>NC_081827.1:250108078-250417405 GCF_030867095.1 Alligator mississippiensis
CACACGACTTCTCTGTGCATCGTATTCGCTAGTTTTACAACCAGTCCTTTTTTTTTTTTCAGTAGCCTTCTGGGAAGATGGAAAGACATATACAGTTATAACATATTTGGTCAGAGATGGAAGTAAAAGTAGGATCCTATTCTATAAAGAGTTAGTACCTCATTTCAGATGTAAGGAGAAATCAGAGGTGGGGTTCAAGCTCAGATGTAGATGCCACAAGGCCTCACTAATGAGATTTCTGCCAACCTTGGGTCTAATCTAAAGTCGTTTTGGAGAACAGATGCTGGATGACTTTGTGATTTCTCAGTGGCACCAGGAGAATATAATGGCTGGTGAAAAAAACCCAGATGAAATGCAATGACTGCTGGATTTTCCTTTGGAGACTTCTAGGGGTGTTGTACCAGCTCTATTTGGGGAACCAGAAGTTTCTGTTTAGGGGTGTGGAAGGGAGACAATTAATTTTGTTAAATATGTTTTCGGGATGATCTGGGGGGAAAAGTAAAAAAAAAAACCAAAAAAACCCCAAACCTCAGAATTGCATCTTACTTGATGGGGACCTTTAATTCTATGTTTTTGCATCATTTAATTTTTGGACTTAAGACAGATGGTGCACTGTTGAACTGTTCTGTTTCTTAAAATTATTAATAGCAGCTCCTACTATTGCTAACAGAAACATCTAATGTTTTCTAGGTCAAAGTGTCTGTATAATCATAAAACAGTTTGCTTTGACACAGGAGTAAAAATATTTCAGCTATAATGTCACGTAATTACAACAACAACAAAAATAACAGCAGCCGAATGAAATACATTTTTAGTGTTGAAATCTTTCATTTTGGAGTCTGTCAAAATGAATATGAGTTTGATGAACAATCCCGCTTGTGTCAAAACTTAGTAAAAAAAAATAAAAAAGAGAGACCTATTTTTTGACAGAAAAAAATCCAACCGGATTCTCTCTCCGATAATAGATATGAATTTATGGATGTGAATTTTGAATGGATTTGGATTTGCAGGAAGTGTTTACATGGCCCCCTACAGAAAGATAGCTGCATTTTGTAACAGCGCTGTTAGGGATGCTGTCAAACTGATTTTTTGTCCTTTTTCCAGCCTTCTTTTCATTCGAAGTCATCAGAAAATTTCCACCGAACACAGGGAAAATGTCTGTTAATGACTCCAACACTAACCACCTCATATATGGAGGCTCACAGTAGCATATACAGGGAGACCATTTAACCATAGCCTCGTGGCTTTAGGTTCCTGTGTGCCACTCCCGGGCCATGTCAGTGGTCTCTGCTTTGCAACGTATCCTTCTGTCCTTCCAAAGAAACGAGGGCAGGATACCCCATGATAAGCAGAAAGCCTAGATCCCATCAGTGGGTCCCACCAATCTCGCCACGTTGTTCCATAAGACAGTGTTGTCTCTACTCTTATCATGCCTCCCTTGCTCGATGGTTGTCCCATAATACACAGAATTGCTGGATGTTTCCTATTCAAAGGCTGTTTCTGGATGTTTCCTTTTCAAAAGCTATTTTTCTTACTGGATGTGTAATGCCTGTATGGTCCTGTATGGTGTCTAAGTCCAATATTACTTATCCACAGCTTATTAATTGGCTGTTGTGCACAGCCTGCATGAGCCTTAGCAGTGAAGTGGGTGAACACTGCCAGTACCCATTTTTTCAGGATGAACCCAGCACTGGATACCTCTGGGAAGCCTAAGAGGGGAAAGCTTTCTCTTAGCCCCCAGTTGTTAGAGATTATCCTAATCTCAAAAGCATGATGTAAATTAGGGTTGTGTACAGAAGTGGAGTCTCCAAACAAAGATGTTTGGGGGGTTGGGATGTCCTGGAAATGTTCGCTCAAATGTATTCTTCTGAATATTCAGGAACCAAAGGATATTACCCTCCTGTTCATTATTCCTTTGTTCAAAGTTCTGGATATCCAATGAGGGAGTAGAAAGAATACCATGTGACTTAGGTTACCAACCACAGGCCAGTACTCAGCACTTGACTGTTCATTGACTTCTTCATGAGTCATGTGGGGGGGGCTCAGCTGGTCCCTGATCTGATATGAAGTAGGGTCCTTTTCCCGCTGTGGGTCTCCACACAGTAGTGGTGAAGACCTGCAGTCCCTGAGGTCACAAGGGCCCCTGACACATATTCAAGGTGAGATGGGATCCGATGCAGGATCCCAACAGCTGTGCTTCCTGTCATGCCACATGTGCATGGAAGGAGGTGCGATTGTAGGATCCCACTTTAGATCTTATTGTGCCATATTGCTGGTGCAGGGGGAGCCTGATGCCAGGGGAGCCTGATCCTGGGCTCCCTCTGCATCAGCAGGAAGCAAGCTTGGCAGAGCTGGGTGGGTGATTTGGGTGACCACCCAGGGCACTGTGGTTGGGGGGTGCCCCCTATGCACACACGGGCACTACGAGTGGCAGGTAGTGGTGCCAGCGTAGGGTGTTGCTCAGGGCCCTGTGCAACATCAGGTCAAGAGAAGGAAGGGGCCTTGGTGGGGCTTCCTGGGAGTCTGCATGGTGGGGCAGCGTGGTACAATGCACGTAGGGAGCCCCAGGCTGGGGCCAGCAGCCTGTGGAGGGGAGCAGGGGAGGGCTCCACTCAAGTTTCATCTGCATGCAGCCAGTTGTGTGTTGGGCTCTGGTGCCCTCATCTATACCAGCACTCACCACCCACTCATTGCAGGCTCCTGCTCCCCCCATTTTGGCTCTATGGGTTGCAGCTGGTGGTCCCTGCTGCAGGTGGATGCCCTGCCCAGCTCCCTGGCCCATGGGACACAGCCCTTCTGTAGCAGGGCAGCAGTGCCAGTGACTGGGGAGAGGGGGTGGCTGGGGGGAAGGCACTGGGGGGGCGCATTGGGGAGGGTGCCAAAATATAAGTTCACCTCGGGTGCCATTTTACCTAAGTCCGACTCTGAAGCTTGAGCACGTGGTATGTTCCCCAGGCTGGAAGCCAGGATCAACTGATGGGGTTTCTAGCCTAGGAAGCCCTGATCCTACCTCTGGAGCACATGAGAGGCTTGAGAGGCTCCATGCGCTGCTCCAAAGGTGGAAGAACAACCCAACCAGGTGGGAAGTCTGAGAACTGAAGAGAAACCGTGACCCTGGCTCATCCCTAGCCAAGTGCACTAAAGGAATATATCAGCACACTGAATGCAGGGAAGCTCCAAGGAAAAAAAAATCTGGTGGATTTCCCTTGCCACCCACATCCGCTGCTACTGGTAGTTTCACAGTGCTCTTAATAAAGGCCATTGTCTTCATGGCAGAAGTGAGCTGTGAGTGATTGTTTTATGAACAATACGCCTCTGTAGAAATCAGGATTGACTTGTAAGCAGGGTGAAAGGGCTAAACAGACAATGAAAAAATATACTTTTTTGGCAATGAATAATTCATCCAGCTTTTGCAACCACGAAAACAAAAACACTGTGCACATAAGAACTCATTAGGCCAGTTAATCCCACAAATGGCTGAACATGGAGAAAATCAGCTTTTATTTTAAAAGGCATATTTACTCAAATCTTCCCTAATTCGATTTGCTAGCGGGGTATAATTTAAGTCAAACAAGTCAGGAGCTTTACTGAATGGATGAAGGCCTAAATATTTAATAGAGGATGAGGACAACCTGTCACACTGGGGACAAAGCAAGGGAGAACTCATTTGCCAGAGCACTAATGGCAGAGGGTAAGAGACAAAGAATAAAAATAGTCAAGAAAACAGGATGTGAGCCCTAAATCACAGCAGGTGGTTTTCTGACTCAGGTCCTTGGAGTGCACCAGATATTACCCCAGCAGGGCCTGAGTGATATCCCCCTTGCTTAAGTACTTTGGTGGTCCCCATCTTCACAGAAATTCAGTGCTTCACAGTCTTTATGTGCTTTAAATATGTCTGTGATGTGGAATAGTGTTGCTGTGACAATGAGGCAGGGTCAACCAGAAGGGCAGCAGACTTGAGGAGCCCAGGTCCAATTCTTTCCGCTAATACGTTTCCCTCATGCAGTTGGTCCTATGGACAGAAAGCAAAGCAGTGGAAATGATGAGCAGCTTTCTTGCCTTGAGGGTAGGACGCATCCTGACTTAGGCTGTGAGAGGGAGACATCATTCCTCATGGAGAACGCTGCTTCAGGGATGCTATATCAGGGAAGGAGCAGACCTTTATTATATCTTTGCCTCTCTTCCCTTCATATCCCCTATCTTTAAAAAAAAATGCAACAGAAATGGAAACCTGGGTGCGTCAAATTTCTTCGAATCATATACCAGTAGGGCTGGGAGGTCATCTAGTCCACTCCTCGCTCAAGTCAGGATCATCCTATTTTTAATTTCCCATGCTGGCGTTTCACAGCCTCTCGAGGTAGTCTGCACCAGTGCTAAGCCAACCTCATAGTTAATCAAATTCACCCAAGGAACCTTGTCTGCCTGTGTCCTTAGACCAACACGGCTACAACCTACACCCCTGCAACCTCATACTCAGAAACTTCTTTCCAATATCCAATCTAAATTTTCCCTTCCTGCAATTCAAGAAGACTATGGCTTGCCATCTCCTCTGTGGTCATGGAGAATAGTCTATCGCCATCCTCTTCAGAACAACCTTTTTTTTCTCTATTTGAAGAAAATTTGAAGAAGAATTTCTATTTTCTATTTTTTTCCTATTTGATTTATTATAAAAATCTCAACTCAGCCTGTTTTTCTCTAGAGTAAATAATCCTAGTCCTTCCAACCTCTTATAAATCATGTTTTCTGGTTTTATAATCATTTCTGTTGCTCCCCATTGGATTTCTAATTTGTCCAAAATTTAAAAAAAAGGGGGGCCCCAAAATGGACAGAGTAGTCTAGATGAGGCCTCACCAGACATGGACAATACAATGGAAGAATCTCTTCTTTTCTTCTGACTTGAATGTGATACTCTGCTAATACGTTGTATTGTATTGACCTTTTTGTTGTTGTTGCAATGAGCATAGTATCAGCTCCTATTCATCTTATAGTCACTATAACTCCCAGGTCCTTCTCTGGCCTGTTGCAGCCTAGGCCAGTCATTCCCCAGTTTACATTTGCGCACGTGATTGTTTCATCCTAAATGTAGGGCTTTGCACTTCTTCATACTGAATTGCATTTGATTGATTTTTTCTGTGCGACTGTTTCTCCAGTTTAACAAGGTCATTCTGAGCCCTAATCTTATCTTCCAGAGTATCTTTTACATCACCCAGCTTGGTGTCATCTGCAAACTTGCTAAGTCTGCTCTCAATTTTGTCTTCCGAGTCACTCAAAAAGACAAAACAGTACTGGACCCAGGACAGATCTTTAAGGGCCAGGTACAGACATGACACTTTTACTGGTGTAAGTGATCATAATCTGGTTTATACCCATAACAACACACGAGTTTGGCACACATAAACTTCTTTAAAAATGGTAGAAACTGGTGTAAGGTATGCCCCCTCCCCCTGCCACCAAAGGGTGAACGTGTGTTGTGTTTGCTACCAGTCTAAACTATGCCTCTCACAGAATACCACATACTAAATTAACCTAGGACACCCCATTTGATACCTCTTTATGCAGTTTGCAAAAGATAGAGGTGATCTAAATTGAATACCTGATTCCAAGAATGTTTTTCATTTGGGTCTTCTATATTTTTAGTTCTCCTCGGGCCCGATTCAAAAACGACTTGAAGACAATGGAAAGGCTCCCATTGGGTTTTGGATGATCCTTCTGCCACAGTTTAATCTCTCCAGATGCAATTTGCATTATTACTTTATTGTCACTCTTCTTTGAATTCTTATTGGCTTATCAGTGCTTTTCTGATAAGGTCCAAATATTGCAATATTTCAGATGTGCTTACCACAGTCCATATCAAGAGAGGTCATTAACTAATCAATGCTGCTACTTTATGTATGCCACTTAAATTTGGCCAGGTTTCTTCTTGTTGATTTGTGTTTTGCTATATGGCATGTACTTAGCTTATTGTCTGACAGATATCCTTGGGAGAGACGCGGATATCTGAGCGGGTATCAGGTCTGCTCAGACCTGATGAAGAATGCCTTGCATTTGAAATCTTATGTAAGTCAATCCCAACTATTCAGTTGGTCCAACATAAGATATTACCTTCAGAAATCTTTCCTTCTAACATCATTCCTGGACTATCATGGTCACAACATCACTCTGACACTACCCTTTGGATATCTTGGGTCATTCTTAGCAGTTGCATGGATTCTTATATGCCTTCGTCCCACACTTGCTATAATGCCCTGCGTGAGGACGAAGACCCATTGTGAATGACACTATAGAAACACATAACAGCCACTTTCTATGCCGTAACGGAGCATCCACATAGAGTTTCCTCTCCTTTCCCTAAGATGCTTGCAGTGTGTTTACAATTTCCACACTGCAGACTCTATTAACCAGGCTTTCGCTGGGCTTTGTGCATATTCCAAGGGGAAATGTTGATAGGTATTCGTACAGATCACACACTAAGACTCTTAGTCGTTCTTATTTTTTTCCCCTACCCTTGTGTCTACACTGACCCCTTTGTCCAACGAAAACTACAAAGCTGCAAAATCATTTTACAGATGGATATAACTGGAAATCTGCTCAAGAGAGCAGTGAACGTGTGCCACAGCTCTGAGATCAGCAGCTGCAGGGAGGAACCGAGCACAGAGCCTAGCTGAGCTGTGCCTAGCTCTAGAGAGTGTTAGTCACCTTCCTGAGCACCACATTTCCCTTAAAGGACTGTAAGATTAGACGTTTTAACTATAACATTAGATTTGTTTGCAAATTATATACTGTTTTCCTACTGAAGTCTGCAGCTAGTAGCTGGTACAGGTCCCCAGGGCCTCCTTCAGCAAGGCTGCACATCAGCTGAAGTAATCTATTTACCGTATCATTATTGGTTCAGATTACAATATCCCTTACACACCCCCATTCATCAGTTAGTATCTGCAGAAGCCTGGGACCTTTCTTAAGAAACCAACAAAGAGGTGTTTTTTGTTTTTTTCTGTGGGAATCAGGGATCTTCACAGTACGTGTTCAACCTCCGTGGCTGAGGCCAATGGCAAGAACTGCACTGGCTTCAAGAGGGCAAGATTCAACAAGATGGGGGCAACTGGGTTTGTCTGAACAGCAAAAGATGGGCTGGCAAAAAGTATGTGTGTTTGTGTAGATATATATGTATATATATGCATGTATGTATGTATATATATGTGTATATATACATATGTGTGTATGTATGTATATATGTATGTATATATGTGTATATATACATATGTGTGTATGCATGTATATGTGTGTGTGTGTGTGTATGTATATCCATTAAACCTTTCACTGCCAACTTTGCTTCAACCTCTGTAACACCATCATGTACAATTTTTAGTTTGGCAACAATTGGGAATATTTCATCTTGCTTTCATAGGCTACATAGAGACATTCAAAAAGGCAGACTCAATCTAAGTCATGCGGTTTTCTATAAATGGCATAGTTTAAATCAGTATAGTGAATAGAACACACATTTGTCTTTGATAGGAGGGAGGAAATCTTAGACTGGATTTCACCATGTTTATACCAGTCTGTGTGTACCGAACTTCTGTTCTGTTACAGGTATAGATCAGTTTTGGGTGTTGAACTTCTGTTCTGTTACGGGTATAGACCAGTTTCCAGTCACTTATACAAGTAAAAGTGTCATGTCTGTACCTGGCTATGAAGTGTGAACCAAATCCACTGAAGTCAGAATCTTCCTATTGACTGCCAAGTGCTTAGGTTTACACCCACAGTGACTCAATGGGAATAAATCCCAGGAGTTCAGACTCTTATGGAAAGCCTGTAGCAGCTGAGGACTGTGCTAGGAAGTGCTGGAGTAGAGCTACCACATCCTCAAACAGATGTAATACAAGCACATTAATATGGCATGGGGCATATGCCCATGAGTTTATGGGCATGTGCCCAGCAAGTGAGTTTATGTCAACCACTGCACTAATATCATTACATTTCATCCTTTTAGGGAGATAACGTATGGAATGGGTACACCATGCTTCCCATGCAGCCAGTGTTGACATGCCCTTAGTTCCAGTTCTTAGTACAAGAAAAGACTGCAATTTGGGTTGGTTTTAATTGTCAGAACTGCCCCCCCCCCCACCCCCCACCAACCTATGACTATAGAAATGTGTGAATTCTGAGGCCTGTTTTATTTCAATATATTTATTTTCAATATAATCAGCAAAACATCAGGGACAGTTGCTGTTATATGTCCAGTTTGGACTAGGTTTTATGGTATTTATTAAGCATCTGAAGCTTCCTTGCAAGAATGTTGTGTGAGACTGTATCAAAAGCCTAGCTAAAGTCCAAGTATGTCATTTCCGCTGCTCTCCCCACACCCACAGAGCCAGTCATCTCATCATAGAAGGCAATCGGGTTGGTCAAACATGAATTGCCCTTATTGAATCCATGCTGTCTGTTCCTAATCACCTCCTTTTCCTCCAAGTGCTTAGAAATGGATTCCTTGAGGACTTGCTCCATGACTTTTCGAGGGATTGAAGTGAGGATGACTGGTCTGTAGTTCCCCAGATCATTCTTGTTCCCTTTTTTTTTTAATATGGGAACTATATTTGCCCTTTTCCAATCATCCAGGACCTCTCCTGATGACCATGAGTTTTCAAAGATGATGGCCAGTGGCTCTGCAATCACATCAGCCAACTCCCTCAGCACCCTCGGGTGCACCATGTCTGGCCCCATGGACTTGTACATGTCCAGGTTTTCTGCATAGTCCCTAAACTGTTCTTTCACCAATGTTGGCTGCTCACTTTCTCCCCAAACTGTGGTGCCTGGTGCAACAGTCTGAGAGTTGACCTTGCCTGTGAAGACTGAGGTGAAAAAGGCATTGAGTACTCCAGCTTTTTCCTCTTCATCTATCACTAGGTTGCCTCCCCCATTCAGTAAGGGACCCACGCTTTCCCTGATCTTCCTCTTGTTGCTGATATACTTGTAGAAACCCTTCTTGTTATGCTTCATGTCCTTTGCTAGCTGCAACTCCAAATGCACTTTGGCCTTCCTGACTTCACCCTTGCATGCCTGAGAAATACTTTTATACTCCTCCTCATTTGTCCAAATGTACCCTTCTTGTGAGCTTCCTTTTTCTGTTTTAGTGAACCAAAGAGTTCTCTGCTTAGCCAAACTGGTCCTCTTCCATACTTGCTAGTCTTTCTGCGCATCAGGATGGTTGATTCCTGTGCCCTCAGTAGGGTTTCTTGAAAATACAACCAGCTGCCATGGACTCCCTTCCTCCGAACGCTGGCCTCCCAGGGGATCCTGCCCATGAATTCCTTGAGTGAGTCCAAGTCTGCTTTTCAGAAGTCCAGGGTCCTTACCCTGCTGCTCTCCCTCCTTCCTTTCCTCAAGATCCTGAACTCAATCATCTCATGGTTGCTGCTTGCCAAGTTGTCATCTACTTATACATCCCCCACCAATTCTTCCCTGTTTGTGAGCAGCAGGTAGAGAAGAGCGTAGCCCCTAGTTGGCCTCTCCAATACTTGCACCAGGAAGTTGTCCTTAGCACTCTCCAAAACCTTCCTAGATTGTCTGTGCACTGCTGTATTGCCCTCCCAGCAGATGTCAGGGTGATTGAAGTCCCCCATGAGAGCCAGGGCCTGTGGTCAGGAAACTTCCACTAGCTATCTGAAGAAAGCCCCATTGGCAGGGGCCTGATCCTGAACAACAACCCTTGGGGTACTCCTCTGCAAACAGGGGAACCCCAGGGTTCCCTGCTTGCTGAAGCATGCTGGGGGATTGCAACTTGGGGCATGCCTCAGCAAATGGGCAAACCTGGGCGGGTGCTTCAGGGGCCCAATCTGCAAGTCTCAGGGATTTCTTCTGCAGAGGAATGCTCAGAGCACACAAGATTGAGCCTTGGGCTTAAGCCATGGGAGTGCCTGCATGGGCTGCTGGAGAGCGCTCGGCACTGCCCAGGCTCTCTGGCCTTAAAACAAACTGACACCCACCGTGAAATAGCAGCATGCATAGATACTACCATTTGTCAAGCCTCAGGTTTGGAGACCTGTGCCATGACAAAGGACATGGATGTCTGTTTGTTTTCACTTTGCACCACCATAACAATTTTTATGGCAGCACAAAAGCAACGTCTGTTTGCAGTCTTAGGTACTTAGTAGACAGAATAGGCTCTGTCCCTTAGATTTCAACTTTCCGGCAATGCTGAAAATATTCTCTTTGACAATTAACCTACAAAGATTGAAGTGATTAGGGGGAAGGCTCTGCAAGAACAAAGGTTATTTCATAGATTCATAGATTCATAGATGTTAGGGTCGGAAGGGACCTCAATAGATCATCGAGTCCGACCCCCTGCATAGGCAGGAAAGAGTGCTGGGTCTAGATGACCCCAGCTAGATGGTTATCTAACCTCCTCTTGAAGACCCCCAGGGTAGGGGAGAGCACCACCTCCCTTGGGAGCCCGTTCCAGACCTTGGCCACTCGAACTGTGAAGAAGTTCTTCCTAATGTCCAGTCTAAATCTGCTCTCTGCTAGCTTGTGGCCATTGTTTCTTGTAACCCCCGGGGGCGCCTTGGTGAATATTTCCTTTTGTTATTTCCTTTTGTATCCTGAATAAAAGAAAAATATAACCCTGGTCAGGACAAAACGTAGATCAAGGTTAAGAGCGAATGCTCAAAACAACCTTTGTAAATTTGAAGACTGGCATTTTATTTGCTGTTCCTGAGGGAAAGCAACCACACAAATGAAATTGTCTGTCCTTCCTCTTGCACGCAATGTAAGGAGCAAAGCCTTTTATTAAGAATGTTATATAGTTTTTTGAGAGAGCAAGGACTTTTTTTTTCTCCCTTCTTTTTGTGAGTGCCAAATCCAACAGGGTGATTGGAGCTTCTGAGCTCTGCTATAAAGTAAGTGCTGATCATCCTGGGGTCTCCAGGACCTCTTCTGGAATGGATGATCAGAAAACTGGATGAACTGTGGTTAGTGCTCCTTGATCTTTCCAAAAGTGCCTGTGACTCTGAGCAAGCGAGCCTTCACTGTCATGTTCTACCTTGATGAAAAGGAACAAGATCCCCCTTCACTGGCCTTCAGAGACTAATAACTCGAAGCCGTAAGGAATGAAAATCAGTCTGCTGGTAACTGCCTTAAGGAAAGAAACAGTAAACCTTATTCATACATAATTCTGAAAGTAGATAAGCATAAAAAGGCCTCCCCTATAATAGCAAAGCAATGACGACACATAGCCTCTACTCTAACTGGTGTTGTCGGCACTAAATGGAAAACTAAAACATTTGGGAATGTTTTGTCTCCCTTAATATGAACCCGAATTTGTCTCACACATCCTTTTAAAGCTGTACATTAGTTAATGAGGAGGTGCACTGATTTCACTGAAACTCCTCGTGGAGAAAGGTTGACATCATTTGAATTGGAAAGGTTGGACAGCTGAACTTGATATATCGTTTCAAGCAAAACTGCATGATATAAGTCTCTTACCTTTACAGAGAGAACTAATCCTTAAAACTATAAGACATCTCTGCCAGTAAGCAGGGCCTTGAAGGCAAGCTCCTAGTTAGCTGTGAGCTTGATACCCTTGTATTGCCCTGACACACACTGGGATGTGTTGTACTCCAGCCTTTTGCTTAACTTGCTGTGCTGTAAACAGCTGATGGCACCTAATATAGCATTCAGAGCATCGCGCCATCCATTGTAGTTAGCAAGCAGATCAAAAGGAAATGGGACAATTGTCAACTAAGAATAGCACATGCTCCCATTAAGTTAGTCATTTGGTTTTTAATTAAACTTCCCTGGGAAACAAAAATCTTTTAATTATAGAAGGGAAAATGTTCTATGAGGCTCCAGAAAATTTAGAACAAGTAGCTAGAGAGTCTGCAAAACTGAATAGCACCAAGTTTCTCTTTATATCTTTTCCCAGGGTGCTGTTTTAAGACTATAGAGTCAGCAGAATTAGTGCTGGCTGACACGAGAAGTACAGGTAGTATTGCCATATGCCATACTGTTGGGTTCCCACATGTTCCTGCTGAGACCAGAAAGCTATTGTTTTAAAGAATATCTCCCTATTATGAAATGAGATGCTTTCTTTTATTATTTTCATAGCTTAGGGCTGTCTAGAAAAGAGACTGCGCCTTACAGATGTGAAGACAGTGGCATAGGGAAAATAAGACATAATATTCTCTGGGGTAACAACTAGGTCTGTGTGAAGCTTTGGGTGGTGATTCAATTCGGAGATTTGGCCCAATTTGGTGGCCGAATCTCCGAACCTGAGTCGAATCAGGGGACCAGTTTAAAGGTCTGAATCAATTCAAAGCTGTCCGAATCTTCGGCAAAGATTTGGAGAGCTTTGATGATTCAGGCAGCCCCTGGTGGCTGCAGAAGGGAGCTGCAGCCAATCTGAGCTGATAAGTACTAGGGGTTGAGGGGGGGGCTGGGGGACGGGACCATGGGGGAACCCCTGCTAGCCCCCCTGACCCCCCCCTGCTCCCCCATGGGTGCCCCTGCCCGCCCCAGCTTGGTACTTAAAAAAAGAGCCCTGGTGCTCATTGGGTGCTGCTGGGCAGGGGGCAATCCCTGCTGCCCCCCACTGCCCCACGCTACATGGGGGGCTCTGCCATGAGCCCTCTGACCCCCTCACTCCCCCAGCCCCCTACAGGTGCCCTGCCCAGGCCAGCTCTGGCCTTTTTAGAAAAAAAAAAAAAGGAAAGCCCAGGACTCACTGGTACTGCAGTGACCTCGGGGCTTCAGGGGGCTCATGCAGAGCCCCCCACATGGCGCGGGGCAGTGGGGGGCAGTGGGGATAGCCCCCTGCCAACAGGGGTCTGGGGGTTTTTAGATTCTTTTTTCCTTAAAGGGCCAGAGCTGGCTTGGGCGGGGTACCCATGGGAGGGGCTGGGGGAGTGGGAAAGGGGTTAGGGGGTTCATGCAGAGTTCCCAGTGCAGCATGGGGAAGTGGGGGGATCGCCCCCCTGCTCGGCAGCACCCGCTGAGTTGGGGCTTTTTTTAACAAGTGCGGGAGCTGGGGAGGGCAGGGCAGCCATTGCTGGGCTGGGAGAGTGGGCGGGGGATGGGCCTGGCATCGCTGATTCGAGGATTCGGCAGCAGCCAAATCGCAGAATCAGACTTGGCCAAATCAATTTGGGACAGTGACTGGAATCACCAGATCGAATCACTGTCCCCCGAATCTGCCGAATCCGGATCCAAAGCGAATACTAGCCACTTCGCACAGGTCTAGTAACAACCTTCTCCAAATAGGACACTAAGACTACGAAAGATCTCCTATGTTATTGAATCCTATCACCAGCTATTATAGGTGACCACATAATATAGCCCCTTTTATAAACTGGTCAAGTTCCACCTTAGAGTTATTTATAATTTTTTTTTCCATTTATGTTTCTTGTTCCTATTCTTGTTCCCAGATAAAAAAAAAAAAAAAAATCCACTCCGAATTATGAAAGCACGGTCAAGTTCCCAGCTCTAATCCTATATGTGTCAAATGACTGAGATGCAGAATAGACCACTTAGAATATGGACCTGCATTTTTTTGCAGACCGAAGCAGCCTTTCATAGATTCATAGATTCATAGATGTTAGGGTCAGAAGGGACCTCAATAGATCATCGAGTCCGACCCCCTGCATAAGCAGGAAAGAGTGCTGGGTCTAGATAACCCCAGCCAGATACTCATCTAACCTCCTCTTGAAGACCCCCAGGGTAGGGGAGAGCACCACCTCCCTTGGGAGCCCGTTCCAGACCTTGGCCACTCGAACTGTGAAGAAGTTCTTCCTAATGTCCAATCTAAATCTGCTCTCTGCTAGCTTGTGGCCATTGTTTCTTGTAACCCCGGGGGCGCCTTGGTGAATAAATATTCACCAATTCCCTTCTGTGCCCCCGTGATGAACTTATAGGCAGCCACAAGGTCGCCTCTCAACCTTCTCTTGCGGAGGCTGAAAAGGTCCAGTTTCTCTAGTCTCTCCTCGTAGGGCTTGGTCTGCAGGCCCTTGACCATACGAGTGGCCCTTCTCTGGACCCTCTCCTTTCTTTTTGCTCCATGTCTTATAGAGACGATTGAATTAATTTTCAACTTATATTGGTGGATTTTTGACAAAATATGCCTTCTAAGAAGTGTTCAGAAAAGCTAAACTTTTTCAACGTACCAGATGTAGCCCAGCTGTGCCTAGGGTCTACAAAGGGCTTTTGACAACTTCACCTGTAATTCTGAGAGTATTTAATGAAATGCAATATTGCACGGATTTGTTCATGCTTCTTTGTTCCTTTAATGAAACAAACCATATCACTGGCAGGAACGGTCATCAAAGGAGCTGCGTTTTGACAAATCCTGAAAAAGATTAGCGTGGAGAGAATCTTGAATTACTAATAATTGGTAACCTATTCAAATCTAAATATTATGTTATTTTAATCAGGTAACACACATATACCCTCTGGCCTATGTGTGTAGCTAATCACGATAATGTCATAAAAAGTCTTGAAAAATATTGTGTCATTTTCCTCCAATGATGTCAGGGGCCTCTGATTTTTGTACAGACCTTCACCTACCTCTGCAGATAGGTGTGTAGCCCTGTTAACTTTTTTATACAGGGGAAAAAGTGAAGGTACATGTAACAGGCTACCAGATTAGGAGAAAGGTCTTGTTCGTATTGCAGAATCCTAAATGTATCATAGTCGTTTGGCCCTTTCCTGCCCTGGAATGAAATCTTAAATGTTGCTACTTTTAAAAGAAACCCTATTATTTGATTCCCCCCCACCCCTTTAAACTTCTCCTGACAATTAATAGTGAAAAAAAAAAATATCCTGTTTCATTTCAACATCTTATTATTCACTTCATTATAATCTTTCCTTGCAGTGGGGAAAACCATTTTCTAAGGGGTCTAAGATTGCTTCAGTATTCTGTTTAATCTGTCACCTAATACGTGTTCTTTTCCTGAGGATAAGTCATTAAGAGTTTGTTCCTAGCCTTTAGGAAGAGGCCTGTAATCCCTTCAGAATATGCCTCTAACCTTTGATTTTTTTTAACATCTTTTGTCTAATAATCACCTGTTAAATCTCCATTCCCCTGTAATACCAAGAAAAGCACATTGTGATGAGCTAGATAGTTTTTTTGGTGATAGAGATCCACAAACCTCTGTGTATAATTCATGGAAATCTTATGCGAAAAGGGGCTAAACCATTTGTACCGGATTGTGAACACATGGGACATTGCCCAAAAAGTGGGCTGGCACAGGTGCATTCTGCTTTTTCCACAAGTCTCACATAATTATTTCATTTCTTCCTTATAATTATTTTATTATCTGAGTTCTCTCACTAATGCTGCACCTGCTTTGGGAACCCTGTCCCAGTTCCTCACCGATCCTTTCCTCTGCTTGCTCCTTCTCTGGTTCTTTCCTCTCTGTTGACAAACTCATTTGAATTTCCTGCTCTTATTTCTTCCTTCTTAGCTACTTCAATGAGAAATGTTCAAATATTGCCTCTCTTTTCCCCATCTTCTAGCCAACCCTCATACCGGTGAAGCTGCTCTACTGATATGTTGCTTTCCTGCTTTGAGCTTAGATTTGCTGCCCTGATGTCTTCCCTTGCCTTTCCTTTGGCTTTCAGTCTGGTTTTTTAGGAGTAGTGATGCATCATAAAGCATAATGATGCATTCTTGACAATCTTCTCTAAGCATCTTATAGATTTCATAGACATTAGGGCTGGAAGGGACCTCGTGAGATCATCGGGTCCAGCCCCCTGCCCCAAGGGGCAGGAGGTCAGCTGGGGTCAGGACACCCCAGGAGGATAAGCATCCAAACATTTTTTGAAGGTATCCAGGTTGGTGCTTGTACCACTTCTGCGGAGAGTCCATTCCAGACTCTGGAGACTTGGATGGGAAAGAAGTTTTTCCTAATGTCCGGTCTAAAACGGTCTTCCAGCAATTTGTGACCATTAGACCTTGTCTTCCCTCAGGGTGCCCTGGTGAACAGACGTCTTGAATGGCTTCTTCTTAAATGGCTTTTCCTTCTGCCGTTCACCTACCCCCAGGACCCCATGTAATGCCTTCCCAGTTTCTCTTTCAAACCTTATTATCATCAGGTGACAACATCTGTCTTTAACAATATCCCTTATGCTCATTAATCTCTGCATCTCCATTTCGTATCCCATAGTTCTCCATCTAGCCTTGTTGTATCTTCCTGACACATTTTCCTGGATGGCTTGAGCTCAAAGAAGCACAAAATCAAGCTAGCTAGTAGAGATGTTTGGAAAGAGAAGAGTCTTTTTTTTTTTCCTGAAAGATTAATAATTTTTTTTCTTTTTGAATTTTCCCTAAAATTGAAGAGTCTCCACTGTAATGTCTTCCTTTTTTTTTTTTGCTTTTTGGTTTTGTTTTCTTTTCATTTCGCTACTGGAAAGAAAAAGAGGAAAGGAAAAATAAAAACACGAATGGAATGAGGGCTGAAATCCTGGTGTGGGGGGGAACAGCTTTTCAGGGGAGAAACGTTTTTTTTTTTTCTTTTTCCCTGGTGAAATCTCACAGTTTTATAGTTTCATAGATGTTAGGGTTGGAAGGGACCTATTAGATCATCGAGTCTGACCCCCTGCCCTGGGCAGGAATGAGTGCTGGAGTCAGGTGACCCTAGCCAGGTGTCTGTCCAATCTCCTTTTAAACACCTCTAAGGAAGGGGACAGGACTAACTCCCTTGGAAGCTTATTCCACATTTTGGCAACCCTCACTGTAAAGAATTTTTACCTGATGTCCAATCTGAATTTGCTCTCTTCCAGTTAGTGGCCATTATTTCTAGTTACCTCAAGAGGCACCCTGCTAAACATTGTATCCCCTATTTCTTGCTGGCCCCCCCAATGGGTTTGTAGGCGGCCATGAGATCACCTCTTAGCCACCTGTTGCGGAGGCTGAAGAGGTTCACGTCTCCCAATCGGTCCACATAGGATTTTTTCTGTAGGCCTCTAGCCAGACAAGTGGCCCTCCTCTGAACCCTCTCCAGGCCATCCACATCCCTCCTGAAGTGCGGTGCCCAAAACTGGATGCAGTACTCCAACTGCGGTCTGACCAGTGCTGCATAGAGGGGAAGTATCACCTCCCTGGACCTGTTTGTGATGCACCTATTTATACAAGAAAGGGTGCAGTTAGCTTTACTTATTACTTCATCACACTGGTGACTCATGTTCATTTTGGAGCCGACTACGACTCCGAGTTCCCTTTCCTCAGTTGTGCTATTTAGAGTGGTGCCTCCCAGGCTGTAGGAGTGCTGATGATTCTTCCTCCCCAGGTGCAACACATGGCACTTGTCTTTGTTAAACTGCATCCTATTCTGGTCGGCCCACTTCCCCAGCCTGTCCAAATCAGCCTCGATTCACTCCCTGCCGTCTAGTTTGTGTATCTCCCCCCATAGTTTGGTGTCATCAGCAAACTTGGACAAGGTGCTTTCTACTCCCTTGTCCAAGTCACTAATGAAGGTATTGAACAGTACCGGTCCCAGGACAGAGCCTTGGGGGACTCTGCTGCCCACATTCCTCCAGGTAGAAATCGACCCATCCACCAGCACTCTCTGGGTACGTCCCATAAGCCAATTTTCTACCCACCAGACTGTGTAATAATCTACATTGCAACAGTTTAGTTTATTTATAAGAATTGGGTGTGACACTCTCTCAAAGGTCTTTCTGAAATCCAAGTAAATAACATCTACCTCTATTCCTTCATCCAAGCATTTTGTGACCGAATGGTAAAATGAAACCAGGTTAGTCAGGCAGGATCTGCCTGCTGTGAACCCATGCTGATTGCCTCCTAGCATCATTTTACCTGCTGGTCCCCTACAAATGTGATCCTTAACAATTTTCTCAAAGGTCTTGCCCAGGATAGAGGTGAGACTAACTGGCGTATAGTTACCCAGGTCCTCCTTCCTCCCCTTCTTGAAAATAGGGAGCACACTGGCTCTTTTCCAATCCTTTGGGACCTGTCCTAAGCAGCACGAGTGCTCAAACAGTTGTGCCAGCGGCTCTGCTATGACTCCAGCTAATTCTCTAAGTACCCTCAGATGAAGATCATCAGGACCTGTTGACTTAAATACATTCAACCCCACCAGGTGCCTCTTTATTAGGTCAGCTCAAACAGTTGGTGGGCTGGTATCTATACTGGGCTTACCTAAGGCCCCCATGGGATGTGTATTTCTGTTCGTGTCCAGGAACACGGATGCAAAGACATCATTTAGAAGCTCTGCTTTGGCCATCCTATCTGTTACCAGTTGCCCTAGTTCATCCTGAAGGGTCCCTAAGTTACCCGGTACCTTCTTTTGCTTCCTATGTACTTAAATAATGACTTTTTGTTATCCTTAACTTTTGCTGCCAACCTAAGCTCCATTTCCGCTTTAGCTCTCCTCATTGTTTCCTGCAAGCTTGAGCCAAGCAGGTATACTCCTCCTTGGTGGCAGCCCCCTGCTTCCATAGCCTGTAGGCCTCTGTTTTTCCCTCTAGGCTCTCCTGGATTTCCCTGCTCAACCAAGAGGGTTTCTTGTTTTTTTTGCCCCCTTTTATGTGTCCTGGGATGGTCCTTTCCTGTGCTTGCAGGATTAGAAACATCCCTTGAGAAATGCTCACCCTTCCTGGACTCCCATCTCTCCAAGGCTTTTACCAGTCAGTCCCTCCCTAACCAATCTCCTGAGCTTGTTGAAGTTGGCCTTCCTGAAGTTTAGCACTTCTGCCCTACTAGTTATCTTCCCCACCTTTCTCTGCATAGTGAACCCTATCAATAGGTGGTCACTATCCCCTAGGGTGCCTTGCACCTGCAGATCCCCCACCAAGTCATCCCTCGTGGCCAGTACCAAGTCTAGTAAGGCACTTCTCCTAGTGGGAACACGTACCTCCTGTGATAGGTGAAGGTCCTGTAAGGAGGTTAGAAACTTTCATGAATGGGCAGACCTGACTGTACAGCCTGTAGCCCTCAATGTCCACTGCCCAGTCGTGGGTAGGATCCCACCAAGTTTCTGCTAGCCCAACCAGGTCGAATTCTTTGTTTTCAGGCAGGAGTGCAAGTTCCTTCTGCTTGTTCCCCGTGCTTCTAGCATTAGTATGGAGGCATCTAAGCCCCCCCCAATAGGTGCCTTTGCTACTTCCCCATCCTGATGCTTAGCAGGGCCCTTGGTCCTTAACTGAACTGTTCCAGCACCTGTGGAGGAAAAAAATGTCAGTTTTACTAAACCAGTCATGACAAATCCTTTCATGACATCTCATTTGTGGAGGAAAAAAATGTCAGTTTTACTAAACTAGTCATGACAAATCCTAGCATCTATGAATCTATGAAACTCTTTCTCTCATTTCAGCTACATCCTCTAAGCTACTTAAAATCCTGCTATCAAAACAATTTTCCTTTCTGCATGATCAGAGCATGTGTCTTTGCCCATTTGTTTCCCAAGTCATCTCCTTTGATTTCCATTTGACTTCCTATTGCTCACCTTACCTAGCTTAAACCTTTCATTCTTGCCTTTTGGGTGTGCCCCCTTACTGGCCTGCATCTTGTTTAATGTTTTCTCCTGTGCTTCTCCCCATGATTTGATCGACCAGCCTGATTATCCTCTGTAATTCCTTCAGCCACTCATATCTGTGTCTGCTTCCCTGTCATTTCCCTTAACACTCAATCCATCTTTTGTTCAAATCCTTCCTTCCAGATTGCAAGAGCTGATCTTTGCTGAATCCGAATCGAATGTCCTCCCCACATCACACTTACGTTAGTTGTAAGACGGGGCCCACACATATGAGGTCACTTACATTTTGAGCTGTCTCCATCTTACAGTGCAAGTCATCTTCTCTGGGTCTCCTTTTAGATGGAGGTGGGGCTTGTCCTCCATCTGTCGGTGTCTATTCTGCTGTCTCATCTCAAAAGTTCATTGGAAGCTCTGTGAGGAGGGCGTCTGTTTTGTGTCCATACAAGCTGCACCCTAATGGGATTGTGGTCCATGCCTATGGCTTCTAGGTGCTCGAGCAGTGGTTCTCAACTTGCGGCCCAATTAGCACACTGCTGCGGCCCATGTGACATCCTGTTAAATGGATACACAGGAAGTAAATTGTCTGGGTGTGGCCACATAACACATTGATTGCTGCAGGCATGGCCCACTATTGCAAATAGGTTGAGAACCACTGTGCTAGAGTAATATAAACATTTTAATGTTGTTTAGGTTAGCACGTTGTCCTATACGGATTCTGTGGAAAGCAAGGACAATGTCAAAGAAATTTGTTAAAGATGATCAGTTTCCAAAAAGGATTATTAAATGGAAAGTACATTGTTCTGACTGGATATGCAATTTATATTCCTGGTATGTCCCTTATTAAGAAAGGAGAAGGACTTGGCTTGGCAGAAACAACCAGGTTTCCTTTGCTGGCGTCTAGGTCTCATTGATCTTTCCTACATCCAGAGATGGTTGCCTGGGTCTTTAAAGCTGTTTCTGCTAAACACCAGGAGATCCCAAATCTTTCTAAAGCAAGTTGCTTTTGAAATTCATACTCACAATCCTCTGACCGATGGTCTACCTCTGTAATATGGCTCCTTTTCAGAAATGCATTCAAAGGCCTGATGAAATGCATGGAGCTCTTGCAGAAGAGACATTCCTTCCTTTATGCTGACCTTTTCCACTTCTCTTCTTTGGTTCCCAGAACAACCAAACAAAAGATTGCAAGCCTTCCAAGGGACATACAACCCTCAGATTCTTCACTGATGACATCTTGAGATACTGGGCCTTAAAATCATGGGGTTGTTGTGTTTAGCAAGACATCATTGATTCCAGATATTTAAAAATATGCTACTTGAACATTTCCCTTTGTTCTGAGGCATACCTAACTCTTTGTATACTGCAGAGCTGAGTAACTAAACTATTAGCATTATTAAAAATTGTGCTGAACATAGTTGAAAAGAAAGGATTCACTTTTTTGTTTAGCCTTGAGCATGAAGCCTATTCTCTGGGTGCTTCAGTCTGAGTGGGCCTTCCAAGTGGTTCCATAATCATTTTGTATCAAAATGCCAAATTGTTTTAAGTACATACCAACAAATGCCAAATTAATCAAAACCAATCTTTTTTTGTACAAGGCATTTGTTCAGGTTTCTTGGGAAAAAAATGATCAGGTCAAAATATTTTGATTGTCCTGAACCAAATTTGCCAGGAAATCGAAGATTTGAACTTTTCTTGTGATCTGGAATGGCCAACACTTCCAAACATTTCAAAGGTCCATGGGCTAGGAAATATTTTGCACCCAACTTTGAGTATACAATTCACTGTTTGTTTTTCTGTAAAGCATATATACACACACTATTTTTGTGTCATAACGTTTTTTTGGCACTCATATGGTGTCATCTGACTCACAAATGGAGAATGGTACCAGTAAACCTCTTACCCTCTCCTCCCATTTCCTGGCTTTCATCTAGGTGTATATCAATAGTAAGTTGCTTGATCTATCTTTGAAGTGCATTAATTAAGGAAAAGCATTTGGCCAGTTGATATGTCACGTTGTAAAATAAATAAAGGTTTGCCCCCCGCTCCCCCGTCTTTCATCTTCTGCCTGAATCATGGGAAATCAGTTATTTTTCTTGAGCGCACACATCGTGCATCATTGCCATACTCTACATAACACTGGAGAGCAAGCAGAAGCCCTAAAATAGCACGTTGAGATACCATGTCAAAGAGATTCCTGTCTCTACATCCACGTTGGCTGTAAATATCCCAAGGCTTTCTGTAGTCATTCTTATTGGCAAATACGTAGTTTACAGGAAATGATCCACATCTACCCTCCGGTCTGCCTCATGCTAGCTTTTCTGGGCTTAGCCAGTATTGTCTTTGTCATTGCTAACCTCATTACTTTGCATTTTCAACAGGGAAGTAACACAAGACTGTTATCTGCCAGTAAGACAAATCCACTATCGTCCGTCTGGTTTTGATCAGAGTGCTCTTTTTCCCCCAACACTACGTGTACATGTTTCAGCAAGAAAAACACCAGTATAGGATGAACTGGCACACACTTACATTTAGCATATAGCAGCTGCTTCCATTAATTCCACTTGTTATAGAATGCTTGCTGCTTCGTAAATCTGTCTTGTTGCATCATTTCCTGTTATGACCCTTCTGTTCCTTTATCATGTAATACACCAGAGAGACTCTGCAAGCAATGAATGAAAGGTATTGCGGTGACTTTTCTCTCTCAATTCCTGGCAAGGAAAACAGCAATGTTGCAGAGAATCTAAAATATTGTTTCTAATAAGTCAGCCAGCCAAATAGGAATCCCAAAGTAGGTCAGCTGTTTGCTATCTGAATTATGGAAGGCAATTACCGTGAAACCTGGAGTGCTGTTCCTTAGTACTTTATTTAACCTCTGCCTTCTGTGCTTTCATGATGAAAATCAAACTAATGTTGCAATATCTCTTCAGAACCGGGATGCCCTTGGAGGGATGGGAATCAACTCCTGTTAGAATAAAGCAAGCGGATTTGTTCAAACAAGAGGAGTAAAAATTACGGATGGCTCCCAGCTGCAGAATTCACATCTGGATTCTGAGCGGAGATTGCCCAAACGTTAGGAAATGTTCAGATCTCACCCATCATATAGTTAAGGAAAAGGTGTGAAGTGCTGCTCTGAATCTGAATTGGGATTTTATTCTGACCCAAAGCATTCCAAGGAAAACGACCTGAGGGATTTCAAGCCCCTACCTTGCATATGGAGGTACCTCCACAACCCCCAGAGAAGAGAAAGCAGCAAGGAAAGAAATAATATTTTCTTTAAACATGTAGTTAACACAGGCAGAGCCAAATTTTAAACAGTTTGTCTAGGTGTCTATTAGAGTCCACACACACACACACACACACACACACACACACACACACACACACACACTCTTATATAAATGGATGCTTGGAAGTTTGACTGCAAAAATTCCCACTGAAAAAAAATGGGGTTCCATGTGAAAACTGATGGAAATCAATTTGTCAATAGAAATATATATAGATGTTCTCATTTAATTTTCAACTGAAATTGTGTTTTCAGTTTTTAAAATGAAAAAGTCAGATTAAGCCTTTTTAACCCTCTCCTCCCCCTCCCACTCCCTTTTTGAGAACTGAATGCAAATAGTTTTTCACCTTCTGCTCTAAGTTTTCAAAAGTTAGAGCCTGAGTATGTGTGTGGGGCTGAGTGGTGAAAGGTGGTACTTAAACATTAATTTACTGAAAAAAAAGTAGATGGGAAGCTCACAGGTTTTTCTTGGAAACTTACAGGTGCTTTTTCATTTTACTTGAAATTCAGGTTGCAATGTCTCTTTCAAAAGCCGTTGTGAGACAGGAAAAATATTTTTGTTTTTCTTTTCTAATTCCCTCTTCTCTTCAACACCTCTTTTATCCCCACCCCTCCCATGCTTTATCCTGAACCATTAAAGTTAACAGGATTTTTGCCACTTAAAGTGCTAATAGCAGCAAAATCAGACCCCCTTTTCAGAGACGGAAAAAAATCTCATAAAAGGGACTACAATTCTAGCACAATCAAAGTTTCTATGATTAACATGTCAGCTTGATCAGGCACAGTCTTATGCTACTTTTCATTATCTTGCATGTCTTATCATTTGTGCTATTGGTTATAAATTGCCTCGAATGATGGGATTCAAAGCTATATTTCCAAATTCGAAGAAGCCGCTAAATTATGGGGAATAGTAAATAATGAGGCCCACAGACGTCTAAAGAGTATGGGATCTTGTGAGTACCTAAGGCTAACAGATACCTAATGAATGGCAAATGCAGCTCAGTGCAGCTAAATGTTGAATAATGAGATCTGAAACAAAGATGAAAGTGCGTATGTCTGATGAACAGAGAGTGGAACAGCGAGTGGGGAAGAAATGTGGGAGCTAATAAAGCAATATCTTTTCAAGCATTTCAGCAGCAATTTGGGTTTACAGTAAACAGCAGCTGCCAGAATATTTTGGCGAGGTAAGGACATTCAAGAAACCCGAGGCGGCATTGATCTGAGCGACGCGGTTTTCTGTACATGGCATAATGCGGATCAGTAACGAACAGAACACATATTTGGTGTAAAGGGGCAAATCTTAGACCAGGTTCTGCCATTTTATAAACCAGTCTATGCGTGTCGAACTTCTGTTCTGTTATGGGTATAAACCGTTTTACCATTACTTATACCAGTAAAAGTGAAATGTCTGTACCCGGCCATAATGCCAATCTAGAGGAAGGCAATCTAGACTATGGAGGATCTGTTTATTTAGATTTCTTCAGCCATGAATTAGGGACATTTTCCTTCCCTAGGTATACAAGATCCCATAAGTAAGAGACTAAGGAAATCTTTATTTACCTCCTTTAATTAAAGGTGTTCTAGGTCTAAGGATGAAAAGCAATGACCCCTTCATCTCACAAATGTGCATTATCCACTTATGCCCACACACACACATGCACACACGCACAGCGCTGCTTTGAGGAACAGATGTGCTGTTCTCCTATTTTATGAAGGAGAGTGAGCCACAGAAAAAAATTAAGTGATTCAAGATCATATAGAAAGGTGCGGCAGAGGTAGGAAATGAGCACTGGTCTCCTGTGTACCAGTCCAGTAAAGCGGAGAGAAGAATAACAAGTTCCCATGTGACAATGGAGTGACATCAAAAATAGAAGAAAATTCTGCACTGCACAGATCAAAAATGCAATCCTTCGAGAAAATATTGTAGAGACAAAACCACTGTAATGTCTTTTCCTTTGCTCAGATTAATGATTCTGTGATGCTGAAGTTTCTGTAAAAGAAATCATAATATAACATTGCATTTGATCCATGGGTTATCCATATCCTGCACAGTGTGCTTAAGGTTCGTTGGAATTTCATACTTCTTAGAAACTCATCTATTGCTTCATTCGATTAATTGATTATAGTCTCTGTGTTAGGGAAATTACAATGCAAATCTTCACCCCCAGGAAGGGATATGGCGGCGTGCTCTCTGTACTTTGGAAATTAGAGATATCAGAAATGGTGGTCCCATTTGAATCTGTATGCAGTGCCCTTAGAAACCTGACATAAGAAAACCAGAGTGGCTCTGGCTTTGCAAATCTCTTGCTTGTCTTCTAAATGAATGGACTGGGGCAGGGGGAAATACTATCTACCCCAAACATCATTTGCTCAGCATGACACTGTCTGTATAATTTAAGTTTCAGAAATGTTTGGGTAGGAAATGTTAAGCACTGATCAGATGCCCACTATTGCTGGGAGGGGAGACAGTCAGACCTGAACTGCACTTTAAACAGGCCCCAAAGGGCAGCGGAAGAAACCGAAGCTGTTGATGGCTCTATCCCTTCTGGCAATAGATTTCCTCCCGTGTCAACAGGATGCGATTAAGATGACAACACTTGGCAAAAGGGTACAGGCAGTCAGTCTTAGAGTAAAATGATTTTAAGTCCTTTTTATCTCTTATATTTAGCATTCCTTTGTGCATATCAAATTGCAGGTCATTTGCTCAATACAGTTTGAATTGTGTGTGAGGAGAGTCATGACATTGTTGGAGGGATGGCTTATATTTATCAATGCTGGGACAATATTTTGGCCAGTTGCGCTATGTATTCTAAAAATGCACGGCACATAAAATTATTGATCCTTCTAGGAGACCCAAATGATTTTACCGTAGCCTTAGGCTCTATTAGCAATGTGGAAAATTGAAAAGGGCTCTCAAGAAGGAGCCAGCATAAGATTGAAACTGTAACTGAAGGGCTGTCAAGAGGAGAAATACTGATGAATTATAATGAGCATCGTCTAAAGCACGCTCTAAAGATGGAATTACACATTGGGACTTCGATGAAATCCTCTCCGATACTGCTGGCCCAGCAAACTTCCCTAAAAAATGAAATAAATAAACAGAGTGAGGGCATGTATTGAGATGTGGTATACATGTACCACACAAGCTCACCAGGGGCTTCTGAAATGAGATTGCTCTGGACTGTGGGTGAACAGCTGAAGAAATGCTGAACTGAAGCACTAATCCAGGATACATTCTTCAATGGAAACTTTATTCATATGAGAATAGAGAAAAAAACCAACTTGTTACCTTTGAATACACAAATTAATTGTCCCCACCAAAATACCTCTGAATTTTATGTTCACTATGCTCAGTCCAGCTTGCATATGACATCCTAAGGACCCCTAATTTATATTCCTTAATGAAAGGACTACTATAAAAATATAGTTTGACCTCCTATATTCTATAGACCAAGGAAATTTACCCAGTATTTCCTCAAATATTTGTTCTTCTCAGAAGGGGTATACATGTATTCAGAGTGGTAGCAGTTAAATATGGCACCCGGGGCAAAGCTGGCAGCAGCAGCCTGCCCTTGACTCATGCACAGATTGGGGGGGGGGTCATATGCCCCCCCCATGCTTGCTCAGGAGTGCAGACATCGGCAGGAGCCACCCTTCCCCCATCCCTCTGCCCCTGTGGCCCCCCCTCCCCCCCCAAATGAGCCACTTGTGGCTCCATCCTGCACCCCGCCCTGGGCAGCTCCTGTTGGTGCACCTTTGCTTTGGCACCCAGGACGGTTGCCCTGCTCAACCCCCGCATCCTATGGCACCGCATGTATGCCAGATATTCTGAGTGGTTTTCATACAATACCTATTACACAAAAAAATACTGAGGCAGTAGATTTAGAAAAAAAGGGAAGGATTTCATTTGCCTTGGAGACCCAGAAAGAATAGCTTTCCCTCCGAATAAATAGGCGTGTCTACATGAGTCGCTTACTGCGCATTAGCCTAACACTGAGCAGTGGTGCATCACAGCACAAACCGTGCTAATAGCCTACGGCGCTGTGTTATTAGGCTAATGTGCAGTAAGCATCACTAAATAACCGTACGGCAGCACTACTGCAGAGTAACTCTAGGTACTGCTGATTTACTTTGTACTTTATTAAGTGAGTACTAAACTAAATGTGCAGTATTTAAGGCAATCGGGACTCGTATTAGAGATGATATCTTTTATTAGACCAACAATTACCTCAGAGTCCTGATTGCCTTTTTCTCTAGACCAATACGGCTACAACCTGTATACCTGACAGTATTTAAGATGCGTTAATGAACGTGTAGACGCGCCCAATAAGTGGTATTTTTAAATTGCTTCCATGTTGACAGAATGGATAAGAATTGCATAGAAAAGCAGGTGATTCAAAAAGTGTGATTAGGATCAAAAGAATGACTACCAAAGCAACAACCTCAGTCCCTATAATATCAGCCCCATGCACATCTTCCAAGTCATATCTGTTGCTGCCAAAAGACATTATTTCATTGTACTGTAGTCAGCAGTATAGAGAGGATGTAGTTAGAGAAGGACAAGCTATATTCTACTTGGCTTTCCATGCCATTAGCAACCCCTCCAGACACCTCACCACTGGCAATGAGGTATATACAAAACAGAAGAAGCCCAATCTTATTTTCAAATTCCAGTTTGACCTTGTTGTTGAGCTACCAAATATATGTATAAATATTCTCTTAACTTGTGAAATTCACTAAGGAAGAATAAATACAGAAAATGAAGACATCTTTATGATCTCTTATATCGGGGGGTCAGACTCAAGGATCTACTGAGGTCCCTTCTGACCCCAACATGTGTGAATCACTTTCCTGAGTGCATTTTGAGAGGTGAGCCAATAATCTACCTTTAATAGCTCTGTCTTACTTGGAGATAGTCCATTCCCCCTACTGCAAATACACACCCTCTTTGTGAGTGAGTAATAATACATGAACCCTTGATGCATCTATATTTAAACAGCTGTAAATCGAATTAACTGAAACATGATTGATTTACCCTTAGCCTGGATAAATGATATTACTAATTAAACTGTGAAACATTAGACGTGCTTTAAAGCAATGTTATTTCACACCGTGAAATATCTTAAGCCAAATTCCTAGCTGTGTTTGCTTACAGATGCTTGGAAATATATCCATATTCTTGATTATCCCTTTAAATTGTTTCATTTTCACGTTGGACTTATACATGGCCCAGATTGACAGGCTGTGCCTGAATGGAAGTTGTCCATTATGGAAGTGGTCCATTTAGAGCTAGACCTGGGTTGGAGAAGGATTCTTTTCCCACAGTGCAGGAGGATCTCAATCACTCTGCAACTACTGCAGCAGATGGCAGGAGCTCTCACATGGCAAAAAGGAGTTCAATTTGATTCCATTAGCCATTGTTTGGACAGAACTACTATATTTTGGTTGACGGGATTTTGTGCTTTATTGGTAACGCATGTTTCTCTCTCTAAACATTCAGAGACCAGAAAGCTGGTGTTGACTTGTGTGCATAGAAAGATATTTTGTTTTAAAATAAATATTTGGGTGGGAGTTTAATAACCAGCATCCCAGTGGGTGGAAATGAGAGGAATCAGGCATTTCATCTGCTTTATTTGAGAATGGTTCTGGCAGTTAGAAACAAATCTACCGCTATTCACTCCCACATTATATGGTACCCACAAGCCATGACATAATTTTATATACACACATAGAAACAAAATCAGTTAGAGATTGTTGGGGACTTTCTTAGATGACTGGCATTCTATACTTCTTGAGAAGTCCCTCGCAATCAAGAATAATTGTCTTCCGTGATTGTCTCATCTGTGGGTCCAAAGATGGCTCACAAGCCTGTTCCAGGATTGATAGATTGTGTTGCAACTCGGTATGTGTTTCCATGCAGGGTGGGGGGCTGCAGATTCTTGATTAAGCCATTACACACAGTTTCTGTCACTCCTGTTTTTCCAACTCCTGTTGTCATCATAAGGTTTCCAAGTACTGAAGTCCTCGCAGCGGACTCTTCCTCCACTTGGGGCAGTCCTGGGTGATAGTCTCCTATGAGTTGATGTTGCATTTTTTCAAGTTGGCCTTGAGGACATCCTTGAATTGCTTTCTCTGCCCTCTCTTGAGTGTACGCCTTGACTGAGCTGGGAGAATAAAACTTGCTTCGGGAGTCTGGTGTGGTCCTCCAGATGCTGTGTCTGCCGCAAAGAAGTTGATGTCATTGCTTTGACACTCACGGTGTTTGCTTGTGAGAGGATACTAATGCTGTCTGTCTTCCCACTGGATTCGAAAGGATCTTCCACAGACAGCACTGATAATACTGACTGCTCCACCAATGACTTGAGTTGTTTCCTGTACTTTGTCCATATTTCAACTCTGTACAGTAAGATGGGGATCACAGCTGCTTGATAAACCATGAGCTTGGTTTCGGATATGACGTCATGATCTTTGAACACCCATTTTCTCAGGTATCTGAAGGTTGCACCTGCACATTTGTAGTCATGTTGGATCTCTTCATCAGTGTCAGCCTTCTGTGAAAGATGGCTTCTGAGGTATAGGAACTACTCAATATTCTCCAATCTCACCATGAATCTGAATTACCGGAGCTGGGGACTTCTCATTAAGAGATTGTTGATGGAGGTCCTTAGTCTTCTGAACGTTAAATGCCGGTCCCATTTTCTTGTATGCTTCAGTAACGATGTTGGTAATTGCCAGAAGGTCTGCTTCTGAGCAAGCACACACTACAGCGTCATCAGTGTACTGGAGCTTGATGACTGAGGTTGGGGTGGTCTTGGGTTTGGCTCAAAGTCAGCTGAGATCAAGGTGCTTACCATCCATTCGGTAGTTTAGCTCTACACCTACTGGAAGCTTATTGGTGGTCAGCTGTAGCATTGCGGTAAGGAATATCAAGAAGAGTGTTGGAGCAATGATACCACCTTGTTTAACTGGCAATATTATTATTACTGAAATCCTTCTCTAAAATCCTAACAATACTCAAGTCTCATTGACTTGATTTCAGTGGTTTAAGTAAAGCCCTTGTTTTGTTTTGTTTTCTGAATTGTGAAAACCTTCTTTAAGTACTGCATTCACCAGCAGGATTTTTGTTTTCTTACATATTTCATCATACTCTGATATGTGTAAGTGCTGTTGCCCCAAAATGCATTGTCTGCTTTCAGAGGGCAACAAGAACCCCATCTCCTATTCACAGAGCTCAATAAAGCATCTTCTTCAGGCATTACAATCTACAGTAGGACATAATCTCAAGCTTTGGTAAGAATGAGGTCTTCTTGCCAGGTTCCGTCTTATCATTCAGGAAGCCTTTATCAGGGTAAATGGATAGCGTTGTAATTACATTTCTGAAACCTTTCCCCGACAGAAAATTATTTTTTCCTGATTAAGACCTGGTTCTCCTGATATAGGCTTGATGCTTAAAAGTAATTTTGAAACAGCTGCCAGCACTTGTATCATTTCATCTTTCATTTTCTGCCCATTTTAAATTGCGTGCACTTGTTAAGGGTTTTTCAATTCATTTTTATATTGTCTAAAACAATGAACTTCTCTATCTTGAATGATCAGCACTGAGGGCTTTCTCAGTGAACTTTTCTATACTGATAATGAGTTGCGTTTGTTCATTTTCTGTACATGCACAAAGCTGGGGGGACAGATATGGGCTAGATCTAAACAAAGCCTTCATGACCAACTATTAAATGAAGTAATGCTGTCTTTAGACTGTTGCATAATTAGATTCTATTCACTGTTGCTTTTACTAAGTCGCTGGCGAGACTTAGGCTTCAGTAGTATTTGCCATTCAAATATGACAGAAATGTGTAATGGAAGAATCACAGAAAATAGGGCTGGAAGGACTCTCAAAAAGTTATCTAGTCCAGGGGTGGCCAACCTGTGGTATGCATGCCATAAATGGCATATGTGTCTGTGTGTGGCGTGTGACAGATTGCGAAGAGGGCAGAGGATGCAATGGTAGATAGAGAAGGGAGCAGAAAGCACAGCAGCGGGTTGGGTAGAGAGCAGGAAGCAGAACAGCAGATCAGGTAGGAGAAGGGGATTGGAGTGGAGGCTTTGGGGCTAATTTGTGGCATGACCCCTAGTCGATTTAGTCTATCCTCTTGTCTCACATCAAGATGAACTATACCTAAACCGTTCCTACAAGATGTTATTGTAACCTACTCTTGAAAACCTCATGATAGAGATTTCACTGCCCGCTCAGGTAAGGAGTCCACAGGCTACTGCTTCACTGCATAGCTATCCTTACAGTTACTAAGTCTTATCCTGGTACTTAGTAGGGGTGTGCAAAGTGGGCAGTATCCTATTTGGATTTGGATTTGATCTGATTTGGGGGACAGTGATTCGATTAGCTGATTTGGATCACTCTCCCGATTCGATTCAGCCAAATCTGAATCTGAAGGTTCGATTCTAATTCAGAGAATCAGCGATTCAGCCATAGACACAGCTTTATATGTTTTTTCTATGTACCCTGAGGTACCAGGTGTGCTCGTGAACGCTGAGATGGTGGAACGGATGTGGCGTCCCACAGGAATGCAGAGGGGGTCCCCTGCATGCCCCTGGCTCAGTGATTGGCCATGGGTGGACTCTGGGTCCCCCCACCAGACCCATGAGGCACCAGTTGCTGAGCCAGGGGGCGAGGGGGGTAGGGGGTCCCCTGCATGCTCCACTGCAGACCCTGAAGTGTACCGAGAGTACTTCTGGTTCACTTCTGGATCCATCACCAAGTGCATGGGGGACCCCCCCACCACCCTCCCATGGGACGCCCCATCCACCCCACCATCTCAGCATTCATGAGCTGCCTGGTACCTCGAGGTACATAGAAAAAACATATAAAGCTGTGTCTATGGCCAAATTGTTGAATCTCTCTTCATTTGAAAGAACTGGATGCCTTTAAATCGGCAGGCCCGGATGGGCTCCATCCGAGGGTGCTGAAGGCACTGGCCGACATCATTGCAGAGCCACTGGAGGGAATATTCGAATGCTCGTGGCGCACGGGCCAAGTCCCAAAAGACAGGAAAAGGGCTAATGTGGTCCCCATTTTCAAAAAGGGGAGGAAGGAGGACACGGGCAACTATAGGCCAGTCAGTCTCACCTCCATCCTAGGCAAAGTCTTCGAAAAAATTATCAAGGCTCACATTTGTGAGAGCCCGGCAGGGCAAATTATGCAGAGGGGAAACCAGCATGGGTTTGTGGCAGGCAGATCGTGCCTGACCAAACTAGTCTCTTTCTATGACCAGGTTACAAAACGCCTGGACACAGGAGGAGGGGTGGATGTCGTATACTTAGACTTCAGGAAGGCCTTCGATACGGTATCCCACCCCATACTGGTGAACAAGCTAAGAGGCTGTGATGTGGATGACTGCACAGTCCGGTGGGTGGCGAATTGGCTAGAGGGTCGCACCCAAAGAGTCATGGTAGATGGGTCGGTCTCAACCTGGAAGGGTGTGGGCAGTGGGGTCCCGCAGGGTTCGGTCCTTGGACCGATACTCTTTAATGTCTTCATCAGCGACTTGGACGAGGGAGTCAAATGTACTTTGTCCAAGTTTGCAGATGACACAAAGCTATGGGGAGAAGTGGACACGCCGGAGGGCAGGGAACAGCTGCAGGCAGACCTGGATAGGCTGGACAAGTGGGCAGAAAACAACAGGATGCAGTTCAACAAGGAGAAACGCAAAGTGCTGCACCTAGGGAGGAAAAATGTCCAGCACACCTACAGCCTAGGGAATGACCTGCTGGGTGGCACGGAGGTGGAAAGGGATGTTGGAGTCCTAGTGGACTCCAAGATGAACATGAGTCGGCAGTGTGATGAAGCCATCAGAAAAGCCAATGGCACTTTATCGTGCATCAGCAGATGCATGACGAATAGGTCCAGGGAGGTGATACTTCCCCTCTATAGGGCGCTGGTCAGACCGCAGTTGGAGTACTGCATGCAATTCTGGGCGCCACACTTCAAGAAGGAGGCGGATAACCTGGAGAGGGTCCAGAGAAGGGCAGCTCGTATGGTCAAGGGCCTGCAGACCAAGCCCTACGAGGAGAGACTAGAGAAACTGGACCTGTTCAGCCTCCGCAAGAGAAGGTTGAGAGGCGACCTTGTGGCTGCCTATAAGTTCATCACGGGGGCACAGAAGGGAATTGGTGAGTATTTATTCACCAAGGCGCCCCCGGGGGTTACAAGAAATAATGGCCACAAGCTAGCAGAGAGCAGATTTAGACTGGACATTAGGAAGAACTTCTTCACAGTTCGAGTGGCCAAGGTCTGGAACGGGCTCCCAAGGGAGGTGGTGCTCTCCCCTACCCTGGGGGTCTTCAAGAGGAGGTTAGATGAGCATCTAGCTGGGGTCATCTAGACCCAGCACTCTTTCCTGCTTATGCAGGGGGTCGGACTCGATGATCTATTGAGGTCCCTTCCGACCCTAACATCTATGAATCTATGAATCAATTTAGAGGTTTCTGATTCAATTCAGAGTGATTAAAGGGTCTTCTGATTCAATTTGGATTCAGAGATTCGGCTGCCAAATCAGGCTGAATCTCCTCCGAATTGAATCAGCGACCGAAGTTTTGCACAGCCCTAGTACCCAGTCCAGATCTCATAGATTCATAGATTCATAGATGTTAGGGTCGGAAGGGACCTCAATAGATCATCGAGTCCGACCCCCTGCATAAGCAGGAAAGAGTGCTGGGTCTAGATGACCCCAGCTAGATACTCATCTAACCTCCTCTTGAAGACCCCCAGGGCAGGAGAGAGCACCACCTCCCTTGGGAGCCCGTTCCAGACCTTGGCCACTTGAACTGTGAAGAAGTTCTTCATAATGTCCAATCTGAATCTGCTCTCTGCTAGCTTGTGGCCATTGTTTCTTGTAACCCCCGGGGGCGCCTTGGTGAATAAATCCTCACCAATTCCCTTCTGTGCCCCCGTGATGAACTTATAGGCAGCCACAAGGTCGCCTCTCAACCTTCCCTTGCGGAGGCTGAAAAGGTCCAGTTTCTCTAGTCTCTCCTCGTAGGGCTTGGTCTGCAGGCCCTTGACCATATGAGTTGCCCTTCTCTGTACCCTCTCCAGGTTATCCGCATCCTTCTTGAAGTGTGGCGCCCAGAATTGCACGCAGTACTCCAACTGCGGTCTGACCAACGCCCTATAGAGGGGAAGTATCACCTCCCTGGACCTATTTGTCATGCATCTGCTGATGCACGATAAAGTGCCATTGGCTTTTCTGATGGCTGCGTCACACTGCCGGCTCATGTTCAACTTGGAGTCCACTAGGACTCCAAGATCCCTTTCCACCTCCGTGCCACCCAGCAGGTCATTCCCTAGGCTGTAGGTGTGCTGGACATTTTTCCTCCCTAGGTGCAGCACTTTGCATTTCTCCTTGTTGAACTGCACCCTGTTGTTTTCTGCCCACTTGTCCAACCTATCCAGATCTGCCTGCAGCTGTTCCCTGCCCTCCGGCGTGTCCATTTCTCCCCATAGCTTTGTGTCATCTGCAAACTTGGACAGAGTACATTTCACTCCCACGTCCAAGTCGCCGATGAAGACATTAAAGAGTATCGGTCCAATGACCGAACCCTGCGGGACCCCACTGCCCACACCCTTCCAGGTCGAGACCGACCCATCTACCACGACTCTTTGGGTGCGACCCTCTAGCCAATTTGCCACCCACCGGACTGTGTAGTCATCTACATCACAACCTCTTAACTTGTTCACCAGTATGGGGTGGGATACCGTATCGAAGGCCTTCCTGAAGTCCAGGTATACGACATCCTCCCCTCCTCCTGTGTCCAGGCGTTTCGTAACCTGGTCATAGAAAGAGACTAGGTTGGTCAGGCACGATCTGCCTGCCATGAACCCGTGCTGGTTTCCCCTCAGCATAACTTGTCCTGCCGGGCTCTCACAAATGTGAGCCTTGATAATTTTTTCAAATACTTTACCAAGGATGGAGGTGAGACTGACCGGCCTATAGTTGCCCGGGTCCTCCTTCCTCCCCTTTTTGAAAATGGGGACCACGTTAGCCCTTTTCCAGTCCCCCGGGACTTGGCCTGTGCGCCACGAGCATTCGAATATTCCCGCCAGTGGCTCTGCAATGACGTCGGCCAGTGCCTTCAGCACCCTCGGATGGAGCCCATCAGGGCCTGCCGACTTAAAGGCATCCAGTTCTTCCAAGTGACTCTGCATCACCTCAGGATCTACTCATGGCAGTCTGGCGCCTTGCTGCTGCCTCTCTACAACCCCAGTGAGAGACTTGTCGTGCCCCTCGCTTAGGAACACTGAGGCAAAGAACTCGTTGAGGAGTTCAGCCTTGTCCCCCCTGTCTGTCACCAATTGCTTCTGCCCATTTAGCAGGGGTCCTATTCCTCCCTGGGCCTTCCTTTTACTCCCTATGTATCTAAAAAACAATTTCTTGTTGTCCTTTACTTGGGTTGCCATCCTCAGCTCCATGGTAGCTTTGGCCCGCCTAACTGCCTCCCTACAAGCACGAGCAGAGGAGGTATATTCATCTTTAGTGATCTCACCCTGTTTCCACTTTTTATGTGCTCCCCTTTTGGCCCTTAGGCTGCCCTGGATTTCTCTGGTCAGCCATGGAAGCCTCCTGGCCCCTTTCCCTCTTTTGCCTCGCTCGGGGATCGTCTTGCTTTGTGCCCAAAGGATCGTTTCCTTTAGGCACAGCCACCCTTCTTGGGCACCCATCCCATCAAAACTCCTACTCTGCAGTGCTTCCTTGACTAATCGCCTGAGTGCAATGAGATCAGCTTTCCTAAAGTCTAGCACTTTCACCCTACTAGTTACCTTACCCACTTCCCGTCTTATGTTGAATTCTATTATTAGGTGATCACTGTCTCCCAGATAGTTACTGATCTGGAGGTCCCCTATCATGTCATCTCCCGTTGCCAATACCAGATCCAGTATGGCATTCCCCCTAGTGGGACCGTGCACCTCCTGTGTCAGGTGGAGGTCCTGTACACAAGTTAGAAACCTGCGTGAGCGATGGGACCTTGCTGTCTGCGTCTCCCAGCAGATGTCCGGGTAGTTTAGGTCCCCCATGACTACCGCCTCTTTAGCTTTTATGGTCTCTGAGAGTTGCCTCAGGAGCCCCGCATCTATTTCTTCCCCTTGGTGTGGGGGTCTGTGACAGACCCCTACCACCAAATCCCTTTCTCCTTGCCCCCCATGTAGCCTAACCCACAATCCTTCTACTTCCTCAGCCTCGGATTCTTTCTTGATGAGGGTTGATGTATATTGCTCACTGACATAAAGTGCAACCCCCCCCCCCCTTTCTTCCCCAACCTGTCCTTTCTATACAATCTATAGCCCTCAATATGTACCACCTAGTCATGGGATGAATCCCACCAGGTCTCTGTTAGCCCCACTAAGTCATAGGTGTTTAGTGCAAGCAGGAGCGCTAGTTCATCCTGCTTGTTCCCCATGCTCCTAGCATTAGTGTATAGGCACTTGAGCCTGCGACTGGCGCCTTTGCTGCCCCCCCGCTCCCAGTCCCATGGGGCCCATTGTTTCTTACCTTCTTGTTCCTTACCTGTTCTGTTGTGCTGGCCTCCCCATGGCTTTCATCTCCTATAGCTGTCCATTACTTCTTGTACCGTTTTTCATGTAGAAACGAAAGCCAGTTGCTACCTTTAATCTGTTCAGTAGATTTTTATATATTGAAGATTATCATCAGTATATTTCATATATTTGAAAATTATCATCTGTCCCCCCCCCCGCCTTATCTTCTTTAGAATAAAGTAGCCCAATTACTTCAATCTCATCTATTTTTGGCAAGGCGCTGTCTATTTCTATTTGTTCATGCACATATAAAATAAAGATTATGTCCTTATATCACAGTTCATCCCTGCAGCATCTGAAACACCCAACTTCTCCTAGCAGTGAAGAAAAGCTGACTGCCCTTTCTCATAATTAAGTGTTGTGACTGGCTTGTTGCTGTTTCTGCAATGGTCTCAATAAGCAAAATGTTGCTGTACAAATTGGTTGCTGCTAGACCCTTTAAGAATTTGCCATTTTCAAGCAATTAGCATTGCTTTGGTATTTAGAGAATACTATTTACCTAGCAACATACACCACAAGGTGATTAGTTAGCACCTGCGAGAGAAGACAAACTAAGAAAATTGTTATACATAGGGACACTTGTTGCAAGAAGGAATAAGTAGCTGCTGAAGGAAAAAACTGGAGACTGGAAAATGTATTTAGTTCTGAAAAATGAACTCCTGGGCTTTCAGTAAAGTGGGCCAATTGAACATCTTCATTTCTAATTAGAGATGTGCTCTCTAACGTGGTGCGCATGGTTCATAATGCACCTGGCAGGCCTGCAAATTGCTTTTCAAAGTAACTCGGTGGACTTAAACTTTAAAACGACATGCTAAAGTCAGAGGCTGAAGTGCTGCCAGGATTGGAAAGAAGTTTTAGGTCAGGGTTTAGACTTTAGAGAGGAGATCAAGTCGATACTCTAGTTGAATGCTTGGGCACGTGCGGCCACACAATTCACCTTGCATAGCATGGGGTGCGGGGGGAAACCACTAGAAAAATACGATTTCTGAGCTGCCACGGCAGCTATTCGCTTTTCTCTATTCTCCTTGGTTTGTCCTGGTCTACCTCTTCTCAGACACGGTTTGTTATTAAAGGGGAAGCTCACAGAAAAGAATACCGCCGCTGTTTGTACACCAGGTTTCACTGCAAAGGGTCTGCTCGCTCCGCAGATGCTAAGCCATTTCAACAACACCCTTTGATTTGTTGATAAGAAGGAAGCTCCCCTTTCCCCCATCCCGTATGCCTTACAAGGCTCCCATGAATGCGAAGGCTCCCATTAATGTGAAGAAGCATGTCATTTGGTTGAATTATAACTATAGGCTCTGTTCCTATAGCCGATTTTGCTTTCATGGACTTTCAAACCTTCCAAATTTCTTTCTTCAAAAGTGCCGCAATATCGAGAGGATTTATATTACACAGTTTCCATTTAATGGGATTTGAAACTGTTGGTACAGTACTCTTAAAATAGAGGTTGATATTGTGTGGTAGCAAAAATGCTTTTCTGGAAAACAGCTGCTGCTGAGATGTTCTTCTCCGAAACGCTTAAATCCCCGCATTGCAAATGATGGGGGGTGGGGGGAGTTGCAATGGATTTTGCTAATTTGTAAAGGCAAGAGGATAGCTGCTCTTCAGCTCTCGTTGCAATGCCTCAGCAAGTTCTTGGGGATGTTCAATCGAAAGGCTCATTAGGGGCCTAATCCATCTCTCATGCTGATGTTGTAATGAAAGTAAGAATTACAAGGACAATGTGATTTTCTTCATGTAGGGGAAAGAGGTGCAGCACTATTAAAGCACTCACCATCCTAATTAACTTGTGGAGAAAATATGGGCATAGCCTTCATGCCATTTACATTAATTGGACTTGGTCTGTGGCTAGTAATAACTGTTTCATTAATGAAAAAGCAATTGTAGAGAAATATTTAGTAGGTTTCTATCCTCTGGGAAACCCCAGCATCTTTCCTTTCCTTTCCTTTCCTTTCCTTTCCTTTCCTTTCCTTTCCTTTTCCTGATTATCAATAAACTTAAGTGTGTAAATGCAATTCAGAGACACTAATTTGATCCCAGTGGAAGTGACAGTGTCAAAAAGTACACGTTTTCTGTCTGATATTTACTGCACTGCAAAAAATTAATGGCTTTAGTTTATTGTTTTTAATATATATTTTTTCCAATTCTACAAAGAAGCCATTCAGTAAAAGGAGAAGACTGTGAATAAAGAACTAATCTTCAGCGTGGAGGTATTAATGGTTAAAAAGCCGGACAGAATTATCATTTATTTCCTTGCTTCCATTCAATTTAAGGACAAAAGCAATGACTTTCAGGGGAATCTTCAACTCAGAGGCATCAAATTTGACTTCGATCTCCATGTTTACGGGCTTTGAATCATTTGGTTATATGGTTGACAGTGATCTACAAGATTTTTTTTTCTTGAAGCCTTTGCTGCTAGACAAAAGAAGAATCAATTTATGAAGAAAGACTGCAAGTGTTAAATGCATGTCTGCTTCATCAAAGGGGCTGTAAATCCTTGCGCTAGGAAATTAGCAGTTAGTATTTTTAGAGCCTTTTCCTATATTCATTGTACTGCAAAGATGTCGGGAAGAAGGGGTGGCAGAAGAATTAAAGCATCTTGCTGTTGCTCTGGAGGCCGGCTCTGGACTCATGCCATAAACTGCCTCCCATGAGCCCAGCTGTACACGAATACTTGGCCATTTGGGCTGAAGGGTCAGATGCCATGTTGGCCACATGACTCTCGTGTGCCAGAAAGTTGCACACCTGAGAGACACACACTTATTTTGTGATCTGTTAGGCTTGGGAGATTTTTGGTCTTATTTATTTATTTCACTGTACAGGTATTGACAAATTATCACCCGGATTGTGAGAAAAACTGGTAAATACAATTCTACCCATTTTACAGAGGAGGAATTGAGGCAGAATGGTAAAATGCCCTCTTAGCACATCTGGGTTGGAGGTCGAATCACAACCAGGAATAGAGAATCCCAAGAAGCTAACACATGGGCAAGATAGTCCAAAAACCACTTTGACACCTGACTGCTCCCAATGAAGCAAAAATAACTCTGCCGTTGACTTCAGTGGATGGACGATCTCTCTTCTTTCTTGATTTTTGATATCGCTCAGTCCTAGACAAGGAGCATCCAGATGCAATCTGAGAGTATCCAGGCCAAATGGCAATGTGGTTCTTTGCAGCTCTGAGCATGCTTCGCTTTAGTTTTGCACTAGACCCTGAGCACATATACATGTTTCCTTCCCTCCTGGGTTCACAATTTAAGGGCTCAGGCCTTTAAAGCCTATGGCAGTGTTGTCCACTGAATTCCAGCTGATTTGCATCCAGCCCTCAGAGGACAAATAATCATCCCATTAGGAATGAATCCAAGAAGTGGACAGACAGATTAGCCCTCAGCTGGCCCTGGATCTTTCCAAGTTGCCTAGCTAGCTCCAGCTGAGCATGGCTGTGGCAGCCTGGATGTAACCAGCCACCTTCCACTATTCCTCGGCTACTCAATTGCTCCAGATGTGGTTCTCTGTATAGCCCCAAGGCTTGCTTGCCTCCCCTTGCTTGCCTAGTTCCTACCTGCACTTTTATCTTACCTAAACCTCTGCTTAGGTTGCCCTCTTGCCTACCCTGAACCCTGTCCAGAAGCCGTGGGTGTGAGGTCTCTTCCAATCCTATCATTATATGATTTATGACCCTTATAGCACCTCGCCGTGAACCCCCCCACATTTGGGTCATGCTTATGACATGCAATGGGGAAAAGGAAGGACGACTAGACAAAAAGAGAGTGCCAATATACATTTCTTGTTTGGTCGGATTTCTAGTCCTCCTTTCCCTCACAAGACTACCCATCACTTGGCAGGACATTTCTCAGCAGAAGGGTAGGAGGACACAGCGGTGGCATGACAGTGCCGCTCGCTCAGCTATAGCAAGCGACAATCTTTGCATGCAGTTCTGTGTTCGTCTCTTAAGGCAGCAATATGTTTGGGATCACTTCTGAAGCACACACCTGTTCTTTCAGCACAAGGAGCTCCTATCCCGTGAACAGATGGCTTATTTATTTTTTGTTCTGCTGTAGCCAGGCAATAAATATGACCCTGCTTTAGTAAGTGTTTGACTTGCTTATTTTTGAGGCACCTGCACAATCAAATCATTTGTCGATAAGTGCAATTCCCTCCTAATGAGTTCTTGAAAACTTCTCATCACCTGTAATTAAGAAAACCGATTAACAGGCACAATTGTTGCAACAGTCAGCCTATTAAGTGCAAAAAGACAGTACTCGGGGAGCATCTGGTTTCATTTCCCTTCCTAACTTTGTTGCAGAATGACACCAGCTCCCCATTCACTTCAGTGGGAGTCTGCATCGTTTTTAACAGGAGCAGTGTAAGGTAATGTACCCGGGAAGAGCAGATGGTGTTTCTAAAAGCTGCCGACATGACACAGTTAATTATAATTAAATAGAGAGGTCTCAGGAGGACAATGGGTTCACTCCTGGCCCTTCTATGGGTATCACGTGTTTAAGTTATGGAGTCAGTTGTCTGGAATGAAAATGATTGTGAACTGAACTCAGACAATTTGTTTTTATTGGTGAGGTTTGTGTTTGCTTTTTTTTTACTTTTTTCATCCCGAGAGGTAATTTAGGAACTGTGTAAAATATGCATTGTGATAGCGTCCATTCCTGGTGACATCAATGACCTTCTGCCTCATCTTGAGGATGGGTTATTAACATGGAAACTTTCCTCTTAAAGGCATAAACTTGAATGGATTCCACATTCACGGATGAAAATCTGGTTCCACAAGCTCTTCCAGACTCAGACAAACCCTTGCTTTCCACAGTGGCTACATATTCATTGCTAGGGGCTTCAACATGGAAGCAAATCAAATCAGCAGCCATCTTCCTGCACCATCAGGTGCAAAGGCAGAAGTCAACATTAATTATCCTTCCCTTTGCTCTTCTACCTAAGTATTACATGGTTAGATGCAATAATACCTTTGGGGACATGTTATGGAGCATGCCTGTAGGTCAGCCTCATTGTGTGTTACCTTGTGCACCATGTATGGCATATATTGTGGTAGGTGGCTTTTGCCCATTCCGGTATTTCTTCCTTGCTGATTCTATCAGTCCATTGTACTTTGACTATCACATGCAGACATAGCCATGAAAGCTGTTTGGAATAAATGGGAAAGATTTCTTACTTTTTCCAGGACTCTCCTTTCTACTTAAAGCAACATTTAAGATGTCAGTTCTAGTGATCTTATACTGGGTGTTCTCCCTCATCACACTGTGGACACATCTATGAGACAATTAATGCCCAGAAGACTAATTCTACTGTGCATTAGTGCAGCTGGCAAAAACCATGCTAATGCACAGCAGATTTAGTCTAATGCGCATTAATGTCACTTTAAAAATGTTCATCTGCGCTAATGCGCAGTAGTGCCAGTTACAGCACATTAAGTTAGCACTTGTTATTAAAGGCACTAAACTTAATGCACTGTACTTGTGGCTTATTAATGAACATATAGATATGCCTAGTGATTGTGGGCCCAAGCCTAATCCCTCAGAAATCCTGGCTTTTAAAAGGGATACCCCAAACTGTCACATGAAGTCCATGGAAGTCTTTCATGACTAATTTGGGCTCTGGATCCTACCTTAAACCTCTGTATACTGTTTTTTTTTTTTTTTTTTTCCTCCCATGTGAAAAGTGAGAAAAAAATTTCCTTGTCTGGCTAATTTGCATGACTTGTTTCCAAGAAGCCCCGAGGACTGTAGGAGGAAATTCATTCTATATGCATTCACTATTAGTCATAGTAGATTTTTCAAAAATCACTCCAAAATAGGTCGTAATTGTACACTATATGTTAACAAAATCATTAGCAAGAACGCTTTACCATCTCCCACCGGAGCTATATTTCACCTCTGTTTCTGTGCTAGAGTGGAAGCAGATCTAAACATAGTGTATCCATCCCTCAGGACCGCTGTTCTTCTGTATAAATGAGCCTCTGCCATAGCAGGATTGGTAAAAGTCAAAGAAACGTGGCATGTGAGTGAAGTGGGCATGGCCAGAGCCAAAGGGGTTGTGGACACAGCTCTTGATATCTGGCTTATCCCATACTGGGCCAGATAGTCTGCTGCACAGCATGGGACTGGTCAGGCGCACAGCTGGCCTAACATCAGGAAAGGCCAGAGGTGAGCCTTAAATGACAGTACCTACAGCCTAAGGCTTCAAGCTGAGTTTGCTGCAAAACTCTCAAGCAGTAAATTAGACTTGAAAAATGCTATTATTGCTGTTGAAAAATGCTGAGGGCTCCTGTTACTTGAAGGCAGAAGCAGCAGCAGGGAGGTCCTCAGGTGAGGGGGTGGCTGCTTAGGATGGGCTGGCTGCAGGGAAGTAGAGATCCAGGGACTCTTGCCCCTATGGTCCTACTGTTGGGTAGCTAGCCCAGCAATAGGCATCCAGGCAACAGACACCGTGACAGCAGCCAGGGTAGCAAGAGTCAGCTGCCCATTTGAATGAAAGAGATGCAGCTGTGCCAGGGCTAGTAAGCCACCTGATGGGAAGGCAGCAGGGCTTAAGAGGTATCTAAACTCAGGGCCTGAGCCTAAACAGTCAGTTTGGCCCTGCAGGTAGTAGGGAGAGGAGCTTCTGAACACGATGGCTACAGGAGAGGAATGGTAAGTAAGAGGCTTATAGCTTGCAGAGAGCAAAACCAAGCTCTAGCTGTTGGGCTTATGCTTTTTTTTAAGCTCTAGACTGGTGGCCCAGGTATGGTGTGGATATAAGGGGTAATGAGAAGGAGTGTCTGAGGGATGCACCATGTTTTAATCCTCAGTGGGGTATCTGAGGGGCACAACATGTGCATGTTGGTGCCTGAAGAGCATGCGTAGTTTTGGAGCCCTGCCAGGGGCTGGGGCTCAAGACCCAGCAGGCAGAAAGTAGAAAAGCTTGTAGGCCCAGAATGGGCCCACAGTCCAAGGTGGAGGCAAGACTGGGGCTGGAGCCTGGTAGCCCAGTCTGGCACAGTGGACCTAGCTGGAGAGGGCCCAGCTAAATAAACGGGGCCAAAGATGGGAAGAGAGAAGCCCCAACAAGGGCATAGAGGCTTGATGAGATTTGAACTGATACCTGGAAAGAGGCCATGAATAACCAACCCTTAAGGCAACATGTGCCCTTGGGCATGGACAGGACAGAAACACCTACCTAGTGCTTGAAGGGCACGACTGGGACCAGCAGGGTCCAGGAGGGCTCTGCTGGCCAACAGACAGATGAAAGCTCGCTATGGGACCCTAGAGCAGCCTCCATTTATTTATTTGTTTATTAACTTATTACAAATTAACTAATTGCATCAAAGCATGTCAGGCAAAAGAAAACGGAAGATACCCAAAGAGCCAGAGCCAGGTGGCTACCAGAGCATCACTGCCACACTGGGGGACTGAAGCTGCTACAGTTACCAGCAAAGAAGCAAGACAAATTACACAAATATAAGATACTTATCTCAAGTGTATTAACTGTGTTTTTATTTCAAGATGCAAGTGAATTCATTTTGAGTATCAACTGGGAAGGAACTTGATTTTTGTTTTGTGGTATGGCTCTAGAGTCGGGCAGGAGGAGTTGCACAGTTGAAGCTTGAACAGTTTTCCAGAGACTTCCTCTGTGCTGCTGTACCTGGAAGTGAGGGAGGGGGTACAAATGATACAAAATGAGAAACATGTTAGTAGGGCTTCCAGAGAAGAGCTATGCTATTTTGCAATGACTTCTGGATCTGGAACAGAAGTTCAATAAACTGATTGAACTTAAATCAGTTGAGTCTGGTGCATCCATCCAGGTTTATCTTGAACTGGTTTTGGCCATTTGGAAAGTTGTTTATATGCACCCAACTTCTGTTGTGTTACAGATTTGAACCAGTTTCCAATTATTTGTACTAGTTTGTGTAATTTCTGTTCCTAACCCTAAAGTTTCAGTGGAGCCAGGAATATACCAGCCCTGACAACTGAAGTCCATAGGTGCTCACGTACTGTGATGGATGCATAAAAATCTACCTTAGTGCCTTGCCACAAATGTAGTAATGCTTACTGTGATCTAAATAAAACATATACAAGTTAGATGGCTTTCAGAGCAGTGGTACAGTGACCCTTACTATAGTCCAATTTACAAATATCCTACGTGCTGGAGCCACTGTATCTGGTGCATTAGTGTGGTATGGGGGCTGGAACCAACAAACAGCTGTTTGTCGGTCCCAGCATCCACACTGCAACGAAGTCCCTTGATCGTATGAACTCTGTGGAGCAGTTGGTATTAGCTCAATGCACATTAGGTAGTATGATCTGGAGATACTCCCCATTGGAGAAGTCCTAACTTTACTATGCTACGATGGCACTTGGCACATCATTTTGCAGCTTGAACTTTGGGACACTAGTCTTTTAAATTATAGTTAATGTGTCCAACACGTGACAAGCCCCTTAGGTGCATTTATTACTGTCGTACAGCTTATCTCAGGAGCACAAGTTTCCTCCCGCCCCCCCCCCCCCCCCCATTGCTCTCCCAAACATTCAACCTCTGTCTGAGAATGAGTTTTTTCACCTTAGTGGTGTCTTCCTTCACCATAAGACTCCCATTATTTTACTTTTGACTACATTATTGACAATCCACCATAACCTCTGAAAAACCTATTGCTTGTGGGTAGAATTTGTTCAGGGAATTTTAAAATGGATCCATTTCATATAAGTCCATATGACAAGTGCTGTGGCAATCGCAATAAATCACTTGGCTGAGTAAATGGGACCCATTTCCAATGCTTCTCATGCTGGTGTTTCTTGGGAGCAATTACTGTCTGTCAAATGGTTCCACATGTATTCATGTTCTTTTGAATGCCTTGGATAAATTCCCACCATGGTTTTAGGAGGAACGAGCCCTTCTCTTACAGTTCTGTCAACCAATGTTGTTGTACTCCCAAGTCGAATAATGCATCACGTTAATTATTCACGTGTGGAGTGGCGTGTTGAAGGAGTGACAGATGAGCGCGTGACTGACTGACATAGCATGGAGCAGGAATATTTTGGGATTGCTGTACTAGTCATTGTTTGACCACTAGAATTCAGGAAGCATCTGCAAATTCACAATGCTTCAGTGTTTTGCTGGGTGTTATTTATGTTCACTCTTCAACAGTGAGACATCAAATAATGTGAAGGGGGAGATTGTATTGAGCATATCATGACACCAAGTGCACAAGGTCAATGTGAGCAATCCTTGACTGCAATTGGTCACCATGCCTCTTTTTCATCCGGTGCTTACAAATAATAAGTGTGCTACAAAAGATGTGTGAACCCCAAAGTCCTTCATTTTATTGGTTGCTTTTTTGTTTTAGAAATGTCTAAATGTTGTTTATTTTAACATAACTGCCTCAAAGGCCAGTACTCTGGTTGCATAACTAGTGGTAGAGGCAGGCCCACCAAAAGGATTAGAAAGTGGAAATGCATTGAAAGCACTTCACATCTTCTGCTTCTTCATGCACCATTTCTTGAAACTGTCATGAATTTTCAAGCCAAGTTCAATAACTAGCACCATGTGTGTTCATGCCTGGCACAAAGATGTTTTATTTTAAATGTATGTTATAGCCAAGCACATGAAGGAAGCTATGGGTACTAGCAGTTTCTTCCAATTTAAAAAAAAAAAAAAATATATATATATATATATATATATATATACTGATTTTTATCTTTTACAAATCAAACAACTTTAATTGCTTAAATAAGAAAAAAAGTGTGCTGCCATTTTTCTCTCTCAAAATTATTGGGTACAGAGATGCAACAGGGCAGCCTCACCTCACTAGTAGAGGAAACAGTGATGACTCTTGCCCTGCAAACTTCTAGATGAATGAATATAGTGATTCTCCTTTACAAAACCAGATCCATCCATACTGATGTGTAAAACAAACTGCCTACATGTGATGTACATCATATGCTGCCCTTTGAGTGTGTAACTAAAAGTGTTGTTTCACCTGATTTGCTTTTCTCTAAGCAAATGTCAGAACTGAGCATCAGTTCAATATGGTTAAGCTTGTTCTGAATTTTCCACTGAAGAAGAAGAAAAATTATGTACTGGGGGGGGGGGCAAAAATCAATTTAAGTGAAGCATCTCAGACTTTTTTTTCCTGCTGTCTAATGGTGACTCGGGAAATGCTTATTGGAACAGAAATCTAGAAAGTGGTCACATTATGCTGCCGCGCCTCTCCCCCCCATCATACTTTCCCGGTTGAGATTTATGAATGTATCCAAGGTAGGCAGTGATGGAGTCCAGATTGCATTACTAAACCGGGATCCTTACAAGTACGGTTTAGGAATAAAAATATTGTCTTCCAAACTCCGTTCCTAACCAGAATGTTGCCACAGTTTTATGGCTGCTGTTAGAAATTGCAGGGACAATTCGGCTCTCGGCTTTGTAAGTAGGGCTCCTTTTGACTTCACTTAGGTGATTTGGGCAGATGTACCGTCAACAGGGGGAAGAGTGAAGACAGTTGGAAATCCTAAATTACAGAACAATGTAGTTGGAAGGGGGAATTGACCACAATGATTATATTTGAGGTAAAGAAAATAATTGGATGATTTTAAAGCAGGTAGGGTGTAATCAAGTATCTATCTGGTAGGAGACGTGCAGCTGCATTATGAAGCTATATCTCTCAGGTTCACTGAGGAAGAACATAATGTGGGATTCTGGAGGTTGAAGAGGTACATAAAGCTTCCTGCATCACGGCTTCAGTGGAGCTGCTGAAATAAAATATCATGGCTGGTGTATAACTATTGCTTTGGTCTTTCCTGCACCCTATGAAACTCAGTGTAAGAAGTCATGTCCCACACCCCCATCCTGATTGCCAAGATTCAGAGATTAATAGTTTCCCCAATATGCATATAAATCCAGATGCATTTTAGGAGTCTTCTACCTCTGAAATGTCAACTGTTCATTAGTTAGGGATTTTGCACCTATAGGAACCCAATGTATTGACTTACCATCGTGCATCTAAATAATGTATCCCTACTGGCATCCTAGAAACCTGAGGATAATTGGGTGTTGATGCAGCCTGAAAGCTGAATAGCTGCATGTGTGAAGAAATACCTCGAAGGAAAAGTCAGAGATGGGGAACAGGGGTCATGCACTGAATTGGAAGTATTGTCACACAAAGAAAGAAGACTCCTAAAACTTAAACCAGTGGTTAGTCAACACTTTCCATCAAGCAAAATCCTGCATAAAGATCCTAGTTGTGAGTGGTAGGGGGACAACTATGGCAATTAGTAGTGTAACTGAGATGGAGTGACCAGGGCAGTAGCCCCAGGCACTGCCTCTGGGGGAGGATTGCAGAAATGACTGTCGCAGTTTGTGGCTAGCTGTGGTGTCATTGGTGGCAGTGCAAGAGTCACCACTGTTTCCTCCACCAATACTACCAGGGCATGAGGCTGCCCTGTTGTATTTCTGTATCCAATAACTTTGAGAGAGGAAAAATGGAGGCACACTTTATTTTCTTATTTAAGCAATTAAAAGGTTTTGTTTTTTTTTTTCCACATTTAACAAAAACCCAAAAAGAAATGTATATATTTATTTTTATTTTTTTTTACATCAGAAGAAACTGCTGGTATCCATGGCTTTCTTCAAATGCTTGGCTGTGTCATAAAATCTAAAATAAAATATCTTTTGTGCCAGGCATGGGCACACATGCTGCTAGTTATTGTACTTGGTTTGAAACCTCATGGCAGTCTTAAGAAACGGTGCATGAAGGAGCAGAAGTTATGTAGTGGTTTCAATGCATTCCCACTTTCCAATCCTTTCGTTAGTCAAGGTCCACATCTTTCTTTGGAGCAGGGAAGGGGGGAAAAGATTTCTTAACCAGACCCTCATTGTTTCCTGATTTACTGAACTGTTTCAGTTACTGTTTTGTTCCTTAGAAATCCTGCCAGGTAGTAGCACTCTTAGGGCAATTAGAGCTGGTTAGGAATTTAATGAAATGTTTTCAGTGGGAGTTGCAGTTTCTGCACATCCTAAATTTGCTTGAATTTTTAAAATACTTTAAAATTGAATAGAAACTTGAAATATTTAAAAGTCAGTTCTATATTGATCTGATTCTCCTTGAGATGCCCCGGGGCCTCATGGATGCTGGAAATCCAGGTTCCTCCTGCCCTCACTTTTTTTTTTTTTCTTCTTTTTGTGGCATAAGCTATTTGTCTAGACCAGAGCTCCCATGAGCCACTACATCTCTATTGAGGCTGAACCTCCACAGTGCATTACGGGAAACACCATTTGTACAGAAAGCATACCTTGGGGGACACTGAAAGTAAAGTACAAATTCTGTGAATGCCAAAGATGCTCCACTTCACTGCAAAGAGGATCAAAGATTATTTGTCCTTTTATAGTTTTTAAAAAAATTCTGAATATTTTTTTTTTTATGGAGGGGATGGGGGGGGAGGGGAGAAGATTGCTATTTTCACCTTGATTTAAGATGAAACAAGACATTTTGGCCATTTCAAGTATTTAAAAAAAAAAATTACAATGTGTTGACAGCTGTAACATTTTCCTCCCCAACAACAAATGGTAATGTGGGCTGTGTGCAGATGGAGAAGTAGGTGCTAGCCCGGGGAATGTAAGTGTACCAGAGGTGTGTGGGGGGCAGAAGGATGGAGAGACACATTTTCAAAATATGACTCTATACCCAGCATGTGTGAAGTCAAGGAGGAAGTGGGCGCATATTTGTTCATTTTGGGCAGTAAAAGCAGTAAATACGGAGCACTGGGTAAGACCCTGTGTTTCATATGGCAGTGTCCAAAGCATGAAGCAAGGGCTGTGCAAACAAGATGTAAAGGAGCAGAGGTGAGTGCGGCTGGATGTGGCATGTGGAGATGCAGATCTGGGTATACCATATAGGCAGCAGCTCATCAAAACATAATTATCAAAAAATACATCTCACATGCATGGTCCTATGTACCCAAAAACTCTTGAGGAAGAGGCAATATCTTTTATTAGGCCAACTGGTTAGGTGCCTGGTCCTATGTACTGAACTCCTTCCCCAGCAGGCAGCCATTTGCTATAGCACTGGCTCCACAGCCAAGATTTTTATTTAAAAAAAAAAAAAAAAAAAAAAAATGCTACCAGAGGGAAAGCTACAGCTAAAGAACTTCAAGACTGTTAATTGTATTGCTGATTACATTATCTGACCCCCCTGCCCCCCACCAACAGACCTTACCTCCTAACCCTCCACAATCCTGCAGGAGCCAAAAGCCCAGCTGCTCCCTTCCCACCTGCCTGAATATCCATTTTCCATTGTGATAACTTCTACGATACACTTATACATTGTTAATACAAAACCTCTGGCATGCTGAAAAGACAAGGCTGGCTTGTGCCTTGAAGCTCCATACCAGTGCTCTTGACAGAGTAAATTGCAGGGAGGCTGCACAGTTTGACACATGTAGAAGGGGTAAAAAATTAATACATTCACAAAAAAGGATATGTCGAGGTAGGGTGGTAGGTTGGAGAATAATGAAATGAGGCGTTGCAAACAGCAAAGAACAAGGCACGGTAGAGTTCAGCGGTGGGAAGCAGGCATCCCACACGAGCGCTCCAGAAGGGGTTAACGAAGGGCCTAATTACCTCCCGAGCTGCAAGGGAGCAGCCAAGTAGAAACAACTGCTGTAAAAGACTGCAGACAAAGCAGAACAGGGTAGCAGGTGGGAGACTGGGACCCGCTAGATGGTCTGAACACACTTGAGGCATGAGAAACGGGAGAGCAATGTGAGGACTGGGCATGCCAATGACGGCAGGTAGGAAAGAGTGGTAGCTATGCGGGGAAGTGATGAGAAATGAGAAGATGGTGCTGGGGCCTGTTGTCTAGGTTGCCCTTGCCCCCCACCCCTTTCTTTTGGAAGGGGAAGAGAAGACGATGAAAGGAAGTAAAGAAGCCAGGGGCTAATGAACCTATTTTTTGTAGAGGGAAAGAGGGTGTCCACTAGAGCCCAGAGTTGTACCATTTTGGCCTCCCATTCCTTGAGAGGGGTGAGTCCCAACTAGGCAGAAAGCATAAGGAAGGCCACACCTGGCCACAAAGAGGGGCCATAGACACTGCAAGAGCCTCTTGATGGCCTGATCTGTCAAAGACACTATTGTTCTCTGACTTTCTGAACAAACCAGCAGCACTTTGGCATCTACATCTGATCTGTGCACCCAAAAAGGTCATTGGGGCATGATGGTTATGAAGCTGCTATGGGCAGTAGTGGTATGGGTATGCAAATAACCTACCAGCAAGTTGCACCGTACCTGGCAGCCCCAGGCAAACTTTTAATATCAGAGGGCCCCGCTTTGCCAGAGATGATGATGATGATGATGATCATTACTTTCACCATTTTTTTTTTTTTTTGGGTCCCCTTTCTGTCCAGACCCCAGGCAGCCACTCAGTTTGCCTATGCCTGTGTCCAGGCCGGCCGGTAAGGTTGAGTTGATGCCCAAGAGTGAAGGGCTCTTTGTCTTTCCTGTATAAACACTGAGGTATAATAATGTATTGCTCTTTAAATAAAAGGCTGTGGGAAGTGCAAACAGGACAGCCACATGATGCGCTTCAGTAATGATATCCCACTACTTGAAAGACAACAGGGCAAGCTGTTAATTTAAGGCTCTAGGCCTTATGTTGCAGAAGTTGGGAGATCAAAAAAGCACTAAAGACTTAAAATGCCTTTCTTCAGGTGAAAAGGAAGGGTCTTTTCTCTGATGTTTTCTGGGGGACCTGCAGAGGATGGGAAGCCTTCAGGAACAGCTAGATAAACCTGCTGGTTTGTTGTGGTTTTTCTGACATACGTGCGCTCCAAATGATACTGGAAGAGGTTGCTTTGTTTCTGCCCTCACTGCAAAACGAACAGAAGTCTTGTATCTGCCCTATATTCACCAGAAATGTCCAACATTGAACTTAAAACTAAAATTATATATGTATTATTTTATTAATTGAATACAATAATGTTAATTATATATATGCAGGGGTGTAGGTTGTTTATATATACGAGCATTAATAATTAATTAACATTATTGTATTCAATTAATAAAATAATACATATGCATAAGAAGCTGTCTTTGCCAACATGTTTTCTTAACGCACGTGTGTCTCGATTTACTTTTGTTGCTCTTCTTCTACCGTTTTTCTTTCTTCCCCCCCCCGCTGCCCTAATAAAACAATGTAATACCTCTTTTTCTTTTCTCCTGTTCTCACTCCAAATCTCCTACTCTCATTATGAGCCTGATCCAAAACTGGGCTTGCTGAACTAATAACGGGTAATACATAAGGAACTGCAAGCCAGGGACCAATCTGAGAATTAGGGGATCAACAAGTGATGCCTCCAGACCTGATGCTCGGGAGGGCATTTCCTCAGGGAGATCAGGAGAGGTTAGGAGTGGTTCTGATGAGGTGTGAGAGCCTTGAAATATTTGGAGGAGCAGACTGTACCCCTGAAGTTTGGAGGCTAAGATACAGGGAAGCTGAACATTTGGACTTGAGAGGCGTGCTAAATGTCATGTGCAAGAGGCTGCGTACTGAAATAAAAATCACATGTCATAAGTAGAACAAAGTGGGGAGGGAATTGTGTGCTTTGCTGAGGCATTTGACAGCTTGTGATGGTGTGAGAGAGACTTCCTGTGTCTCAAAAGGCATTCAGGTTAGCTGGCTGTATTGGCTTGCAATGAACTTGGCTGCCCATTCAGTCTTGCGGTTGTGAAATGGTGGGCCCCATCATGTCACCCTCTGAGGGCCTTGAGAGAGGAGTGGACATAGCAGAAATAATGCCTGAGAAGACAAGTGAATTGCTTCTGGTAGCAAATAGTCTATGCTACTACCTTGAGCCGATGGGTGAGATGTGTGAATCATGGGAAAATCAATGGCTTGCGTTAGGTAGGAGGTCAGGCTGGATGATGACCTAGGCTGCTTTTTGTTTAAGCCAGAAAGGGCATTAAACATCAGGGAAATGAGCACCTATCAAACCCTTCCTGAGTCTGGGACCGATCTCAGATTAATGAAACTACGGTTGAAGAAAATAGGAGTCTTGCGTCATGGAGGAACGTGGGATAGGGCTGGTGAGTTGTTGCATAATCTGTGGCTTTCAGCATCTCCAGGAACTTATGAAGCTGTCAGGTTTATTCATAAAAGCTGTGAAGCGGGACTTGCCTACACGTAACAGGCACAGCAGTTGTGCCAGGACCCTGTGTTTGCAGATAACACCAGGCAATTTTGACTCTGCGCACCACAGGCTTCGTAAATTTATATTGCACCAAATATAGCAAGACCTTATTTCTCTCTGATAGCGTGGCATGAGCTTGGCACCCTGACTGCACTTCAATTTTGTCTGCTGCAGAGGGGCTGAGCTCTTTATGAAATGTTTAAATAATAAAATGCACTTTAAATATTTTAAATTGTTCAACCTGTCTTTCGTAATTACTCAGAGGCTGGGCGTGTATTTTGGTGATTGCAGGAAGAACAGCAGGTATTCTTTTGCCCCTGCATGTCACTCTTGCTTTTGATGTATGAATCTTACAAAGATTGAGGTGCAAGAACTACAGTCCAAGGAAGCTTGAAAAGTACAGTGCCACAAATAAAATAAAAGCACCAGGAGCATAGACTGGCAGGTGTTTGTTTTCTGCATACATTCTTATGCAGTGGCATGATGGGATAAATGTTGAAAAATAACCCCCTAGAAAGCATATGCCTGAGATGAACCAGAGTGTCTGGGGGTGGGAATGAAGGGAATTACAGAAGTATCAGCTTTTGATCATCCCACATGATAATTAGAAAGTGGGATGTATGGTTAAAGCAAGAAAGAAGTCTGATAAGATTTATTTTTTGTAGTAATTGTCAGTAAAAGTTGTGTAAAGATGATTAAAAAGGGAACCATTAGTTACTTGTGTGGAAGTTTTCTTTTAACAGAGATGGATCCAAGAGTGAGAAATGAGATGCCAAAAAAAAATTGGAAGGGGAGAGATGTGCTGACAATACTGGTCTGTAGCCTAGTGCCATTGCAGCTGTTTCTCTTGGATGACAAGATGGAGCTCGACTTAAATAGTTGGTGTCTAGCTGCACCTGTTACTAGTTTGCTAGCGCCAGTGCAAGGACCAGTGTTTGTTTGCTGGTCCTTGCTAGCTGGTTTGTTAGTATGGAGTCTGTGTTTCAAATACTTTAATGTAATGAAGCCCTTTAATTGACTCTCTTGCAAACAGGCTAGTTGCTAATGAGACTGATATTATGTAAATTTTGCCTCTCCAATGGGATTGTTCATTGCTTACATGGCTGTCTATGGATTCTTCTGAGAATTACCAGTCTCTTTCCTGTTGTTCAAAAACCTCAAATGTCAGCGTATTAGGGATCAGAACTCGTGGTAGAGGTGATATCTTTTATTAGATGAACTAGATTTATGCAACAAAAAAAAATATATCTTTAATTGCAAGCTTTTGGGTACAAACACCCTTCATCAGGCATTGGAGAGAAGTTTGTGAAAGTTTTCCTGGGTAGAAATGAAAGTTCATGTTTCATAAAAGAGTTGAAGGTGTGATAAAATCTCCTGTTTGGAACCGTTCATTTTATATGCAGATTATTAGGCTCAGAGAAAATTAGGGAGCATTGTGGCTGGCTAGTGCATACAGCATAATCAAGTCAGAGAGCCCTTTGCTTTGTGCCTTGCAAGGTTCTTCGAGTAGACCTCGCTGCAGTAGGTAGTAGACTGACCTCGACACACAGACGAGCCAAACCGTGGAGAACTGCATGAGATCCACTGGCATTGTTTTCAAAGGTGGTGATCGGGAGCTTCCTTTGCAGAGCACTTTAGTTTTTCCGTTGCAGCGTCAGAACAAGTCAATAAAGTTTTCATACATTTTTATCATAGATTGAAGACTGTGATTCTGAATCGGCAAATCATCTTGCCTTATCACTTGAACTTCCTAAAAATAAAATTAATCTTATCAAAACATTAGCTCTACTTCTAACAGAATACTGTAAAACTCACGACAATTGATTTGAGAGCTTCGGGGGTGGAGCGGGGGGGCATGGACCTATAGTTATGAGCAGGGATCCTTGCTTTTGTTGATTTTTAAAAAAGAAATTGCAAACGCTCTGATTTTTAACCCCCCATCCGTTATTTAAAATGGAAGGTTCCCCTCTGGCCCGCCCAGCCTTGCTGGAGGGGGCCCCCAGCTGCCAGGGCTGTGGGACCCAGGGACCCAGGTGCACAGCCCCCTGCCCCCAGCAGGACTTGGCAGCTGCTGCAGTGGAGTAGAGCCAAGCTTCCCGCCCTACTCCCTGCCTGCTGTGGGTTTGGGTTGGTGGAGGGTAGCTCCCCATTGCTGCATGCACTCCCAGGCGGGTAAGGGAGACCTGTCCCTTACAAATTTTTTGTACATGCACATGGCCCCAGACAGCCTGGAGAGCAGCTCCTCTGGGTAAGTGGTTGGGGGATTAAGGCCGCCGTAGGGAGGGAGTTGGGCAGGGATGGAGCTGGGGCTGCTGCCCAGCCGGGCAGTGTGAGGCTTGGGGCAGGGGGCTGCAATGCTTGGCCACAGGGTCCCAGCAGGAAGTGGAACTCCCATCCTGCATCTCCCCATCCCAGGGCCTCTGCAGCCTAGTGGGTGCAACCTGGCACTGCACCGCAGAGCAGAGCCATGCAAGAAAGCTGCTAGCTGCTGCAAGCTCCATTCTGCCCTGGTGACATGGACCCTGTGCACAACCCTGTGGCACTGCCATGCAGGGGGGGATGCATTGTCTGGGCAGTGCAGAGCTTGCAGTGAGAAGCTGCTTTCCTATGTGACCCCACTCTGCCCTGGAGCACTGGATCGCATCCACCGGACTGCGGAGGCCATGATGGAGGACAGCAATGTGTGGGAGCCCAAGCGTCGTGCACAATCTGGGGGGGCACAGGTCTCCCTTACCCGCCTGGGAGTGCATGCAGTTCTCGTGATCTGTTATTACTGTGTTCTTACTTTTACATGCATCCATGCATCCTTGAGGTTTGTTGTTTTTTTTCAGCTGCTGTTTTCTTACTCCCTTCTTTTGAATCGGTGTCTTTTTGCTCATAAGTTTGTTTTTATTTATTGAGTTTTTTGCTCTCTTAGGTTGTGGAGCAGTGTTCCCTCTAAGCTGCACAGTGTGTGGCCATGCAAGCACGCTCCTACTGCGCTGCCAAGCTCACCTGCACAGCCATGCATGCTGCGCATCTTGGAGGGAACACTGGTTATAAAGCCCATTCCTCCCAGGCCGCTTTTTGGCAACTTGGCGTACTATGGTTTAGCATCACCCACAGAAGCTACAAGAAAATTATTCAGTGTTCCCTACTTCTTTATCTTAAAAACAAAACAGTATTCCTTGTCTCCTTTTCTATTATTATTATACATTAATAAAATGGTTATTAATGATAACACTATAAAGCTGGAGAGCTTTTTAGGCAGTGGGCATATATGTACAGGACTTCAGCAGGATGATTCTTTAATGGTTAAAGCCAGCTAATGCTTCCAATAATTGAAGTTAAACCCTGCTACCATCTGTTCTGTTTCTAATGCAGTCAAATATGCTTGCAATAAGTCCACTAGGCTTCCCTGTCCGTGCCAGAACTTGAGTATTGGTAGGGATGTTGTCTGGATTTGGCAAAGTAATTCCTGCATCTGTCACCTCCTGAATGGATTATTGCAAATAGACCTGGACTGCAGGATGACTCCATGAGCATTTGCTGCCAGTGAACCCCATCTTGTACTGGGTTTTAATGTCCACAGCTCAGGACTAAACCAGAGTGAAACTGGAACAGTGCATTTGTTAAAAAGGGATGAAAAGTATTGAAAAACTGACCCCATCTCGGTGATCAGCGTTTTTCCTGGAAAAGGGGGTAGGGGGATGTCCAAAGACACTAAAGTTTGCCCTGACCACCACCTTTTTTTTTTTTTTTTTTGTTATTTGCAAGATGACATTTAAAAAAAAAAAAATTGTAGGTTTTTTTTTTTTGTTTTTTTTTAAATAACTTGCAACAATCAGGAAAACATATGTCAACTGTATATGTAAAACTGAACTGTAACAATAAGCAAAATAAGGGGGAGGGGGGGAGAAAGCGAAAAAGGGGCAGGGCTGGAAGAAGAAAAGTATGCAAGAATCAAGCTTCGGAAGTAATCCAAGATTTCCTTCCAACTTGCACTAAACTTTCCAAAGCGGTTAAGTCTGCTAACCACAACACTCTCCATAGTTGCCAGCTGCATCGTCTCATTGTGCCGGATTTCAACCTCTGGAGATGTCATACTTTTCCAATACAGCAATATAAGCCTGCAAGTCACTAGTAAGGCCCAGTGTAAGACTGCAATGTGGGAAGGATACAGGTTGTAGCTGTGTTGGTCTAAGGACACAGGCAAACAAGGTTCTTCAGGTAAATCCGATCTCTTTTATTATACCAGCTCAAATAGTTGGAAAAGGTCTTCCAGCTATTTTTCCTGCTATTTGAGTCAGTCTAATAAAAGATATTGGATTGACACAAAGAATCTTGTCTGTGATTTGGGAAGGATTCAGTTTGAACTCTTTGGGGAGTTCACAACATTTGCCACAGGTATCGGTGCTGTGTAGAAAACTGTTAAGTCTAGTTATGATTTCTTTCCCCAAAGAATTGAATAGGTCAGCGGTATCCAACCTTTTTGAATGGAGGGCCGGATCATGAACTTTCTATCACCCAGTGGGCCAGCGAGCCATATTCAAAGACCTCACAGGAAGTGGTATCACATCACCTTCCCACCCCCGAAACAAAAGTACAGTGTTTACTTTCGTTCCTCATCGCAGCACCTTGGGCCTCAGAAAACAGCTTGGCGGGCTGCATGACGGCCTGCAGGCCATATGTTGGACAAGCCTGGAATAAGGCATGACTAAAACATGTGATCAAGTATTGGCTGCAACGCTTCAGATCTCCAACATGTATCTACTGGGAGGATATTTAATTTTAATTTAGTTTTAATTTTAGAGGGAGCCCAGTGCAGATGAAAACTGATCTTTTGTTGTATAAGGTGAAGTGTAAGGTCAGCGGTCAATGTTCAAATATTATGAATTGAGGATGTCCCTCTATCATCTGGATAACTAGTTCTCCATTCCTAGAGACTAGAGAACTTGGACCTTTTCAGCCTCCGCAAGAGAAGGTTGAGAGGCGACCTTGTGGCTGCCTATAAGTTCATCACGGGGGCACAGAAGGGAATTGGTGAGGATTTATTCACCAAGGCACCCCCGGGGGTTACAAGAAACAATGGCCACAAGCTAGCAGAGAGCAGATTTAGACTGGACATTAGGAAGAACTTCTTCACAGTTCGAGTGGCCAAGGTCTGGAACGGGCTCCCAAGGGAGGTGGTGCTCTCCCCTGTCTCTAGTGGGTTATGGAATAGAGAAAATCCCACACAATTTACTGATTTGTTTTGATGCACTGGCTGGGGGAGTAGTTAGCTGATTGCACGATTTCACAATGATTGCACACTTAATTTATACAACACTATTTTATTTTAAAACTCTTTGCTACGTATATAACACTGCTTAGCTTTAAGAAACACCCCAAACATTAAGAACACAAGAACTACATATATCAGAAACAATGCTCCGAATGCACTTCCTTCCCAAACAATGCTATAAGAATTAGTATTACAAAAAACAACTACAATTACAACTAAAAGTTAAATTTGAATCAATACTATTATTTTCATAATATACTTAGAATCCTAGAATTCCGAGAAGCCAAATACCAAAATATGGTTTCATTTCTCAGTAGTACAATTTAATGGGTTGGCCTCAGTAGTACGGTTCAATGGGCTCTCCTCAGCAATACAATTCAACGAGCTGGGCTCAGCAGTGATAGGACTAAGTCCCCTTCCTTCAGTCCCTTTTGGGCGCTCTGCAGCTTCAGCGTGAACTAAGAGATTCGTGTTCACGGAGAGGGTGGTTCAGGTGATCAGTCTGATCCGGCCTACACTTGCGATTCTTCCTTCGTTGTTCTACAAGTATAGTCACCTCCAAATTGGGGCAGTAAGTTACAGTTTTTATTGAGTGAGCTGCCGTCTTGGGCCACTCCTACACAAGCCTGTCATTGCCCCCAAATTTGGGCTCGGATCTTACTCAACAGATTCTTTTGCTTAGTAATTAGTTTCTTTGGTTAATCATTTTACTTTGGGGAACTTCCATACCACTACAAGTGCCCTTTTCTTACCAATCTGTCAAAAGGCTCTAGGGTTTGATCTCTCCGAACGCAGGATATTTGCTCTTTGTAAAAGACTTCTAAAGATAAAATTCAAATTAAGACTTTAAGCAAAGTCAGGACCTTTTGCACGTAGTCCAAAACAATGAGCTAGATAAGGAGATGCATCTTATCTTCTTCCTGAAACTGGCTAATGGGCAACCGTTACAAACATTCAAACTATTTCATTCAATATGACATCCCCTACCCTGGGGGTCTTCAAGAGGAGGTTAAATAAGCATCTAGATGGGGTCATCTAGACCCAGCACTCTTTTCTGCCTATGCAGGGGGTCGGACTCGATGATCTATTGAGGTCCCTTCCGACCCTAGCATCTATGAATCTATGAATTCCATTTCAGTCTTAAATACCCTGTATCAGGTCTGTTTGTTAGCCCTTGACTGCATGCATCATCTCCCTAGTCGTTGGGTGCCAATCCAGTTGCTCATGGATCCTGTTACTCATTAGCCAGAGCAAGCAGGGAGCGAACACCAGCACGCGTTGCTCGCAACAGCTTTATTCAGAACAGAGAGAGCTTCAGACTAGCTCCCAACAAACTGGGGAGCTGCAGTGAACATTAGTTCTTTTCCCATCTTATACACCTTGGTTCATACAATTAACATTCACTCCACCTATGGCCCTTCTCTTATTCCACCCATACCTCCTCCTATCTTGAGCTCTGCCTCGGTTTACTGTTTACTTCATTAGCATGGAATTGCCTATTCATTTTATTCATTTACATGCCTCTCTGCTAAGAATGCATGCATATGACTTTGACCCCGGCTTCTTAATTGCTGGTTCTTTCTGCTTTTTTTGCTGACTCCTTCTTCATCTCCAAGGTCTTGCTTCTGTTTTATCTCCTGCCGATAGCTGGTGGGCTGCATCTTGTTCTTCTTGCACAATAAATCATGCATCCTGCACACTATCCCATTGTTAGAAAACTGTTTGCTTAAGCATTTGCAAAGTTACTGACTTTTCATATATCATCCTGCCTTGTGGTTAGCAACTTTTGCTGAGACACCAGATTAAAGCCTTGTTTCAGCTGCACATCCAGTGCTCCCCAAAATCCAAATATTGTCACCCTAACACTGGTATGTGATATTCATAGAGTGATGGCAAAGGATGGGGAAGAGAAGTGTATTTCAAGGTCAAAATAACATCGCTGGGGTATTTCCTGTACAAACTAGATGTTCAAAGTGAAGAGTTTCATTTGTAACTAGCATGTTGATTGGAGGAGGGGAGTGTGGTGTTTAACTCTCTCTTTCAATAGTAAACCTCTTATTTCAGGCTATTCATTCAACTCTAGTCAGGGCTCTGATGCACTAAGCTTAGCCTTTCTTTGGTGACTTGGTGAGAATGACTCATGCCAGTGGGACGAGAGAGCTAACAAAGCTGACGGTCAAATTCACAAAACTTTCCGTGCCATCCTTGTCTATACTGTTCTCTGTTGCGCATGCAAGAGTGCATGTGCCGCAACTCGGCCATATAGTCCTACAATCCCTTAGCAGGACTGTGATTCATGCATAAATACAATGTTTATCCTCGTTAACATGGCCACCTATCCTCTTCCTTTTGAAGAAGGAACTGAATAAAGCAGGGATGATTAGTAATGTCGAGGGCACTTCAGAATCATATTCAAATTTTGCACTTGTTTCATAGTAAGTCTCTGAATGTACAGACAGAAAGTGTCTTTAAACTTCAGCAAGCCTTGAGGACTTCACTATGTGAATCCCGTCTTGTAGTTCAACGCAACTGTTAAAAGTTTGTATTTGAATTCCCTTGGCCAAGACTTTTATTTAAGGCACCATTTTAAAATTGATTGGACTGCTAGAGCTGTTTGCAGCAAGGACTGATGTTTGATTAACTTTCTAATAGGATAATAGAAATTCTGGCTAGTCTAATCCAAATTAGTTCATATCTATTCACACATGCATGCATACTTATCCCCTTTTAATGGCACCGTCCATCTCTACCACTTAACATCTGTTGAGATTTTAACTTCTGTCAGATCATCAGAGGTGGAATAAGTTTCAGAAGAAGAGTCTGATTCGGGGGCAAACAGTTTACTGGCAACAGAGAAATGTGTATTGGTGTCTGGTGCTGCTGGAGTGATGCTGGAGCCTGATGGTCCAGGAACTATGCAAGAAGCAAGGGTTTTTGTGCAGTGATGTATTTTAAGGGACCAACTGTATAGTTGCGAGAGATCTTCGGCTAACTTCTTGGCACCACATACCCAGCAGACACCACTTGAGCTAAGCAATAGATAGAATAATGGCTTGTACATAACCCCATATGGAAAGAGAAACAGTCTGAGCAGAGTAGAGATGCATCTTATAGATGAACTGAATTGGAGTCTGTTTAACTACTGCTGATAAGTTCGCTTTGCTCCTATTTTACAGCCTCCTCCTTTCCTTTAAAGACCATTCAAGAGTGAAGAGGGTCATTATCACTTTAGGAATGCACGGAGATTATCCGAGATCTTAGGTAGACTGTAATGAGCTGTAAAGTCAAGGTCTGTGGTCCCTAGTTTTTGGTATCCAGTAAGGTTATGAATTTTTGTTTTGTTTGGGCGCTTCTTCTCAAGGTGTTTTGTAGATAAATTAATTTAAAAAATTTATTTACTTATCTTTTTACTATGAGGAAGAAATACTATCAATACTGTCATATTGATGGTAGGGTTGCAGTGTTGCCATTACCATGGCAGTCCAGGAACTGTATGAAGGGCAAAGATTTTCTATGATGTGTCTTCTTGGACCAGATGTATAGTTGGGGGAGCTTTGGGGCAAAATTTTGGGCACTGGACCCTAAAGAAAGGGCACATGATGTCTGAAGGCTTGTTCAACAGTCCCCGATATACAGCTGGGCCCAATAAAGGATATTGCAGAACATCTTGTCCCATAGGTGTCTGTCAGTCCCCAGCCAGAGCTGCTGCTTCAGTTATTCTGTCTTCCTTGCAAATTCTTGCCTACCTCTATAGGGCTGGGAGGACAGAAGACCCTGGATAGCTGTGATGTCTCCAATGTGAGGTTTATCTTTTGTATTTATGGGGAGTTAACAGCATGGTGTGGCCCTAGTTAACTCTCTTCTTTTACCTTTTCCTTCCACCTGTTGCAGCACTCTGCTCTTGTTGCTTCTGCAGTTTCTCTAATATGATGGAGTTGCACGTTGGTAGCAAACTAAGGCTAATGGCCAAGTTGAATACCTGTAGGTGGTTACCTGGAAAGAGCTATTTGACAGAGTTCAGTGCAGTGCAGATAACATAATGGTAACGCAAGCATAACTAGCAGCTCTCCTGAATTCTGATTTCTATCTGCATTTTTTTGTTTCAGAGCAAGCTCATGCTCTCTGGAGTATGCTCCAGTAGACAGAATCTGCTGTGTCAGATTTCCCTGCTCGTGCTCGGGCTGACCTCATGGAGGAATGGGGCTGCTTTTGTATTGCAGACTTAAATTGCATGCAAGGTATTGAGCAGATTTTCCAAGGAGTTAAGCAGTTTTCTCCCTACCATAATCAGCTGCTGATGTGAACAGTAAACATTCATTTTAACTTCACCTCTTAATTTCTGGCAGCTGCAAATGTGCTCACCCTGCATTGTTCATTAATAGTGCGTTTTGGCTACATTAAGGACTGGTTATTTAACCCTAATTGGCTCCAAACACCCAGTGACTTCACTCTACTTCCTCCCTTACACGCTGCAAAGTATAGTCCAAAGGCGCTATTGAGGCTGACATGTGTTGGAGTTCAAGAGAATGACATGTTAGTGCCTTATAACATTTTCTGAGCAGTGGCAAAAACTCCTTGGGAGGGGAGGACTGTATGGCATGCAAGAACACCAGCTCTGCCAACTCTATGATAAATCATCTACATTATTTTTGTGGATATAATCTGTGCTTATCACATGGAGCAAAGTAACAGCTCTGGTCAATGTGCACCTATCGGAGTGGTAAAGGTTTGCACGTCTATTCCTATCTAACCTACCTTCTCTTAGAGCTAAGGATGAGGAGATGGCTCATGAGTCCTTTAACCCCATTGGGGCAGTAGGACTGACCAGAACGAGACTACTTCACTGCCTGGCCACCTCAGTTTTGAAGCATGTTTTACATAGGAACAAAAGAAAAAACTTTTGAACATGTTTGTGGAAAAAGATGATGATATGTGTGTACATATGCATGAATTCATCTCCCAGGTTGGAAGGTGGATGGCAGGTTTAAGAGCTGCCTAACACAGCTACGCTACAGAGTGAGGAAGCGTAATCAAAACCAATCTAACTTCAACACATTTTGCTTGGTCAAAGGAAGACATGACAACCAACTTCACTGTACAGTTTCATAGGTGAACAATCCCACTAGCTTCTTTGAGAGAGATCCCCAAGCCCTCCTCCCCCTCCCCTCTCACTGCAATGAACTGGAAGCCAGTTAGCATGATCGTCACCTTTTTATGATCATATGAGACTTTTTTTTCTGCACAGCCTGAATCACCTTTTTCTTTTCTTTTCTTTTAATCAATGCATCAGGCAGCGGGAACATTACCTTTTTTCTGGTTGTCATGATTCATCCTTCCCTGCAAATTGAGGATACCCAGGGAAGTAATTGCATCATCTCTCTGGGCTCTCTCGTGCTGCCCTGTGTGTGTGTTGCAATTATCTTGCACCTCGTCTCCTGGTTGAAGTTCGAACAGGATGAGAAAGTATTTATCCAAGTGCAAATAGTGGTTCAGCTTTTTGAAACCATACCTTTACAATTCTGGAATTAATTTCATGGTTTAAATCAGAAGGAGGAAAAACTATCAGTTATTCACTCCACATGTTTTCTTGAGGGTAGTTTTTTTTTTCTTTCTGTTTTGTTCTCCTTGATGGTGATGATGTCTCTTCAAGACGAAACAAGCCGTACTCAGATGAGCTCCTGGCATGTGAAGAGATCTGTTCTACATTAGCCTGCTGCTAGTAATCATCTGGAAGTGCCAACGGTATGAGAGGATTTGGAGAGCTGCAGCTACTTATCTTTTGATGGAACGACTCTTCATTTGCTTTGCTCCTAAATGCCAGAGAGGCTTTATTATATTTTGGGGAATAAAAGCCTATATTCTGCTGAACTCACTCTGAATGCATTTGCAGCAAGCAGCTTGTTTGGAGCAGGAGGGGGCAATGAGGACCAGTCATTTTCAGGCGAATTTTAAAATATTCTGTATGTGTCATCTAATCATTGAACAAATCGACATGGCTTTCAGTGGCCTTTGGTTGGGGATTTTGAAGGCATAGCTACTGGTATGAAGTGCACTTCAGGACATGAAAACTGCATAAGAACAAGTTGCAAGTCACCTGTGAGTTCGTCTAAGCCTTTCCTCCCTGACTTCAACACTTTTGAAGCTCTTTGTTTTCTGGGTTTGTTAGGAAAATAATTATTTTAATATGACTTCCAGTCCAGCTTCCCCTCTGGACTCTGCTGCAAAATATGTATCTGGATATCAAAGAAGGCCCTGCAGAGATCACACATGTTTATGGTTTTGGTTACTGGGGAAGAGACTTTCTGATGGAGGCTTTTGCACCGCTGTCCTAATACATGGGTATGTCTGAGCTAGAGAGTGGTCTGGGCCCAGTTCTACCCAAAACCAATGCACAACTCTATACAACCTGGATGAAAACCTAAATAGGTAGGCTGTATAGCTCTGCTGTAAGCTGCTATTCATCCCCAATGCAGATAGACAAACCTGTCACTAAAGTGTTTTTAATCTGTATGGGACCAAACCCAGATGCAGAGTTTTCTGTGAATACAGGTCCTATTTCTTCTTCTTTTTCAGGATACAAGTAATCGCATCATCATTTTTTAGCATCTGGACCACACTTAGGTAGAACCTGGCTTGTTCTGAGGTTGAATCAAAGCCTGTATAATTGATGAGAAGCATTTTGGCTTAATTACATTAGCTCGGTCAGTGATGCCATTGTTTAATGAGGACGCTGCTGGTACCTGACCTTCATAATACAGAGTATTATGTTATCGTTCAGTTTAGTGCAATGTCTGGGACTCGAGAATGGACATTTCAGGAACTGCTTGATAGGAGAGACGGCATATGTAGTGTAAAGTTTAAAGTCCGTACAGAGTTGGTTTTATGTGCAAGCATGAAGGTACCATACCTTTTGATCATTTTGAATCTGGCTCTATCAAGCCAATGGTCTCAAGAAGCTGTTATCAACTTATTGAATCTCTAATTTATTAATAATACTTCTTTATTATGTATTGGTACATGGAAGTTTATGTAACTGTAGTGCTCTGGCCTACAGAATCATAAATGTGGGTGTAGATGCAGGACTGGATATCTTGACTGAAAACTGTGTGGTGGCCAACAGTTAACTAAGGTGTTTGAGGCCAATAAACTAAAAATATTAGCTAGGCAAGGTTTAAAGACTTATGTGATGCAAAATGCAGGGAGATTCTTCCGTGACTTACTGGTGATATATACAATAGAGTTAAAAAAAGAAATCACCACCAAATGAAAAATTGTAATGTATTGATAGTATAGTATGAGTATAATGAGCCCTATGGGTTACTAGATGTTGCCCTGCCTATGGGGTGTATACTACATTATGTACACTGTTTAGTTTAAAAGAATAACATGCTATGATCTTCATTAAAAGTGTTGTGTGTGAGATTTTAATGCAGTTGTTATACTATTTTCATTAAGGCAAATTGCATTTTACTCGTCTAGTCTACTGTAGTGTTTCATATATTTACATTAGAATGGTCTTGGCTCAGTTTCAGTAACTTCATATATGAAAAAAAAATAGGTTAAAATGTTATTGGGACATTGCTTTGATTTTAATCAGTTGGGTTTTTTTAGATTTGGTTATTCGTATTCCAAGTAATCCTGTGGTTCAGAGTTGGCCTTCCTGGGATCAGACTAAAACCCCTTGGCTGGCCAGGCTCTTATGGTAAAATCTGGTTGGTCTAATAAAATAAATCACCTCTCCCATAAGCCCTGATAACACCTCCTCAAAAGGCACTGAGTGAACATAGATTCATAGATGTTAGGGTCGGAAGGGACCTCAATAGATCATTGAGTCCGACCCCCTGCATAGGCAGGAAAGAGTGCTGGGTCTAGAGGACCCCAGCTAGATGCCTATCTAACCTCCTCTTGAAGACCCCCAGGGTAGGGGACAGCACCACCTCCCTTGGGAGCCCGTTCCAGACCTTGGCCACTCGAACTGTGAAGAAGTTCTTCCTAATGTCCAATCTAAATCTGCTCTCTGCTAGCTTGTGGCCATTGTTTCTTGTAACCCCCGGGGGCGCCTTGGTGAATAAATACTCACCAATTCCCTTCTGTGCCCCCGTGGTGAACTTATAGGCAGCCACAAGGTCGTCTCTCAACCTTCTCTTGCGGAGGCTGAAAAGGTCCAGTTTCTCTAGTCCCTCCTCGTAGGGCTTGGTCTGCAGGCCCTTGACCATACGAGTGGCCCTTCTCTGGACCCTCTCCAGGTTATCCGCATCCCTCTTGAATTGCGGCACCCAAAATTGCACGCAGTACTCCAACTGCGGTCTGACCAGAGCCCCATAGAGGGGAAATATCGCCTCCCTGGACCTATTCGTCATGCATCTGCTGATGCACAATAAAGTGCCATTGGCTTTTCTGATGGCTTCGTCACACTGCCGACTCATGTTCACCTTGGAGTCCACTAGGACTCCAAGATCCCTTTCCACTTCCGTGCCACCCAGCAGGTCATTCCCTAGGCTGTAGGTGTGCTGGACATTTTTCCTCCCTAGGTGCAGCACTTTGCATTTCTCCTTGTTGAACGGCATCCTGTTGTTTTCTGCCCACTTGTCCAACCTATCCAGGTCTGCCTGCAGCTGTTCCCTGCCCTCCGGCGTGTCCACTTCTCCCCATAGCTTTGTGTCATCTGCAAACTTGGACAGAGTACATTTGACTCCCACGTCCAAGTCGCTGATGAAGACATTAAAGAGTATCGGTCCGAGGACCGAGCCCTGTGGGACCCCACTGCCCACACCCTTCCAGGTCAAAACCGACCCATCCACCACGACTCTCTGGGTGCGACCCTCTAGCCAATTCGCCACCCACTGGACTGTGCAGTCATCCACATCACAGCCTCTTAACTTGTTCATCAGTATGGGGTGGGATACTGTATCGAAGGCCTTCCTGAAGTCCAAGTATACGACATCCACTTCTCCTCCTGTGTCCAGGTGTTTGAGATGTGTCCAGACATTTCAGACTCCAACCCAAATGTTGCCATGCTTATGCTCTGTTCATGGTTGTACACCATTAGTAGCATGTATAGACTTCTGAAGAGGCGATATAAAATCACGAGATACCCCTGCCCATGGTGGGTACGTGCTTGGGATTTTTGAGGTATTCTGTGGCCCTTGAGCAAATGGTGGTCTGGGACACCTGCCCCTCCTGTCTTCCCTATGTCTGTCCTTAAACATCATAGTTCTATATTTTAATAGACATATCATACCCATAATCCTGCATAATAACAGATCCCACAACTTGCATATCACTTTCAATGATATCTATACCAATGGGCAGGTCAATGCTTTTTACGCTTTGTAAGTCGAGAAGAACTTTTGTTTGGTTGTGCGTAACATTGCAGCACAAAGGGAGTTTCCCTCCAGGATGTGTATAAAGGAACTGTAACTTTGGTGCACATAAAAGAGAAAGCACCAATGAACTGCCGCAATCATAAATGTATATGCTTGATATAAATGGGTCAACAATAATATTTTCCTGCAAATTGCAGAGCACTGTGATAGGTGCTGAATATTTTAACTATATGGAAGTTATCTTTCGTGCATGCTAATTGCAATGGGTCTGAAGATAAATAAGTATATCAAAAAGCAAACGTACAAGGTGGCTGAGATTTCCTTAAATGTCTTTATGGTTTTTGCAGCCACAGATGCATCCTGTGTACCGTTGCATGGAAAAAAAAATAATGGTGGCAGTGGCCAATATCCTTGTTCTTAGCTGCCCTTTGTGACTTTAGAATAGTTTTTACTGAAAACAAGGGCACTTCTCATATCTTTCATGTGCCATTTCCCTAGCCATGGCAGACTCAATTATATCACTGTGTTTTTTTTTTTTTAATTAACTGAGAATATTCTGCTCCATATGATCTCTAACCTCTCATGGGTCCATAATTCAGTAATGGACAGTTAAGTCTATCTCAGTATAGGACATACTCCTTGTTCAGAGTTACCCAAAGGTCCAGGGGCAATTTTGCTAAATGTCAAATGAAAACTCTTAAGAAGCAGTTTTACAAATGACTCATTTATGTTGACTCCTCTGCCTTCATTAGCACCCTTCTGATTTTTGTCAGTGTTAGTTAAGAGGCTTATCTTAATGGAAGGAAGGGCTCTTGGTACGTGACTTGAGAACTCATCACTCCATGCTGAAGACCAAAAAAGTTTGGTTCTTTCTTGCAAATTGACCTTGGACAAACTGTAAATTCATGTAGCTGAATAAGGGAACTGGGATGGACAAGTGAATAGCCAAGAGGGACAAGGTGATTTATGGTACTCGTTAACAGAAGACAATCTTCTTCCTCTAGGTTACCAATTTAAAATTTTGTCCTTGCCATCTCAATGACAGCTTGAGGATCTAAAACTGTAATCTACCTTTTGGGCAATAAGAGAAAAGGGGAAAAATTGACTGCAATTCCATTGCATCTGGGGGAAAATGGACTAAACGGTTTTGCATGACCTTGAGTTTACAACAGGTCAGTAGTGACTATATGTGTATGCACATGTCTGTACTTTTGCAAACAAGAGCAGTCCCAACAATGTGAATAATATATGAATTTATTATTTATAATATATTTATTATTCAGATTGTCATTTAACCATACTCTCAAGTCTAGAAGCTGCAACCTTTGCAAACAAGAGCAGTCCCAACAATGTCCATGTTTTTGGGGGTTTTTTTGTTTTTTTTTTAAATGGGCAGCTGTAAGAATAATATAAGCCAGCAGCATACATGATACTTAATCTTTGGCCATAGACTCTAGTGATTCAGTATCACCTGGATACCAGATTCCCATCTCTTCTCAGCTTGAAACCTCCCTGCAAAGCAGTCTAAGTATGCTAGCAGGAATATTCAGTGTCTGTTTTTTCTCCTGCTCTCTTATGCTGCACTTCTTACAGTGATAAATAGTTTGAAAAAGTAGTAAACTACATCCCAAATAGCTTGTTTTCTGAGGACAGTATCTGTGTACTTTGCATTCACTCTCCTGGCATACTATTTCTGTTGTTTGAAAATGGCTGTCTAACAGCTGCTGGGAAGAGGTTTTTGTTGGCTTTTCATTGTAATAGCCTTTTTAAGTTCCTTTCCGTGAAATACTCTGCTAGATATGCCTCTTTATAGAGATTTTGAAAGTGGGGGCGGGGGGGGAGGGGGAGGACTTAGATTTTCCTCAAATCCTTATAGAAAACGGAATTGGGCGTATGTGTGAGTTTTTTTTTTGTTTTCAAAGACCACACAAATCCACAATGCTTTCATAGGAAAAAATAAATTTCTTTTTGATAAGATTATTTGCCATAGAAAAGTGGTGGAGGAAAAAATCAACTTGCTGTAGCTCTAGGTTTTTCTCCTATGTTTGTTACACTGTGCACACATCTACATGAGATGCTCAATGCGCAGAAGACTAAGTCTGCCGCACATTGGCGCGGCGGGCAAAACCCATGGTAATACACAGTAGAATAAATCTACTGCGCATTAACATCACCAAAAACCCATGCAACTGTGCTAATGTGCAGTAGCGCCAATTATGGCATATTAAATTCGTACGTGTCGTTAGAGGTACCAAACTTAATGTGCTGTAATTACGTAATAAATGTGTAGACTTGCCCACTATTATCAGGGCTAAGTCTTCAACTGTTTTGTGTGCAATGCCAATTTTAACAGGAGATTCTTAAATTTAAGGTAGCCTCTTAGAAATAATAATAATAAAAAAAAAAAAAAACAACACTCCACTTCTGCTGTAAACAGGGTCCTGTTCTGCTACACAAAACTAGTTAGAATTGAGAGGAACTTGGACTTCTGATGGTTTTTTATGCCCCCCCCCCCCCCCCCAATCTATTTTGGTCCTAAATCAAGATTAAGTTTTGTCCCTCTAACTTATTTTTTTAAATCATGAAAAAAAAAAATAAAATTAAATGGCACTATTATGAGTGATCAATTTGATATTCTTTGGTTTCTTTGGTCTGTTTTGTTTGTCTGAGACTTGCTGTCCCGTCAAAGCAGTTGGAAGGTATTGTGTAGCTTTCCTTTTGAGAACAAGGATTGTGAGGCCAGAGATAGAGTGGTCATTTTAACAAAGAAATCAACAGGGAGAAAATAGAATATTTCTAGTTCATATGGGAGTTTACTCCAGAGCTGAGTGAGGTGTATCTCATGGCGTAGGCATGTGTAGGACTATGAGAACTTTGCTGCGTTTCCCTTTTCTGGTGTGCTGCCTCACGTAGCTTATGGTCTGAGAGCCTGGGATTGGGCGTTTCCTCTGTAGACTTAGTTCTCCTAACAGTACGTACCTCTCATGAGTCACCCGCTCTTACGTGACTGTGTCATGAGACCCTTCTTGGATTGGTTGTCATAAGAGAATCTACGTCACATCGTAGGAGATGCAACTCTGCCAGGGAAAAACGGAGCCTGAATTAGAACTCCCAATATAACACAACAGGAAAAATTAGATTTGTGATTTGAGGCTTCTGTCTCTCTTGGACCAATGTATGGGTGAGAGTTATGTGCAACAAATTTGGGGGCATCAAGTGCCCTTTCGTGCATCTAGGAAACTAGAGTAAAAATTTTGAACACATTTTTATCTTGACTAAATTATGTTTAAAAAAAAAAAAATACTAGAATCACAGACAACGAGGGTTGGAAGGGATCTCAGGAGGTCACATCTAGTCCAACCCCCTGCTCAAAGCAGGTGCATTTGCAAATATATCTTCCCAGCCAAGGCATTGTCTACCTAGGTCTTGAAAAGCTCCAAGGATGGAGATTCCACCACATCTCTGGGTAACCTCTTCCAGTGCTTCACCACCCTCCTAGTGAGAGGATTTCCCTCCCCCCCCCCCCCCAATAGCCAACCAAATCTCCCTTTCTACAGCTTGAGCCCATTGCTCCTTGTTCTGTTATCTGCCCCCACTGAAAACAGTTCAGCTCCATCCTCTTTATTGTAAGTGATACCTTCTATTGGACCAACCATATAGTTGGGAGGGACATAGACCAGTGTACCATTCCTGAAAGCTTCCCTATGTCCCTCCCAATGATGAGAAGTTAGAGACCACAAAAATCTTTGCTTCTCACATTTTTGCTGGACCATCACAGCTACACCATCACTCCAGCACTACCAGAACATGGAGGATGTATAAAAGTTGGCCCCCTTCAAGAAAGCAAAATTCACCTGAAATTAAATAACGCTTTCATTTTTTCCAGAGAGAAAATGAGAATTTTAATTATAATTGTAATTCTCAGGTGCAGAAATTTTAATTTAGCAGATAGTGCATTTTTCAGGAGAAAATAACTCCAACAGAAAGCGTCCAGCCATGTCTAGAAAGGTTTGTAGAATGTGGCCACTAAAATATGCTATTACTATAGACTCTTTTAAATTACCTAAATGAAGCAAATCCAGATGATTAAAAAATCAATAAAATAAAACCTACTTGTATGTTACCAAACTTAATGTGCTGTTAATTATCTTCAGGCTTAATCACTTCCTTGATCCAGATGTAATGCACAAACTGGTTTAAGTGATTGGAAATCGGCTTAAACCTATAACAGAATGGAAGCTCAGTGCACATAAACCAGTTTCAAAATCAGTTTCAGCCATCTAAAATAAACCTGGCTGAATGTAGTATCAGACTTAACTTATTTGAGTCAAACTGGTTTATGAAACTTCTGTACCAGACCCCTTCCTGGCTCAAGTTAAATCATAGTCCCCCAGCATCCTAGTATGCTTTGCAGCTCTGGCATAGGCTGTGCTGTCTGCTTCAGAGAGCAGGGCTGGCCCTGCCCCTGTGCTCTCTACCTGGAGCATTGAGGGCTGGCTAACAATGGGGTGGGGGGGGGGGACACCAAGCCTGGCTGGGGATGTGATCTCATCTGCAAGTGGGGGACTGCCCCCCTCCTCACCCCCCCCAGAAAACCTGGGGCCAAGGAGAGGAGTTAAACACCACTGCCCTTGCTCAAATGTACTGCTGGCTGCAACTGTAGACTACAAATCCCAGAGGCACCTGCAAGCAGGAAGAGGAAGTGATGAGCAACCCAGCAGAGTCCTGCTGCTGTGATTCTGGACTGCAAATCCCAGAGACCTTGGGGGCACCAGGAAGAGGAAGTAAATACACAGCCAGATAGCTGTGCTCTAGCGGCTCATGGCTTCTGGCCTGAGCCACTGCAGGCATGTGGCTGCTTTTTCTGAATCAAAGGTAGATGTCTGTTCACTTCTGTTTCAATTTAAGCTGTGCAGCTTACACTAACCTACAAAGACTAAATCAATTTGGCCTCAGTCTTTCTGAGTGTCTGTATCTAGCCTAAGAGCAAAATCCATCATTAAATCCATTTAGTCTGACCTGCAGCTTATCCCACTTGGGCAAACCATGGGGTTATGGCTATTTTTTAGCTAGATCAGGATCTGTTCCATTGTGTAAGAAAAGAGAGAAGATCTTACTTTTAATGCACATATTTACAGATCATTTGTTCTTAGTTCATGCTGTTAACAGGTCCACATAGTAGCACACTTTTTTTGAAAGCAGTCAAAGAAATAATGGCCTTTGCATCTCGCTCTCACCTGTCCTGTACTTCCAGATCCAATAGAAACAATATCTTAAAAGGTCTTGAAAAAATCTTCTGTACTTGGTTGGGATAGGACCTAGTATTGTGGAAGTACTGTGACAGAACCTTTTTCTTGTGCACTTTCCAGCTTAGGCCAGACATCACAGAGATCTATGACTAATTTGTTCCTCTTGGCACACTTTATTTGCAGCCAGGGTGAAATTAAAGAAAAGCATAATGTAGGCCTTAAGTGAGACATAAACTGAGACTTTGTGGTTGTTCTGTACAAGGATAAATTTCAAGCTAGAGGAGTGTGGGGATAATAGTTACAAGGGCGAGGCCGGCAGTCTCACTGTTAGGCAACCTCTTATGTGAAAAGATTGCTCCAGAGCATTCCCAGGCCTGTTATTATAATTCTCCTTCAGCTGCACAAGAAAATTGCCACCAGAGAATTGCTCTTATAAGTACCTGGTTACAGTGCATAGTTAAACTTGCCCAAAAGCACCATTTCCGGCAGGCATTGAGTGAATGACTTTGGTGATTAAAACACTGCTTTTGAACTTGAATAAGATAAAGTAGTACGAATATGAAGCCAGACGAGCAGAAGGGAGAGTTTTTTATCCCAGGTTTCCTAAAGATAGAAGCACTCCAATTTCCCTTCTGCTAAAATCCCAACTCTCATGGCTTTTGAAGGATTAATAGAACTTCAATGCTGCCGTATAAATTTGACTTTTAGATCTCGACAGCTCGCTCAGTACCTTAGATTGGCTGTGCTCGTCTTCCCTACTCCCCCTTCTCCCCCCTTGAGGTCATGGGCTGTTATGGAATATTCATTTTGGATTTTCATCCAGAGCAGGTAGACTGTAGCAAAGAAATAAACTGAAATCCACCTCTCTGCCACTGATGTGATTTTAGGAGATGATATATTTATTGAGGAGCTTCACTGAGTTGTTTTTTTCTCTCTTATTCCTATATCAATAAAGACTGCAAGAAAACTAGTCCTTTTGTTTTTGTTTTTTTTTGTTTTTAAGTATTCTCCTCCTTTTTGTTGTTCACCAGTGGATGTAATTCTAATTCTGTCAGCATATGACATCATAGCATAACAGGCTCTGGGCACCGCTGTCCTCACCACTCCAGTGGCTGCAGCCAGTGTCTGCAGGGTCCCCCTTCCTCCTCTAGCTTTTGTTTCCTGAGGATGAAGTGGAAAGAGCCCCAAAACAAGTGGCTTTGGGGGAACGGGGACTGCATGCAATGTAGGGATGCCAGCATAATACAGTGGGGTGGCATGTGCTGGCATGAGTGGGAGCATATGGCACATCACACAGGGGTATTGGATGCACATACTGCAGCATGGCCTGGCATGTAGACCAAGCATCAAGTGCCTGGGGGCTTGCATCTCCCAGGTTCTCTACAGTTGGGCAGCTCAGAACTAAGTCACTTAAAATAATTGGAGGTTATGTGAGGAATTATAAAGTGAAAAACAGGTGCTAAAGAACAGAAGCCCAGAGACATGGTTGTATTGCTTATTGGATGTTGCTTAGTTGGATGTGCATATTTTAGCCTTATGTTTCAGTATTCCTGGGTTGGAAAGGGGGTAGTTTGGTCACCCCTGAGATTAAAGCAGTCTTAAAGATAGTCTAAAGTTCACCAGGATGCCCTCTATGCTCCTGGAACAATCTCTGTGCAGACTGAGACTAAGATTTACCTACCAAAGTCTGCTGAAAAGGACCTGGGGTTGACAGTGGACAAGAAGCTGAATATGAGTCAGCAGTCTGCCCTTGTTGCCAGAAAGGCCAACGGCATCCTGTTCTGCGTTGGTAGGAACATTGCCAGCATGTCAGGGGAAGTGTTCAATAGAGGGGAATAATCACTGGTGAGGCCACATCTGGAGTCCTGTGTCCAGTTTCAGGCCCCCCACTATAGAAAGGATGTGGACACATTGGAAAGAGTCCAGTAGATGGAAATGAAAATAGTTTGGGGACTGGGTCACATGACTGGTGAGGAGAGCCTGAGAGAACTGGGATTATTTAATCTGCAGAAGAGAGGACTGAGACGGGAGTTGATAGCAACCTGCAACCTCCCTGCAGGATGCTTGCAGAGAGGATGGAGCTGGACTGTTCTTAGTGGTGACAGAACACGGAGCAATGGGATCAAGTTGGAGCAAGGGAAGTTTAGGTTAGATATTGGGAAGAATTTTCTCACTAGGAAGATAGTAAAGCGGTGGAACAGGTTACTGAGAGAGGCAGTAGCATCTCCATCCTTGGAGGTTTCTAAGACCTAGGTAGACAAAGCCTTGTCTGGGATGATGTATTTGGGGATGGTCCTGACTTGAACAGGTAGTTAGACTAGATCACCTCCTGAAATCCCTTCCAATCTTAAGTTTCTGTGATTCTATGAACATCATTCTAAGTGAATCCCATATAACCAGTTGCACCAGCTTTCAGTGTCTTTTTCACTGCCAGGTGGGTGTGGAGCAGGTATAGGGCTGTGCAAAGATCTGACAGAACATTTCTAAAGGAGCTTCAGGAATGAGCCTCTAAAAGCAGACCCTTGCACTCATAAACAGCTTGCAGTTTATTTCATAGTTTCATAGTAGGTCGGGTCAGAAGGGACCTGAGCAGATCATCAAGTCTGACCCCCTGCCATGGGCAGGAAAGGATGCTGGGGTCAAATGACCCTGGCTAGGTGATTGTCTAGCCTACTTTTGAAGACCCCCAGGGTAGGAGCGAACACCACTTCCCTTGGAAGTTGGTTCCTAATCCTAGCTGCCCTGACTGTGAAGTAGCGCCTCCTGATCTATAGCCTGAATCTACTCTCAGTCAACTTATGGCTGTTATTCTTCGTTACTCCTGGTAGTGCTCAGGGGAACAAGGACTCTCCCATAGCCTGCTCATCCCCCTTGGCCAGTTTATAGATGATCACCAGGTCCACCCTCAGCCTTCTCTTGTGGAGGCTGAACAGGTTCAGGTCCCTTAGCCTCTCCTCGTAGGGCCTGCCCTGCTGCCCCCTGATGATGCAGGTGGCCCTCCTCTGGACACTCTCCATGCTGGCCACATCCCTATTGAAGTGCGGTGCCCAGAACTGGATGCAGTACTTCAACTGCGGCCTGACCAGTGTCGCACAGAGGGGGAGGATTACCGCCTTGGACCTGCTCAAGATGCACCTGTGGATGCATGACAAGGTGCAGCTGGCCTTCCTGACCGTGTCCCCACACTGTCGGCCTGTGTTCATTTTGGCATCAATAATGACTCCCAGATGCTTTTCTGCCTCTGCACTGACAAGAAGGGAGTTCCCCAGCCTGTAGGTGTGCTGCTGGTTCTTCCTCCCCAGGTCCAGCACCTTGCACTGGTCAGTGCTGAATCCCATCGTGTTCTCATCTGCCCACCCCTGTAACCTGTCTAGATCTAGTTACAGCCTGTCCCTCTCCTCCAGCGTGCCCATTTCTCCCCACATTTTAGTGTCATCCGCGAATTTGAAAAAGTTGCTTTCCACCCCCTCGCCCAAGTCGCTGATGAAGATGTTGAACAGCGCGGGCCTGAGGACCGAGCCCTGGGGAACCCCACTGCCTACATCCCTCCAGGTCGAAAAAGACCCGTCCACCACCACTCTCTGGGTGCGGCTCTCTATCCAATTTGCGACCCATCTGACTGTAGGCATCGACAACACAGTCGCCTAATTTCTTAATGAGAATGGGGTGTTTGCTTGTTAGATTTTTATATCAAGCACTTTCAAGTTGGGAAGTACCAGAGTTCACACCTCTCTGTCCCTTTTGCATGTATGGTTAATGGTAGGGTCTTTATTCATGTGTGAAACTGTCAACATCTAAAAAGTTTTGGTGTGAGTGAGTTGCCTGGCATCACAGAGGAAGTAAGTGGCAGAGCCATGGATAAATGCTTGCTTAGAGTGGCGTGGCCTTGAACATGAGACCACATGGCACAAGTTAAGGATGACGTGATTAAGGATACAGATACCTTCAGTGCACTGCTTTTAAAAAATGACATGGACATTAAAGCCAGCGTGAGCAATATTGATTATGCCATTTCCAAACTTTTTCACCTGCTTTGACTATACAACCTGTTGATCCTTTATTTCATGTTTATTTCTTGTATTTCCTTTTCTTAAAATAGCTTGAGGAATAGTCTTAACATTGTTAAATGAAGTTGAAATTTCTGGATGGTTGTGGGATTTTATAATTTAAAAACTAGCAAAACGCTTGTCATGAATGTGGGTCCAGCCCCACCTCCCCTCCCGCTGCCACTCTGGGTTCTGCCCCACTTCCTGTGCCGCTGCTGCCACTCCAGCTTCTGTCCTGATTTCCACCCCCCACACCCATCCTGCCACTGTTCTGGGTCATGATGCACTCCCCCTGCCACTCTTGGTCCAGCCCAGCTTCCCTCACCTCCCCACTGCTCTGTGCATGGGGGGTCATGGCATGTGGCCACAGCATGGGGAATGACCACAGGCTGTGCCTGCATGGCACAGGGATTGGCCCCAGGGTGTGGCACTGGGGGCAAGGTGCATGGCAGCGCCAGGTGGTGCGGTGCAGAAGGCATGGTGCATACTTCCTCAGGGTGTGGGGCATGGAGCAGAAAGTGGCTACAGTGCAAGGATGTGGAGAATGCTTGCTGGCTGTGGCCACATGGTATAAGCAATGGCCTTGGGATGTGGCCTTGGTATGCAGCCACAGGGCAGTGCATGAGGAGCAGCTGCAGGCTGTGCCTGTTTGGCACAGGGAGCAGCCCCATGGTGTGGCACAGGGCACATAGGGGGGTGGCATGGTGTGGGGGGGGCATGCCATGTTGGCTTGTAGAGGGGGTGGTGCACGGCTGCAGGGCATAGTTGAGGGAGCAGCCCCAGGCGTGGCATGGGGGTTGTGGAATGAGGCGGGGACATGCTATTTGGGTGTGTGGCCTCAGGGCATCATGCAGGGAATGTCTGCCAGTTGCGGCCACGTGGCACAAGGAGCAGCCCTGGGGTGTGGTATGAAGCATGTGGGTAGTGGGGTGGAACATACAGCTGGAAGTGGAGTGGCTAAGGTGGGGGGAGCACCTGCCAGCTGTATGGCATGGGATGGGGCCCTGGGGTATAGTGCAGGGTGGGCGTGAGGGAGGCATGCCACCCCCCCCCATGTGCCACCATGCCACCCCCACCATGTGCAGGGTGGGCATGGCTGCAGGGTGCCACATGGGAAGCGGGTGCAGCATGCTGCATCCAGTGGGAGCTCCCGTGCTGGTTTCCCATGCAGCACCTTGTGGCTGCCCTACGTGCCCTGTGGCTACAGCCCATGAGTGCTCCTTGTGTGGGGAGGCATGGTGCAGAGCCACGGGGTGCTGTGTGGGGAGCATGCCCTGCCCCATGTGCTACAGCTCCTCACATGGCATGGTGTGCTGGGCATGTGTGGGGCATGGCACGGCGCGTGGCCTCAGGGTGCCATGTGGGGGGTGTGCCACAGTCACGTGCAGCAGACAGTGGGTTCTCTGGTGCCTGCTCCCCGTGTGGCACTGTTCAGCCATGCACCATACCCAGTGCTCCCTGTGGTCACAGCTGGCAGTCCCTCCCTGTGGAGGAAGTGGGGGTGTGGCCCCAGGGTGCCACATGGGGAGTGGGTGTGGGAGGTGTGTGCCTCCCTACAGCCACATGCTGCAGCCAGCAGGGACTTCCTGTGTGGGGAGGGAGCGGGGTGTGGCATGCGGGCACAGAGTGCTGCATGGGGAGTGGTCGTGGGGGGGGGGTATGCTGCAGCCAGCGGGCAGTACTTGTAGCCGCCCCCTGTGGCATGCCCTCCTATGCGCCTTTACAGCTGTAGCCAGTGGGTGATCCCTGCATGGTGGGGGCATAGCACACAGGGTGTTGGGTCATGCAGGGACCAGGCACATGGGGTGCACCCCGCCGCGCTCCCTGGCCTCATGCTGAAGCTGAAGGGCTCTGCCTGTGCACCCCGTGCCTGCTCCTTGTGCAGTACCCTGCCACCACATGCCATGCTTCTCATGTGCCACGCTCCCACACAGCCATGCGCCATGCCCCATCTCCCCTCGCCTCCCCTTTCCTTGTGCTGCGGAGCCCCGACCGCTTCCACCTGTCTGTCTGTCCGCCTGTAAGGCTCCAGGCGGTGCATGCGCAGTTGGCCCGGAGTGTTATGGACAGACAGCCGGAAATGGCAAGACTTTTTTTATATTGGAGCAGACTGAAGGAAGGGTACAGTGGATGCATCTACATGTGACGCTATGTTGCTGTAGCAATGTGCTATGGCATCGTAGCATCGGCGGGCACAAACCGTGATGCCACAGTTATGTCACCATAGCAACGCACTCTTTTACTATAGCATGTTGCTGTGGTGATATGGCAGCTAAAATTAACCATGCATTGCCGGCATGGTGCGGTACGGGCTGTTACTGTGCTGTCATTTAGGACTTCCAAAAGGAAGTACTAAATGATGGTGCAGTAACAATGGCGCTGTAGGGGCATGTATTGACATACTCAGTAATATCCAAAAGCTTGTCCATGTTTATCCCAGTCATGCTGTTTTCCAATAAAAGGTATTCCCGACTAAAATGCTTGGCTTGCCTCTTGCACATTTCCTAGGCCATCTTGGCAACAATGGCACTTCAACACAACCAAAACAGAGTAAAAATAGCAAATTCATAGAATTTTCCATTTAAGGCACTTGCATGCTTCTTTTCTTTAATATATATTTCATCACCACTGTGGGGTTTTGTTTTTTTTTACTTCAAATTTCACCACTCAATACCTTGATTGCCATTCTACTGCAATTAATTAAATGAAACCATATAAAAAGATCCTCTGGGCTTCTATGAGTGAACAAGGTGATTTCTAAAGAGAACAAATAAAGTTTTGTAACTGCACAATGGACAAAGTTAAAAGGCTTTTTGATTTTTGAGTATACCTTTCATTGGTTACTGCAACATTGAACGATATATTAGGAACATAAACCTTTAAAATATAATCAGGTGTATGTGTGTGTTTTAAGACACAACTTTTCACACAAGCACTGGAAATATTCCATGTAGTTAATATGATGTTGTAGGAACTAACTTTTGTTAACTTGGTGATTCCAGTTGTATCTTGGCTCTTTAAATATTTAGCTGGTCGAGATTTCTTAGTTACTGTTGGCAATAACATTCATACCAGGAGTGTGCTACCTTAGTATTAGTGCTTCGTGTGTTCTCCGTTGAACAATAGTTATTATGTTCAGGACCACTTATCAGTATTTACTCTTGTATTTATGAAATCTGTGATAGAAATCTCTCATCTTTTTTGAAAAATCTCTTTTTCATATAATATCCCTCTCAAAGATCGGGGGCTATAATCTGAATATATAGGCTGAAAAGTGCTGTAATTTCTGCGTCTTTATTCTCAGGGAGCCATTTCAGAGGAAAGTAACGAACAATTTCCCTTGACAAAAGAAATAGTGTCACTGACCACAGTGAAAACCCAAAAGAAGCATTGCTGGAGCCCATCAAAATGGATTATGCTTTCATTAGAGGTTCTCCAGTGACCCTTCTTTGTCATGTAATGTTATGGTAGTGGGAGGCAGATCAGTTATCAAAGGTAAGCATTGCCATGGCAACTAAGGTAATAGTGAGTTTCCAAGTACACATGTGAGCAGGATGCAAGGAGTCACTGATGGTTTGCAATGTCACAATACAGCATAGTTTCATAGTTGTTAGCATATGTGAACTGTGTGCAAATAGGACCTTTTTTGGTATTCCTATCTTCTGAACCTTCCTTCAAGCCAAATGAGACTGTATATGTATATGCATATGTGTGTATATGTGTATAACTAAAAAATAATTGGCTAAAATTTGGTTCAGGTTCCCTGGGACTCGATCCATAAAAGTTAACGAGACACGGCATAAAACAGCAATTTTGGATGCCACCATGATTGGACTTGCTGATAGCTCTTGATAAAGTTGCTTGTTTTCTCTTAAAAACAGGTTACCAACTAATAGTAGGACTCTAGGCATTGAGGCCACAAAAGAAACTGCTTTGGCACTGCAAAGCTCTTTGACTGGTGTCGCAGGGCACTTCGGTGCTCCTGCTCCTAGAGAGGAGAAACTGCCAGGGAGCGCGCCCTGGCAGGACAATAACGAGCACAGCTGCGGGTTGCCGGGACAACTAAGGAGAGCCAGCTGCCTGTAGGAGGCAGGGCCTGGCCCTTATAAAGCCCAGGGCTGAGGCCAGGCTGGCAGTTCCCTGCCAGCAGCCGGAGGAGTTGGAGCTCCTGCAGTTAGGCTTCTCCTCGCATCCTAACAGCAAGTATAGCTCGCGAGAGCTCCAGAGGCTGGAGCAATGATTGAGTTACAGCCAGGAGGCTTATGTTGTTATGGCCCAGTGCCTTATGTTTGAGTTATAGCCAGGAGGCTCGAGTTTATTTGGCTTCGATATTACACCGGTGGTTTGGGTGAGGCTATAGGGGTTGGAGGAGGCCCCATAGGGACCCACAGGGGGTGGGGCCCTAGCGCCAGTGAGGGCGCAGTATTCTCAGGGGGAACCCCAGTGGTATGGGAACCCCAGCACCAGTGAAGGCGTAGCGCCAGTGAGGGCACAGCTTGCGGGGCATAGACCCCAGCCCCGGAGAGGGGTGGCTTTGAGAAGCCCCAGCGTGGGCACAACGAGCCCCAGAGAGGGGGCAGTGTTATTAGGAGCCCAGTAGGGGCACAGCAAGCCCCAGAGAGGGGGCAGTATTATTAGGAGGCCCAGTGCGGGCGCGGTGAACCACTGAAGAAGGGCTAGTGCTGCGACAAACTCCGGAGCAGGGTAGAGTGCTGTGGTTGCCCTGGCGAGAGGGGGGTAGTGGCGCGGTGAGCCCTGGGAGAAGAGGGCAGCAGCGCGGTGGGCCTGAGAGTCAGGGGGCATTGCCGAGAAGTCCCCAGAGTGGGCGCAGAGAGCCCCAGATGGGGGGCAGTATTTTAGAAGCCTGAGTTTGGGCGACATTGCAGGGAAAGCCCCAGGAGGGGCACTAATGTAAAGGCCCCAGACGGGGTGACACTATAGAGAAGGCCCCAGAAAGGGGCAACATTACAGGGAGGCCCCGAGTGGGCTCGGAGAGCTCAAGGGAGGGCAGTACAGCAGAGGAGGCCCCAAAAAGTGGGTGAGAGTACGTAGAGGAGGCCCTAGAGATGGGCAGTATATATATAGAGAGACATACCAGCGTCTATCCCATCAGCGAGGCTTGGGGCGTGGTATTAGGGGTTTGTAGGAGCCATGCGTAGCCCATAAGGCTAGGGTGCCTGGGGAGCACCCATCCTACCGGGAGACCCCCAGGGGGTCCGGGAACACACGGGGACAGAGGTCCCAGCTAACCGTGCCCAGGCAGTCGTTAGGCAGCCTCTCAACTTTATCTAACCATCAAAGACGTGGCGGGTGAGAATTTGAGGTTGCCCTTGGGCTGACTTGGCATGGTGAGGGGGCCGTAAGGAGATCCCGGTGACAACCGGGATTTGCTGTCGAGTTTCTGCCCATAATAAAATGCTTAGAGCAATATGAAAACCTCTGATAAATGGAAATGAACAGCAACAATGTAGACTTGGCCTTAATTTAATTATAAGGGTGCTGAAAAACAAATTCATTGCAAATTCATAGGCATGGCACTCTTGTAGTGCTACCTGTAAGGATGCCTTGATTCTTTCTTAACGATGATTCTGTACGGTTTTCAAGAGACCCCAAATTATACATCTTAATTCTTAAAATCCCTATCTCATGTTCTTATGGGCTTCTATTTAATCCTGCTATGGTAGGTCTTGGAAGAGAAAGAGAGAAGATGGGAATTACATAATTTAGCTGCACACTAAGTCAGTGGAGAGGCACCAATTTATGCTTTTCCTTTCTTGAAAATTTAGGAAGTTCAGAAAATTCCACAACTCCACTAATGCACAAGTGTGAAACTTCAGCACTGGCATTAGTGAATGAGCTCTGCAGAACTTGCATAGGCCACTCTAGCTATGCCATTGGTTAGAAACTTAGACTGACTGACTTTGTATTTCTCACTATGAACATTAATATTCTTGGGTCTATAAGTAAAGCATGTCCAGACTCCCAGGTTTGAAACTCAAACAGGCAAAAGTTGGTGGTAAGGATGATTTAGGTTGGCTGTAGATGTTACAATTACAGAATTACACAGTTACACCTCTATCTTCTTCTGGTCTCCATGTATGCACCTTGTGATTCATCCAAGGCCTTGTGTTTTTACATTTCCTAGGTTGGAAACTTGCCTTTCTCCTGCTCCTAGATTGAATCCTATAGTACTCTGTATCTAGACCACAATACTCTGTTAAGCCTGATCAGATTTGGTATCTGCAGTTCTTCCTTCAGAAGCTTGTAGCAGATGTGAAATACTTGTGTTGGGACAATTCTCTCAACACAGCATTGTTGTGATTAAACTGTAAGGGGAAAAGTCATTTGTCAAGTGCATGTAGATGCCATGTAGCCTTGCTGCTTCAGGTCCCATGGTGGGTATTGGTCCTTTGTTCCCCAAATGACTTCCTCAACAATTACATTGTTTTTGAGGGGAGGGGGTTCTTTTTAACGTTGTATAGTTCTTAGTCCCTGACACTGGCAAATGAGGTGTTTTTAATTTGGCTGGACTCCACAAGTTACGATCTATATAGCTAATAGCTCAAGTAGGATCTGATCCCTGCTCCCTAAGTGTGCAAGAAAACTTGTGTTACTGCCTTGCAGGCTGGTTGTGCATCCCCTGATACTAAACTAAAAATCCCTATGTTGTAAACATCCATTGTAACAGTCAAATATAGAGCGTATAGTAGTAGTCATAAGACAAAGTCAGTACACCTCCAGTCCCTTCAATAGGCTATGATGTTTTTCATTGATGCCAAGTGCCTTAATTGGAGTTTGCTGTGCTTAATTGGAGTTATAGATCCTAGTACTACCACTGTCTTCACTGAAGCTATTCTGACTTTCATCAGTCGATGATGAACCAGTCCTCGAGTTCTCTTGTGCTGCAGTAAACATTTGAATACTGCCATTGTGTGGGAGTTTGTGTGAAAGGTCTACCGTTTTTTTGAAAGCATGGGGCTATATTCAACCTGCATTCATCCTGTTGGCATTTTACTGTGCCCACTGTTGATGACAGTCTCTACTTGGCTTGTGCAGCAAAACTATGGAAGAGCATGCTTGGCAATTCAACTGGAATATTCCTGAAGGAAGGCAAGGAGGAGAGTTATTTCTGCAGCTGTTGTGGGGTTGCTAATTGCATCAGAGTGTAGATGACTTAAACAAACTTGAAGTCACTGGTCTTCCAAGGGCACCTTTAAAAGCTTTGCTATTCCCATTAGTGACCTGGTTACTGCTTTATCTATATTCCCTGAGATTCTGACTTCCCTGGGGTTGCCTAGGTTTAATTATCAACACAATTATGCCTGAAATCTACCCCCAAATGATGTCTGATCATATTCTCTTTAGTTGTCATTTGTGTAGGCAGGGTAGAAATGTGTTGCAAGTATTCTGGATGGTAATTTGAGAGACCTTTTTAAACAGGGTAGATTTGGAAGGTGTAACGGAGTATGGGTTGTACTCTGTTACTCACAAGGCCATAGGGCAGCAGCAAAGCAGCCTGCAAGCCCAATCAGGCACAACTGCCTGATTTAGGAACAGGTTCAGCTGTTCTCTATAAGAGCAGGGCTCTGAGCAGTAAGGCCAGCAGTTTGTTGCTAGCAGCCGGGAGAAGACCACCACCTGGCTGGAGCTGCTCATACCATCTTGGAGGTTCAAGGTGGGAGCTACGAGGAAGATGGAGGATCCTGGTCCTGGGGCATGACCTAAAACTACATTGTGCTAGGGTAGGATGGTGTGGTGGGGCAGTATCCAGGAAATACCACATCTGTGCCTCCTCAGTGAAGAACAAGTAAGGGGCACTGGAAAGCCTTGGTCCCTGCTACCTTGTGGGTGGCCCTATGGAGGGGAAGGGCTAGGGGAGCACACCCCTCAGAACAAAGAAGCAGCCCAGGTTCACAGTGAGTCCTGAGGCAGGGTCCAGGTCAGGAAAGGACCTGAGGCAGCTTTCAGGCTCACTGTGAGATCTGAGTGGCATTAAGGATTTGGATATGAGACTCCAGGGGAATGAGGCCCTAAGCCTAGGGAGTGAGATGTGAAGCTCCTCAGGCAAGGGGATTGTTGAGGACCAGTGTGGGGCACAGGGAATGAACTTGGGAATTGGGAAGCCCAGTGTGGGGCATGTGGGATGAGGCCCCAGAGTGTGGCAATAAGGGGACCAAAAGGGTCCTGAGCCAGGCTTGGAACCTGAGAAAAGGTAGGGGCTGATAGCCCTGAGTAGGTAGGGACTGGGAGCCCTGAGTGGGAGTGATTATGAGTCCCAGTGTGAAGGCATAGGGATCAAGAGTCCTGATTTAAGGCACTGGGATTGCAGGCTCCAGTACGAGGGCACAGGAGTGAAAGTCCTGATGTGTGACACTGGAGTGAGAGTGTGCGGGCACTGGAGTAATGTAGATGCTATCTGTGAGCCATGGGACATGGTATAGGGAGGGTCAGAGCTGTGTATATAGTCCCCTGGCATTAGGGCAAGTAAATGGACAGCCTCCTGCCTGGGTATCCTCTTCTGATCGGTATCATCTAGGCATGGCAGGAGAGGTAAGCAGGTGGTTAGCACTTAGGCAAGTGCAGGGCTAATGATTCGACCGGCCCCGGGACGCCCGCTTGTTACGGAAGGGTACTTAGCACTATATTAAAATTGGACTTCTTTATGATGCCTCAAACAGAATCCAGTAATTTATTTGTTGCTTTCAAAAAACCTTTTCAGGGCTGTTATATCGCTCAATTGCTAGCATAAAACCTCTTAAGTTTAATGTGACTTACATTAAACTACAAACTGGTAAAGCAAAACCTGTGTTAAGGTATGTGTCTCTCAAATTGATCTTCCCTGATCTAAAACAGCATATTAGTATTATGGTGACACTTAGAACCTCAACTAAGGTATATAATGTTGGGGTTTGTTTTGTTTTTTGGTTTGTTTTTTTTTTCTTTTCAGGGCACTATACAAATAAGTGACTAAAGACAGTCTCTCTCCAAGAGAGTCAATATACATCAGCTGAGTTTCAGGCCAAGGATTGGGACATCTGGTTTTATGATGAAGTTGCACGTTATACTTAGACCGTAATAAACCTGTGGAATATTAACTAGCATTAAAAAAGAAATTTTAAAGAAACCTTACGGAGGGCACAAGTACAAACCATCCTGATATGCGACCAGCCTGGCTTAATAGAGAACTCTTCAGTTCTCTATTACAAGAGAACAAAAGCTTACAAGAAGTGGAAGCTCAGACGGATAACTAGGGAGGAGTATAAGAATATTGCTTGGGCATGCAAGGATGAAGTCAGGAACAGTGCTGTAGCAAGGGGTGGGGTTGGGGGGGTTAGTTGGGTGAGCGGGGCTACTGTCCTGGATGCCAAAGTGAAGGGGCACCAGCAGGTGCTGCCCAGCCAGGGTCCCTTACTAAATGGGGGAGGCAACTCAGTGAGAGATGATGTGGAAAAGGCTGAAGTGCTCAATACCTTTTTTACCTTGGTCTTCACAAACAAGGTCAGCTTTCAGACTACTAGACTGGGCAGCATAATTTGGGGAGAAGCTGAGCAGCCCCCAGTGGGGAAAGAAAAGGTTAGGGACTACTTAGATATGCTGGATGTGTACAAGTACATGGGACTGGAGCACCCCCCCCCCCCCCCCCCCATACTCTGGGACCTAGTTGCGGGGTAGGGAGGCATTGCTGACCTGGCAATTATTGCCATTGATGCTGCCCCATTCAGTAGTATTGCCCTGGGAATGGAAGGGCCCAGATATGCCTCTGTTCTTGGGTGGCTGCCTCCACCTTCTTACTCCTTTCTTTTTCTCTCAATTGAGCATTGTAGTTTTCAGATAAACCACCCTCCACTCACGTTAATGTGGATAATTGGGAGTTGGTTGAACAAAAAGAAACTTTTTTTAAAAAAACTTTTCCCAAAGCAAATTTGAATGTTTCCATATTGAAGGGGTCTTGGAACCCAAGGGATCTTAAGCACTGACTTACTAGAGGTTTAGCAAGCAGGGTCATAGTTGGAAGCCCACACACCTGTGCTGTATCCCTGCTGTAAGTGGTGGTGAAGGGGCCTGGGATTGGTCCATGCTGGGATGGTAGATGACTGAAAGTTTGATCTCTGTGGAGCACAATGAAGTTACCCTAACACAAGTTGGGTAGCATGGTCCAGAGCAACCCTCACCTCAAGTGACTTAATTTTGGGATGCTCAGCTGGTACTTAAAATTTGTTAAGGGCACTCGCATGTTATGTGCCCTTATTATGGTATAGGCTTAACATTACACTTTACCCATAACCTCGTCCTGGCCTTGACCAAGCTGTCTGCCTGCCAGACCAGGAAGGAGGTACTATGGCTGGGAAGAACCTGAGCAGCCACATGTCCTTGCATGTCTCAGAGTGGAGATTCCCTGCATGGTGTCTGCAGTCTCCTTGGATATATTCAAGGGGCAGTGGGCAGCAGATTGAGGGAAATGGTTATTCCCCTCTATTCTTCAAGGGTGAGGGGCAGTGGGCACTCACTGGTTTTGTTTACTCGGTGTCCTCACTTGACCTGCCATTTGCAATCCCTTTACTGTTTTATCATCTTTTACTTTTTGTAATTGTTATATATTTTAGTGGCTCCATCTAGCCATTCAGGGAAATTTGTAGTTACTAGGCCTCTGTGAAGCGGTGAGTATTTGCTTTGGATTCAAATTCAGCCAATTCGGAGGGACAGTGATTTGATTTGGAGATTTGAACCTCTGTTCTGATTTGATTCAGCCAGAAAGGATCCAAAGATTTGGCGCTACTTCAGAGATTCAGCCATAGGCTAAACAGGCAGCAGTCCTCACCATGCTGGATGTAGCTGCCTCCAGCTAGTAAGTATGTGGTGGGAAGAGGCATGGGGGAGGGAGGGAGGGTTTGGGGCTGGAACTAGGACTGGGACAACCTGCCCAGGAAGGGCAGGGGGCGTGGGACTTGGAGAGGGGCACGGGGGTGGGGAGTGGGATGCAGGTGGGGCAGCGCTCGGAGTGGGGGCTGTACCTTGCTGCTGCTTGCCCAATCGGGGTGGAAGGGGGCAAGCAGCTGCAGGGCATAGCCCCCACTCAGCACTGCCATGCCTGCATCCGGAAGCCCCCTCTGCCACAGCTGGGCAAGTGGTGGCAGTGCCTGCCCCCCTGTGCTCTTCCACACTGCCCGGGCAAGCAGCAGCAGCAGCAACTGTCCCCCTGCGTGCTCCCACACCGACTGGGCAAACAGCGGCACGGCAGAGTCCCTGTTCCCAGCGCTGATGCCGAGGTGGAGGGTGGGGGTGGGATGTGTCTGGCAGCAATGGGAGCGGGGGCTACGGATGGACTAAAAATTATAACTCTGCTCCAAAGCTGTCATTAGATGTATGGCATTTTTATTGCAGTGGTTGGAAAAATGTTCTGTTCAGAAAGTATTGGTGCCCCAAAAATGCAGGCTTTATTTTTTTCATTTTGTACTTTTTTTTTTTTTTTCCATGTTCCTTTCTAGTTTGTCACTAGAAAAACAGGATTTTCATCTTTTATTTGCTGTGTCTTCACTGTAAAGTTCTGCTGGAACAAACAGCACGCAAAAAGGACCCACTCTTGACTTTTAATACCTTTGGGGAGGTCTAGAGAATGGGTTCTTTCCTAGGTGGCTGCTTCTATAGGCTATCTATGTTCTCGGACCATCACCTGTTCTCTCTCTGGGCATGGGCCTTACAGACCACAGATACTCTGGGGTCAAACAGTGGGTGCTATTGCAACAAAAGTGTCGTTGCATTGTGATATCTGGGTTTGAGCTGTACTTTGTGGCTAGAACTCAAATCAGAAGCCAGGTTGTTTGGTTGAAGTTACTTTTAAGTGAAGATCTGGTCACACAAGGTTGCATCTTTCTCTTGATGTCAGGGATTTTAGTTCAGAAACTGTATTTGATTTTTAAAATCTTGGTGGGGGGAGGGGGTTGAGTCTTGGTGTATTGAACAAACAAATACCATCCATGTGGAAGGGGAGGGGTACAGCTGTAAAAAGAATTAGCTCAGCCTCACATGACACATACACTGAGTTTTTATTTTTCTTCCCAAAATAGTAATGCAATACAATATCAACTCTATTAATATTAAACTCCTTCACCTTCTTGGCACCAGCTGTCCAGATCTCCTATACAAGTAGAAACATGAATGATTGCTGGGAGACCCTGACTTCTGTGGATGGTGTCTAGGAAGTATAATGAGATTCATGAAGATTTGCATTTTTTTCCCCCTCTTTCCATGAAAGATGTAAAGGGATGAATCACATATGAGCTGGTTCTTCTTGTCATCTTCTTATCAGGACTGCTTTACCTTTGCTCATTTACATAGCAATGTTCCTCGGAGCCGAGGCGGAATCTTTTAATAACACCTTTGTTCGTTGCTTTTGCAGGAAGGAACACTTTTCAGAACTGCCTTTAGGGAGGTAGCAACAGCCAGTGCTGACCCTGCAAATGTTCAGAGGCTAAAATAATGGCTGGGTTACAGCAATTCGCAGTACAGGAAGAAATACAAAATCATACATTAAAAACGTGCCTTATGCATAAAAAGTACCAATTTTTTTTCTGCATTGGTAATTTTGTTCTCTCCCTTTTAATTTCCTTTTCATTTAAAAAGTGAATGTAGGAGATTCCATTAGAAAGACAGAGTCAGACGGTCTCCATCGGAAAACAGGAGGTAGCCAAATGCAAGTTGTTGGCCTCAGTACAGTAGATCTGTGTTATGCAGGTCAGTTTAGACAATATAATAGATAGCATAGATTTCATAGACATTAGAACTGGAAGGGACCTCAGAAAATCAACAAGTCCAGCCCTCTGCCCCAAGGGCAGGAAGTCACTGAGGGTCAAAGGATCCCAGCAAGATTAGCATCCAAATGCTTCTTAAAGCAGTCCAGAGTAGGTGCCTGCACCACCTCTGGAGGCAGCCTATTCCAGACCTTGGGGGCTCAGACAGGAAAGAAGTTTTTCCTTATGTCCAGCCTAAAATGAATGGTCTTGGAGGAGTTTGTGGCCATTGGGCCTTGTCTTCCCCTGGGGTGCTTCTGGTGAGCAGTTGTTTCCCCAGATCCTGATGCACTTATAGGCTGCCACCAGGTCCCCCTTGAGCCTCTTCTTCATAAGGCCTGTTCTCCTGACCTCTGATCATGCACATGGCTCTCCTCTGGACTCTCTAAAGCTTCTTCACATCCTTCCTGAATTGTGGATGGTCTCTTGAATGGTCTCTTCTGGCATCAAAATGTATGGTTCCATCTGCAGAGCAGGCTGAGAAATGGGTTGTATCAATAGAAACGTATTTCTATATGGCTTAAATGATCAAAGAAGGCCTTCAGGATGAAGGAAGGTTGGAAAGCAGTTAGGCTCATTTAATCCTTCATATCCCAAATAATACGGGTAGTAATACTGTTTTTGTCTCATGGGCATTAGTGTGAGGGGTTGAGACCCTGCATATCTCTGTAATATCTTGTGTTTTCAGTTTGGGATTTTGTGAACCTGAATTCCTCCTGTAGTATCCTCTCTAGGAGCTCAGTAATAAGTCAACATCCTAGAGCGATCCTCTACATTTCAGGATGTCTGAAATGTATATATGCCGTGAAAAGGATCCTCTATACTTTAAAATTAAAAAGGGGAGGAGGTCATCTCTGGGAAATCTGGTGATCTGAGTTTCACGTTCCCTGCTACTAGAGTGGAAAGCCTTTCTAAAATTGAAGTCAGTTCTCTGGGGATAGAAAATATGGAAGACTTTAGATTGTATCTGTTCTTGATGTAATATTATATTATATTGGTGCAACTATATATTGGATTCAGCCAAACTGTGGAAAGGATGGCTAAATTACTTTCCCTTGGAGCTAAATTAATCACTGTGAGCCTCTTTATTTATTTATTTTTTACATGTTTAGTTTTTTGGATGATGTTGTAGAATGAATAGGTAGCCATAAACCTGAAAGCATAAGAGTGTATGGCTTAACCTATATATATTAAAATCAAGGGTCGTGTATAGACAAAACGAGGGGCATGTCTGCACAACACTTTAAAGTAGGCTAAATGCTTTTGCACCACTTGAATGGTGTCAGTGTTTGCATGCCTTGGCAGCGTGTTGCGCATTAATTCCAGTCCCTGTAGGAAACTTTGCTGCACCCCAAGTCATTTAAGGCTCATTGAGCTGCCAACTAAAACTCCTTCAAGGAGTTTTAGCTTGCTCCACGGCTGTAGGGGCAGCAAAGCACCGGGCTCTGTGCAGCTCCATGACTCTGCAGGAAGCCCATGCAGGCAGCCTGGGAGGAGCCTGGAAAGGCAGGCTCCACCCAAGAAAAGTGGCAAGTCTGATCTCTCTTTCTCCCCCCCCCCACCCTCCCCTGAGCCTGCCTGAGAGCTCTGTGTGTGTGTGTGTGTGTGTGTGTGTGTGTGCGCGTGCGTGCGTGCGTGTGGGGGGGGGCGGTGTTTCCCTTCGCAGCTGTGGTGCCCCCTGGGACCACCTGAGTTAGGTGCCTGCAGGTGGGTGCCACCTGCGGGGGGGGGGGAGGGGAGGTGGGTAACACACCACCCCCCCCTTCCCCTCAGCCCAGGGACCACTCTACTCACCTACAGCTAGCACTCCCCTACCTGCTGGAGAGGCAGGTAAGTCAGTGGGGCATGTGCACAACATGGGGATTTAAAGGGCCCTAAATTGAAGGGGTATTTTTAAAAACCCACTGGTTCAATTTGGGCCGCTGTTTCATCTACGCACGCCCAAGAGCTAGTTTTTTTTAGTTCTGCTAAAATCCTATGCTCTTTGGATTGGACACAAAGGAAAAATAATGCTCACTAACCAGCAGCTATCTAGCAATCATTACCAAACATTTGATTGCTAAATATGTCCTCATCCTGTATATAAACAGTACTCAAAGACTGGTGACAGAACTAGGACTGTAGCATAACACTTTGGCCGAAAAAGTGAGCAAGAAGTTTTTTGGTCCTGACTTAGCCAAGTGTATAAAGTTAAAACAACATGTTTTGTGGCTCCTTAAATGAGTGTCTACATAAACCCATTAAAAACTAGTCATAATGCAACCTCGTATCATCAAAATTGATATAGGTTTGGAGAATAAGAGAAATGAATAGAAACAAAGGCGCTGTACTCCAGACAACAGAAAACATGATGGGAGATATGGCTGGCCTATAAATACCTTCAAGATAACACCATATAAATGAGGGGAATTATTCACAGTCTTGGAAAATAGTAGGAACAATGGCTTGAAGCAAAGGAAAAGTGGAAGCTAATGAACACTTATTAAAGTTAAGACTCAACATGACCTGAAATAAGTACCTACACTTCAGGTATGTGAGAGCAGGCAAGATTATTCATTAATGGTAATGAAATATCATCCAATCTTACAGACTCTAAAAAGAGCTGTACAAATAATTTACCTTTTTTTTTTTTTTTGCTTTGGGAGTGAGATGTCTGTCATCTGCAAGACTAGTCTGTTTTACATCTCTCTTTTTTAAGATTGTCAAACAATCCTGTAAATGGCCCCAGGTTGTTCAAATTATTTACAACTAAAATGAAAAGTTTCGTACATGTGAGCGACAGCTTGTTTTCTAAATGAAAATAATTGAATGTATCGGCACTTTCCCATTTTCTGTGGTGATTTAAATACAGCTACAACCTTCTACAAAAATGTTCAAACATTTCTTTAAGCATTTTTTCCTCTTTTTTTGTTAAGGAATGGGGGAGTCTTAAATGCAAATGACTTGAAAGGAAATCAGTATAAGTTCGATTCAACCCTAGGCCCATTTGCAAAAGCTGGAAAACTGATCTCCTTGGACCCCTTCAATATAGAAACATACACATTTGTTTTGGCAAAAGTTAAAAAAAGTTCCTTTTTGTTCAACCGACTCCCAATTATCCACATTAACTTGAGGGGAGGGTGGTTCATCTGAAAACTACAATGCTTAATTGAGAGAGAAAGAAAGGAGTAAAAAGGTGGAAACAGTCGCCCAGGAACAGAGGCATACCTGGACCCTTCGTGCCCAGGGCAACCGTACTGCATGGGGCAGCATCAGTGGCAGTAGTGGCCATGTCAGCAATGCCTCCCTCCCCACAACTAGGTCCTGGGGTGGGGGGCTCCAGTCTCTCCACTGTGAGCCATGCTACCACCCAGGAATACAAAAAGAATTGATACAAAAAAACAAATCTCAAGAATGAAACTCATGGATGAACAGAAACTCAAGCATGAAACTAGCTATCAGCTTTATAATCAGATACTATATCTCTGTCCAGTGTATCCGTGATTCACTTGTTCTCAGAAGGAAAGTCTGAAACAACGAACCTTGCTGGAAATCCAATTGGAAACATGCTGCAAAAAATGTACCTTGTGAGGTTTCAGCTGCTGGTTGAAAATCTGATCGCGCTGAAGCCAATGGCAAAATTCCTATGCGGGGGTGGCCAGCCTGGAGCCACAAGCAGCTCTTCAGAAGCTAATATGCGTCTCCTTGAATATTTGCACAAGCACATGGTGACCAGCTTTCACTGTGTGCTCATGCAAAGATTCAAGGAGATGTATTTTAACTTCAGAGCCACATGCAGCTATTCAGGAGTCCCAGGTTGGCCACCTCCTGATGGTGGAAGTTCATGAACTCTTGGATCAGGGGTCATCTGGTCCACTTCCCTGCATGAATACAGGAATGCTTTTGCTAAATTATTCTCCAGCTTCTTTTTGAAAATCTCCAGTGAAGGAGTTTCTACAACTTTCCTGGGCAGTCTAGCCTTAATGTTCCAACAGGAAGGAAGTTTTTCCTGAAATGTAATCTTAATTTTACCCGCTATTTGATTAAAGGAGTATTATAAGTGAATTTACTTAGCTTTTATAACCTGGTTGTATTTTTGGGTTTGTTTTGTTTTTGTTTTGTGGCTAAACTCCAGCAAGGACTATTCTGGTGTGAAACCATGATTCAAGACTATGGACCTAATCCTGCAATGAGTTCTTCACAGGGCTGTGTTGAAATGACTGGAGCACAAGGCAGCACCATGGGTCTTCCTGCTTATAGTTCATAGCAGAAATTGGGGCCTGGGTGAACCTAGGTAGAAAACAGAACTGTACATTTCTGATTTACCTTACCTGGCAAACTCATGCTCAGTGCAGGCAAGCAGAACTAGATGAGCCAATGTATCTGGAAGGGGGAAGGAAGAGTAGAAACCAATGGTCTTAGCTCAGCAAAAGAATCTAACAGATAAAGAGGTCTTCAATAGAATTGGAAATAGTTGTATCTGACGCCTCAAGCAAATGGGCCTTTCAACCTATCTGACCATAAGTAGTCTTTGTGGCTGATCTGGTCCACATCTACGACTCTGTTGAAGCTTATGAAAGAAATGAAATATTTTAGGACCTAATCTTTTGCCTCCTCTTTACTACGGTAGCAACAGAAGTCACTTTCAAAACGTGGCCAGTGACCCACAATCGTTCGGAGCCTGGAAGAGTGGCTCGATGACACGGCGAATGGGAATCTGCTGCCTGAAGAAATAAATGAAACTCCTTTGACATAACCAGCAATGTTATGAGTTCTTCATGGTTAATTAATCTAGGAAACCTCAACTTTTTTTGTTTCTTTCAAAGGCAAGATGCAAGAAAAGTCAGAAAGCTGTCTCTTGTGGTAGATACATTAGTGGAAAGACCGGTGTAAAGGGACATGCAATTGCTTGAAAACCAAAAAATGGCCCACTGAATTTAACTTCCATATTGATTCAGGTGGCTGTAGGAACAGATCCCATATGAGACCTAATAGTAATATATGCTTTTCCTGCATATAAGAAGCCTGCAGCAGACTTGCGTATCCTGCCAAAGTCATGTTGAAATCGGTGCAGCTTTGTGCAGTTGCAAGAGTTTTTCTGGCAGCGTGTCACGGTTGGCTCACATCCTTAGTGAATTCAGAGCACATTGCTAAAGCTGTCTAAGGACCACCACAGTTATTAGGTGTTGTGTTTGCTGCTATGAATGACAAAGAGTGTAGCGGGTAGTGCAATGGATTGCATTTTCCCCAGTGAAGCATCCTGACTCTGCAATGTGTTCATAAACTTGAAGACATGCTTCTAATTTTATCTCTTCCATCAAATCTTCCAAATTTCAGACATTAATCTTCAGCAAATGGTTAAAAATGAAATGCTCCTTGGGAGAATGGAGACCTGTTTATGGGACTAATTCTAGTCATGGTCCAGATTGACAGAAGTAAGACACAGCAGGAACAGTCAGGAATTGGCTTTATTACAGCTTAAAAGGCTTGAGGCTATGAATCACCTGATCAACCAAAGTTGAGCACACATACCTAAATTAGCTTCCACTATGCCTCTCTGAAAGTGTCCACATTGCCTTAATCAAATGCTCCACTTAACTTGTAAATAGGGACTTATCAATTTACAAGATACAGTATTGCTGTGGTTTTTACTTCATTTCATACTAATTCTAGTATTTATTATTTCCTCTTGCCTTTCAGCGTGTCTGTAATCTTGCAAATCTTGATGCGTCCTGACAATTTATTTACTTTTTTTTTGCGCTGCTGTGAGGATGGCAGCATGCAATTAGAGTGGAGAAGATACAGGTAGCAGATGCTCTATAAGGCAGTCCAGGGCACTATCCTGGGATATGAGAGATCTAGGTACAGTTCAAAGCTTTGTATCTTGCTCTGCAACTTCTTTGATCTCCCCTCCATGCATCTTTTTTTTTTATTTTGTAACATGGAAATGAAACAACAGTTCCTTTCTTCCAGAGACTGAGCATTTGATGCCTGCCTCTTGCTACTTATTTATACAGCAGTGGGAGTCCTCTGTGGACTACAAATGGGAAAATGCCAGAGTTTCCACTAATTTTTTCCCCCCTTTTTCTTCTGGAATTTTTTTATGTTTAGGGCTAATATTCCCAGAAAAAACTACAATGTGAAAATTTTCCCTGGAGAAAGGCTTGTGTTACCAGGGAAATGTGGGATTGTGACTCTGAGCAGACCAGATTTAGGATGAGTTGGTTCATGACATAATGCCGTTACTTCCCCCACATGTTGAAGCACATTTTATTTTGCTTTTAAGTAACATTTAGGAAGTGAAACATGTACTGGCAGCCTGTTTCTTATTCATCCATTTGGCAACAACTGTGTTTTTTCCAGGCTATAGAACTGCTATTTTGTCCGACAATAAAAGATGTGCTGATGTGGTAACGGGAAGCTGGGATTGCAGCACAACTATACTCTTAATTCTGCTATTGTGGCTACCAGTACCATCGATGAAGATATTAAATTCAATATACGGATAACAAGCAGAAGCCCCGATGCTGTATCTTCATTACTCAGCCTAAAAAAAGCTTATGCATCCCTGATGTAGTCTATAAGGTGCATCTCTACCCTTCCTTCTGCCTGGCTTCAGACTAACATGGCTAACTACCTCTTTCTTCCCTGCTACTGTTATTTCTTTGAGCTAGATTAAGGCTAGCACAGGTTTACCTATCTGTGGTGTACCCATCCTATGGTTTTGCAGAACAATTCAGTTGCTTCTGATGGATGCCATTGTGCTTGAACCACTTAATGCTACACAGAGATTTGATTGTATAAAGCATAGCCCTTCATTGAGAAGGGATGGACCAGATGATATGCTACTGTGAATCCTGACCACTTCTGAGTTAGGATATCAAGCATTTTGATTATTATCCCGTGCAAGTTTATTCTGTCAACGGAGCTTTGATGCTAAGAGTTGAGTGTTTAAAACCGGTCCGTATAAATTGTGTTGGAACTGAGAAACGGTGAGGGTCTCTCGTTATTAGTTGTTGCTTGGATATGCAATGAGATATTTGGACTTCAGCAATCATTTCTGACGTGCTTTTCTTAACCCAATGTAAGAAACGACTTGCTCATTTTTAGAATGACGATTTGTACAGACGGGGAGAGCAGTCATGCTGGTGGTATGCAACTCCAGTGGCGGGACACCAGATGTGAGTGGCAGAATTAGCCAATACCATTCTGCTTCTAGGGGCATGTGGTTCCCATTGATGCTATGTAATTTAATTCAGGTTTGCAGTAATGAAAGCAAAACCAGGTTTAGTGGGTCCCACTCCCAGCCCATTGAAGCTTAGGAAATGATTCCTATCAGCTTGAGTTGGCACTGACTTATTTTCTCTGTGGTCAGGGTTGATGGTCCAACCAAAAATCACTTAAAGTCTTGGAGAAAGAAAGCATGAAATTGTGTTGTATAGGTCACTCCATAGCCTCTTGGATTTGAGAGGAGGAGTATGAGAGCTGCTTGTTACCTGTTCCTTTACTATCATTCTGGGTCAAAAGGAACAATTTGAAAAATGGGAATCGCCGACGTCACATCTATTATCTGCTTCAGATAACGCACTGAAGCTTCAGTGCGTTATGGATAGCATGGAATTGAATGGTTATTTTGGAATTTGCTTTCATTGTGCCTATATCCTCTCCCAGTGCATCTGTTTGGCCCAGGAGGAGAAACTCTAGGAGTGACAGGAACCTGAGTGAATGATTTGAACCAAATTATTTGGTTCAATTTTTACCCCTTCCTTACTCAATGTTAGGCTTTTACAGGGCAATCAATGGCTGAAATAAATGTACATGCTGAGTCCTAAATGTGCTTTGGCTATATGACATTTTTGTTTCTGATTTCTGCCCCTGTAATAGGCCAGTAGAAATATGTTTTTTAAAAGCTGCTTTCTCCTTGGATTTCATAAAACTGATATCATTAACTATTAGATTCTTGTTAACAGAATAGCAAGAGGTGTGCTATTTTCAACAAGCTTTACAGTCTCTATTAAGGACACAAGGTGCTGACGTAAGCATCTGCTTTGCTTAATTAAAATCTGAATTGATGCCTTTTACTACTTCTAGGTGAGGTGGATTGCCTCAGCTGGCCACTGTCTGGAGAGATCTCTGCCACCCTGGTGCTTTGTCTGGGAGCAGTAACATGAAGCATGCACCACTGATCTTCTTTCTTTTTTGCATGTGACAAATCCTGGGGAAAAAAAAAAAAAAAACTTGTTTAGGAGCACACTGGGCATATGCCAAGCAAACACCTTATTTCCTGTGTTCTGGAGCAGTGCTGCATTTTCAGAGTCATTTGCCCCTTGCATGAACTAAACTCTGTATGGGAACAAAGACTAAGGTGGGTTCCACGTAGGCAGTGAGCACAGGTAGCTAATGAACACGAAAGCTGTAATATTTTCAGTTGAGTACTAGAACAGCATGCCAGAAGATAGTAGATTGCTTAAGCCTTTCTGTTGGGTGGCATAAAAGACAAGGATGCCACCTGCAGAGTGTTGCTTGTGAGACGCCTAGAAATCATGTTTCCAGAGACTTCTTGGTAACACATATATTTTGGTCCCTTTTGATCAGTGCTGAAGCTGCCTGGTTGCTCCATTCAGGGGTATATATTCAAAAGGATATGCAGGGTTTCAGACCCTGGGACTCCATTAAATGTTAATGCACATTTTCAAGTGACAAGCCTCAAGGCTAGAGGCAACTCTTTGATCTTTAAAAGGCTTGCCAAGTAGGGGAGTATGTCTGAATGGTATACTTCTATGTGCAAACATTTGCAGGTAATTAGATTTTTGGTTTCAGGGCTGAGGGAGTTTGCAGAAATGATTCACATTTCAAAGGGCTCAAAATAAACACCGGTTCTTATTTACCTCCAGAGATTTAGAGGAGCATGAACTAAGCCATTAATGATTTGAACCAAGCTTTATTAATTGTTTAGCCAAGGAGCTAAATCCTGTGGGAGATCATGTTTTGAAATAGGATAAGGACTAGAGGTAAACCATGGAGGATCTGAAATTGTTCTAAAGAGACTGAAAAATAGACACAATTTAGGGTTTCATCAGTACTTTAAAGACTGTTACCCTACTGCAATTTTAAATGTTTTAAATAAGCATACATGATTCATCTATAGCATGATCATTAAACACAAACATTTTTGAGTGGAGAATAGAGGTTATGGGATCTTGTGACAGGACCCAGCCCCCAAGGGTGGCCATAACACCCTGGCAGCCACAGAGCCCCTGCCCTGCTCTGGCTGCTTAGAGTACTCTTCCTTTTTACTTCTCCTGCCATGCCTTAATGTTTCTTGTAGTATGCAGGGAGGCTGCCACCAGGGCCCTTAAGTGAGCCTCTGTTCCTCAACCAGATGGTCCTCCCCATTCCTAGCCAACCTCAGCCTTGCCCCTAGGATGCTAAGCTGTGGCCCTCTTGGCCCCATCACTGTACCTAGTCTCTTGGCGACCGTGGAGTAACTTTTAGTATTGGACCCCCCTTTGCCAGAGATAACAATATTAATAATACAAATTGCCCCCTTTCTGTCTGGGTCCCGGGCAGCCACCCAGTTTGCCCATGCCTGTGTCCAGCCCTGCTTGGCCCCATCAGTGCCTCGGGGCACCAGCTGCCTTGGAAGCTATATTCATGGTTTCTGTCCACCCCTTTAGCCATGCCCATGTTTCACTGATGTTACTCTTGCTCTGCACACCAGTTTGTACAGACTTCAGCCCTGTCAGTGTTGGTCCACTGGTTCCTCTAGCTGTGGACTGCTAAGCCTAGGCCCATTTGCACTGGCCTGCCTCGTCAGTCCTAGACTTGCTCTCCCAGGGCACAGGCTCTGGCTCTCTTGGCTGTTACCAAACACAAGCTCTGGGCCTGTTCCCCCACCTCTCACTAACCCTTTCTTCCTCCCAGAAGCTCCACTCCCTGTAACACACAGGACCAGGTTGCCTGCCTTGCTTCAGGCACTGGGTTTATATGCCCTGGAGCACTGCCCCTTCTAGCCAGGTGACTCCCTAGTCAGGCACTCTGGATCCGTTACACATCTGTCCATATCAAGTGACAAGCAATTGGGAAACCTGTAAGAAACAGTCTATTTGTCACACCTGAAAATTGTCTTGGAACAGTTTTGATAACTGGATAAACCCACCAGTCATTTACAAAAGATCTTGCCACAGCTTTGCAAAAGTGCTTTGGATAAATTTGACTTCATTATCTGTGCTAAAATGGAGCCCTTGAACTCATTTTCTGTATCACATTACTGGCCTAGGCAGACATTTTTTTTCACATAATTTTCTATTGAAAAATGGCCTCGTTTTTCAAAATTGTTTGGAGAAAATTTGGCTATCCATTTTCTGCTGCTTTTTCAATTTAAATTTTAATCATCATTGTAAATGGACACTATTTTTTTTTTTTTCCCCGCTAGCCTTTATTTTGCGCTGTTCTACCTTTCACTTCCTCCTTTTTAAAGTAAGGAATGCATGGTTACATTTAGTCCCATTTAAAACATGTCTTTGCTGTTTTGACGGCCCCCATATTGAGCATTGCAATCTTCTGGTACCTTGTCATCCATACTTTGAAATTTATTGCACGGCAATTGAACTTTTTGTGACCTTCTTCTAGCAGGATAGTCGCAAAGCAAAACCTGTGATCTTATTGCTGTAACCTTCATCCCTCCTGTACCTTCCTCTGTGTGTCTCATGTGTTATTTAGATTGCAAAGACTTGATTTGTTTCTCGGCATTTTTTGACTCCCGTTGCAATCAAAGAGCTTGCAGCTGCTTTGCCTCCCTGAAAAATCCAATGTAAGGTGTTTTGAGGCAGGGCGCATGTGAAGTTAGAAATGGTCAGGTTAGTCTGGTGATTGGAGGGTGAGTTGTGTTTGGGAGGTAGCAAATAGTGCTCTCTGAAGCTTTTGTCAGGTTTGGGCTAGTGTAATTGGTGCCCCACTCACAGTAAGTAGGAAACGGTGAATGGATGCATTGGCCTTGGAACTGCTAGACATTATGCTGCTTCCAAGGTTTTCAGTGATTTTTTTTTTTTCTTTTTTTTTTTTTTAATGTTTATAGTCAGGCCTGCAAACAAAAGCTCACTCATAAACGTTCATGGACACTAAATAAAGCAAGGCCATGAATGTGGAGGAAGGGAATGCATGCATTTTTGAACAATATCTTGTGGATGCTCTTTCTGTAATATGCATCTAGTTCTCTTCCTCTGGAAAGATGAACTGTTGTTTGGTTTTGCTGCTGCTTCTTGCAGGCTGTTTCATTTAGAGTCCCAGGGAAGCACATGGCTATTTTTTGGTTTTTGTGATACAGTGGTGCTTGCAATCCCCCAGATGATATTGGGACAAGTGATGTACATACCTAGAATTAAAGCCCCTACTTTAAAAAACCTCATATTCAAAGAGAAGAGGCCAGGAGTTCTCTTAGTTTTACAGGGGGTAGGAGGGAGAACATGGCACAGAGATCCTATAGGAACTGTTCTCAGAGCTGGTGTTGGGAACAGTGATTTCCCCAGCTGAGCAGCTGCACCATAAAGGCATCTTTTCTTTCTAGCTTGCATCTCAAATTAAGTGTGATGGTGACAGAAGCAGCAGTGTAGGGGAAGCTGGCAGTGCTATTGCCTCTAGCACGTTATCCTTCAACAAGGACAAATGCAAAGCCCTGCACTTGGGACAAAATGATTGGATGCACCGATTATAAATTGGGCAATGACTGATAGGCTGCAGTAGTGCAGAGAAGGATCTTGAGGTTGCAGTGGATCATAGGCTATCTAAGAGCCAATAGCATGCTCTTGTTGCAAAAAAGGACAAAAGTATATTGTATTAATAAGAGCATCACTTGCAGATCAAGAGACGTGATTCTTCCGTTCTATTCAGCATTGGTGAGGCTTCACCTGGAGTACTGTGTCCAGTTTTGGGCCCCATACTTCAAGAAGGATGTGGAGGTTGGAGACGGTTCAGCAGGTAGCAACAAATGATTAGAGACCTGGAAAGCAAGACTTATGAGGAGAGGCTGAAAGAGAGAGGGTTTAGTCTGGAGAAGAGAAGCCTGAGGAGAGAGTTGATAACCTTCTTCAAATCCCCTGAAGGTTGATTTACAGAGAGGATGGAGGTGGGCTTTTCTCCATAACTGCAGGGGACAAAACTAGGAGCAATGGCCTCAAGCTTCAGCAGAAGAAAGTTAGATTGGCAATTTAAGAGGACTTCTGGACTACGAGGGTTGTCAAGCATTAGAGAAATGCTGCCTAGAGGAATTGTGGAATCTCCATCCCTAGACATTTTTCAAGAGCATGTTAAACAGAGACTTGCTTGGGAGCTGCTCAGCTAGGGAGGATCCTGGTTTGAGTTGAGGGCTGGACTACATGACCTTGGGAGGTCCTTTCCTTTCCATCCCTGCCTTCCTTTGATCCTATATTTAGTTCCAGAGGGTCCTAAACAGCGCCATCCATTCTACATTTCTTCCAAAATATGCTACTAGTTGACACCGGCTTCAAGTCGGTGAGTGTGACGGTGTGAAGCAGCTTGAAGAGCTGGGTCCTAAGTCTCCCTTAAAAGATAAAATGCATCAATACAACTATTAAGATAATTAATAGTCAAATGAGGGGAGCAGGCTCTCTGCTTGAGGTTCTTAACATGACCTGGACAAGGAGACTGGAGTGTGATATGTTGTATTTCATAGCTTACTTAGGAGCAAAAACCAGCACATAGCATATTCCCATTGTTTGCCCCCAATCAACTTTGATCTTGTCTCAGTAATTACTAGTTGAGTGATTGGACTCAGAGGAAAGTAATCAATGGCTTGATGTCTCCCTAGACAAAGTCTTGTCTGGGATGAAGTATTTGAGGATGGTCCTGGTTTGAACAGGTGGTTGGACTAGGTGACCTGCTGAGGGCCCTTACAACCCTAATTTTCTATGATTTCAATGATCTGTGTTCATCAGCTCCTTTGCCTATTTGTCATCCCATTCATAGACTTTTTTTCTTTGTAGCTCTAAAGATGGCAAAGTGACAGAGACAGACAAAAAAGAGCACTCTGCCCTGAAAGTGCCTGGTGGACAACTTTTTTTTTTATTCTTTTTTTATTTCTTAAGGTGACATCAAAGTGGCATTAGCTTTAAGAACATTCCTAACATGTTTTTACTGTAATTCTGCTCCTTATCTAAACTATTAAATTACATAAGGTGGTTTAAAAAAATGGATTTTGGGGTGTAATAACTAAGGTGTTTTTGTTAGAAGTCACTGAGGCATAAAATGATTACTTATCCCTTGGAATGACATTACATTTAAATGCAATGGGACATGGGCACTTACCACTCCCTCCATCTCTGTTTAAACCTTGCTCGCAGGCTGCAAATTGAACAGTCTCTCAGTCTTCCTGGCTGCACAGAAACTCTGTCTAGATTATAATTGCTTTTCAATATGTCTTTCTACATGTTGTTTGATTTGAAAAGATTCCCTGCCAAATAGAAAATATTTAGTGAGTGCTGCACACTGCATTTCTCTATGTTTTTGTAATCTGCTTCATCCACGATTTGAGAGGCTGAGCAAAGCAGCCAAGAAAAGTGAAAATTGAACTCGTTTGACCATGATCAATTTGAAAATTCAGAGCATAACTCAGATTTCATTGATGGCTTTTAAATGACTGCACATAATACCTGGATGTGTCTGTAAAATGCCATAAGCACTCAGCATTTTTTTTTTTTTTTGCGATTTCCAATATTTGCTTAGGAGTGAGGGTGGTACATTTAGATGGGCAGGAAATAACTTGTTCTACCCTTCCCTCTTCAGATTGATACATTCATTATAGAGGCCTTTGCAGCATCTGTCTGAAGGAACTGAGATGTCCTTTCACAAAGGACTTGCAGGGAAAAGATCAGAGTTCAGGACTGAGAGGGTGGGAATCATCAATGGTACCCCACCAGAGAAACCAGTTCTCCATTGAAAGCTGTATTTTCCCTCCATATGTTGCTGCTACTACTTGCTACATGGTCAAAAAAAAACTTTGTTGAAGTTTTCCACTGACCTACTCCCAGCCATGGCACCAAGTTTTTCATATAAGAGATGATTTGAAGGTGTTGGTATATAAGTTTGTAAGTTCTGACTTAAAATGCCTGAATACCAGGTTCTCCATTGTTGTCACCTAAGGTATCTGTGTTACTGAAGTTTTGTAACAGGTTGGGGGAACCCTTCTGAAGCATGGCACTCCCCTGCTGTGTTCAGACACACAGTGCAGGGGGGCTGGCACCTGGTTGCCCCCCCCCCCCCCCAATGCAGAGGAACAGCAAAGGGTTGGGGGGGGGTGTTGGGCAAGCAACTAGGGATGGCCCCCGCTGGGCTGGGCTGGGCTCGACAATGGCCGGCAGGCTGGGAGGTGTGCTCAAGCACCCCTCACCTCCTGCCTGGGCCAATGCAAGCCTCTACCTGCATTTCATAGTTTGTAAGGGGCTGGAAGGGACCTTGCAAGATCATTGGGTCCAACCCCCATGCACTAGGCAGGAAAGACAACTGAGGTCAAATTTCCCACGTGAAAATTGAACATGAGTTCAGTTTGTCAATTGGTTTAATCTGCACAGCTTAGAGGAAACGGTTTACCAAAGGCCATGCTATATGGGGAACTGAGGATGGGGAAGTGTGACAGAGGGGCCCCATGCAAGCACTTCAAGGACTTTTTAAGAGGTCCTTATCTGCCGAGCATATTGACCACAAACTGTGGGAAACACGGGCTGCAGATCATGATGCCTGGTGGCTCCAAATCAAAAAGACAACCTTCTTTGAATGTCAGTGCAGAGCGAGCATCAAGGAGTTGGAGGATAGATGCACCCTCATCTAGTAGCTATCAGCCATACACATGTAACCATTGCAGCAGGATTCACATCTCTGCAATTGGTCACCACTAGGCCTGTAACTGGCATGGGAAATTATCTTCCTAACATCTTCAATTCTGAAGAGGAGAAAACTGCATAGATTGGATCTATTCTACCTCAAGCTTTATAACTATCTGAACTTAGTCTTAGAAAACACACGGTCTAGTATTGGATAATTTTGCTGGGGCACTCAGCTGTATTGCTATCTTTCCTCCTGAGTTGGAATACGTAGCGTAGACATCTTTTGGTGCCTGGATGGTACACCATGGCTGTATTTTCTGCCTGTCCTTTGTAGAGTTTGGAACTGCACCAGGTAAGGTCCAAGGGACACAGCTTCCAGTTATCAAGGCCAGCAGCAGAAGATTCATTGGTCTCAGAAGATTGAGCATCAATTGGGTTTATGCAAGTGGTGAGTGTGTGCTGGTGCCATTGTGGGAATTGCCTAGTTCTGAAATGCACACTGATACACTCGCATCATAGAAAAGATAAGAAAGAGAAATGCTTACAACTAATTTATGGATGATGCATGGCTGTGAGAAAGGGCACCTCGGGCTATGCTTCTCGCAACACAATAAAGGCTGCACCATGGTGATAAAAGCACGCTCCCTGTGCATTCTCTTATGGGGAGGCTGTGCCTCTGATATACTGTTGATCCATGAATTTAAAGAGAAAGAGCCTTATGTATTCTGCTCGCTAAACAATCCGGCAAATTTCAGAGCTAGAAGCTGTTTCATCTGCTGCTTCAGTTTTGATCTTAGATTGGATAAGGTTACTGATGAAGCCAAGGAGAGATCTAAAAGTGCAGCAGTGCCTTATAAACATGGATTGCAAAGACTATTAAGCCTGAAAGAACCTTTTTTTCATGAGGAAATTAGGAAGGTTTTGTGCAGCACCCTTGGTAATCTTGGGAACAAACAAGGACTTCATTGAGTTGCAACTGCAATCCAGTGGAGCTTCTGTTCCCCAGAACTTGGGAGCTGCCGGGGAGAACAGTCTCCTTTGACTATTTAGACGTGTCGTCTTGTCCCTGTAAGGATAATGAATGTGAATTCAGCAATTTAATGAAACTCAGATCTTGTTTTCATTCAACAGGTTGCGATGGTGGGTTACAGGTAGTTGGCACTGAGGTATTATATGAATTAGTTTTCTTTGGACTTCCATATGCTGGTTCAGGTGTTTGTCTTGAGTAGTGCTAACCATCCCAAACAAAATCAGGGCCCTATCATGCCAGGCTTGTACACACATAGTAAAGGGGAGTTTTTGATGGTGTAAGGGACCAAGAGAATGTTTATCATGTTTGTTTTACGAGATGAAGTTAATTGTCTGAGGCCACAAAACAAGTTTGGCACAGCTGGGAGCTGATGAAGACCACCCAAGACTCATCCTAGTACCTTACGTACAAGACTATCCTTTCTCTGGGTTTATAGGCCTTCCATGCTGCTTCAAAGCATTTGATCCTTTTTGCTCTTAAAAACCCAGTGCTTTTGCGTTGCTACTTGTGAGTAGTCCAAGGCCAAGATCCAGCTGAACAGCTTCAGTTTCTAAGAACATGCATCATGCAATAGCTGTCCCTCAACTTGACTGATGTGCCATTCTATGAATATTTTATTGACAACTGTAGTATTTTTGCAGCAAAATTAAGATAATTTCTAAATGAGACTACTTTGGGGAGGGGGCTCAGATGGCACCAGTCTTAGGCGTCTGACCATTTTTATAGAAATCACAGGAAATTAGTTTTGGAAGGGACCTTGGCATGTCATCTAGTCCAACCTCCTGCTCAAAGCAAGACCATCCCCAACTAGATCATCCCAGTCAAGGCTTTGTCTAGCTGGGCCTTAAAAAGCTCCAAAGATGGTGATTCCACAACCTCTAGGTATCCTGGTTCAGTGCCTCACCACCCTCCTACTGAGAGAGTTTTTCCTAATATCTAACCTAAATTTCCCTTGCTGCAACTTGATCCCATTGCTCCTTGTTCTGTCATCTGTCCCCACTGAGTGGTCCAGTTCCATCCTCTTTGCAACCCCCCTTCAGGTGGTTCAGAGCTACTGCTAAATCCCCCCCCACAGTCATCTCTTCTGCAGAGTCAAAGACTACATGGTGCAGATTTTGCTCATCATGAGTATGCTGATCCACAAAGAAGATGCTATGTGAACCTAACTGATTGAGTTACACAGACAATGGAAACATTGACACACAAGAAACACTTGTGCAATTCAAAGTCCTCTGGTAAGTCATCATGGCTAGCTAATTTTTGGCAGTTACCTGTGTGCTCATAAGGAGAAGAGGGAACGTGGCATTAGGTACGCTCACTATTGCCTTTATCTTGAAAAATGTGTTGTTCCTGTTCACGAACAGACTGATTATGCAGCTATGTCACTGTGGGCATCGCCAGTTTTTGGAAAAGGGATGGGATTTTATTGTAGGAAAATAGAACTTTTTTCCCTCTGATCCCTTAGCTATTTTTATTTATTTATTTATTTATTTATTTATTTTACTATGTTGAATAACAGAGGTGGATCCACTGAGGCACACTGTGGTGGGGAGTTCCCGGTGAGGGAAATAACAGGTCCTGTTTTCCAAGATGTTCCCATAAGATTTGTGTGTGTTCTGTATTTCTTGAGCCTCATTCCTTGAGTATGATGAAAGCTGCTTTTTTGCCTGCTTAGATGGCACTGTAGAGGTGGAGGGTCAATTTAAAGAGTAATATCTAGGTATTTATTTCCATTCTTTGCAAAGTGAAATTATAGGTACTGGGTGGGGGGGCAAATGAAACTAAAAGCATGAATTATTGCTTTTAAGCATTATTGTAGGCATTGCAAAAAACACATGCTTAATGTCTTTGAAACAAAGTGTGCCATTAAGTATGCAATGCTAAGAGCAAATTTATGTCACCTATAAATACAAGTGGATCTTTTCAACTTCATATCCCAGTATGGAGACAATTTACTGTTGCAATCAAAGTGATGTACACAATTTACCTTCAGTACCATCTGTAACTATATTGGTATTTTAATAATGAATAAAATCATGCTGGCAACACAATCCCAACTTCAGTCGGATACTTTTAAATCCCAGCCAGGATTTCCAAGAGGCAACTAGAAAGAATCGAAGGATCTCTCAGTTTTTAGGTTGATGCTTTAATTTTTCATTTCTGACGTCCTCTTAAGGATGTTAACAAGATCCTGCAAATGAAGGGCTTGATGCTATAAGGTACCAAGGGCCAGGCTCTATATTGTCCCTCTCAAAATGGGTGAAACCAAAGGGGGCTTTCGATTTGACTCTTGAGCCTTGGGAACTCTGGATCGGTCAAGGAGCTGGCATGGCTGCTTTTAGCTTATAACAGCTGACCTTATTGCTGTTAGGGGATTGCTTTACAGCTGAGCGGGGAAAGAGAGAAGATAAGAGAATATATCCTCAAATGCTTTGGACATGGTCCCTCTACCGCAGTTGCAGGGCAAGGTGGGTCAGTCAGTCAGCACGTGCATAATTGCCGAGACATGTGATAACATCCTTGGTGGCAGAGGAAGGGCACCTAGGCCTATGCAGTAAGTCCTCTGTTAGCAGGGCAACTCTTGTGGAGGTTTCCCTTGCGGGTATTTCTGCCTTCTCAATGGCCCCTAGATGAAATGCCAAGCATCTCAAAAGCCAAGGACATCATTGGTCTAATATGGGTGAGGCGTAGCAGTTACCCTCGACTCCCAACTGAGGTGACCAGGAACCTATTTATAGCTGGGTCAATGAGAGTTGGCCATTGGCACAAGGGCAGAATGGGACTCGTATCCATGTCCCTGGACCTGTAGTGAGATACCTTAGTTGATCTGCCACAGCAACATTAGAATGACATTAGAGGCATCCTTTATTTTCCCCTCTTTTTTTTAAGACATAAGGCAAGATTTAAGCCTACAAAACCCAGCCAGTTGAGTGAACCTATATGGTTGATGCCCCGTGACTAGTCTGTTCACCTTTTAATTTTCCCTCAACCTTTCTCCCCACTCTAACAAAAAAAAAAAAAAATGCTAAGAAAACTGGGTCCGCTCTTTGCTTTTTTTCATTGTTTGGCATTCAGTTGTCATTCTTTGCCCTCCGTCCTTTTGTTGCAATGCCTATTTCAAAGGGCTTACAGTCTGTATTTCACATTTCTCAGTCTCCGGTGTCAGTAGGATTCCATGTTTACTATTTATCACTATTGACAATGCAGCCATAGCATGGGCCACGGTCTTGCCACACAAACCCTATGTGACTTGCTTGACTCCCACCAGAATTAAGGTATTGGCAGAGCAAGGGCCTTGTTGCATGGTAATGTTGGGCACCTCCTGGAGTTCTTACCACATGGAGTGTCCCCAAATTAACACCTGAAACTAGTTTTAAACACTCATTATGTGGCTCGGTGATGCCACTCCAGGGCAGGGTTATCTTTTGATCTGTCATTCAGCTCATGTTATACTAAGGTGTAGCCACCTAGGCTACATCTCGGTGTAAATACCCCCCCTCTTCCAGTGACCCAGATCTGTCCTGCTGCCCCCCGCCACCTTACATGCTGTCTGTCTCAGGCAAGGAAAGGTTAACCTGCTGCACCACTGCTGCCCTCTGGGTCAGCTCAGCTCGGAGAAGAGCAGCAGACCGAAGAAGGCAGGTTAACTCTTCCCTTACTTGTGGCTGTCTGTCCCAGGGACACGGGAAGTGGAGTTGGGGGGAGCAGGGAAGGCAGAGGGAGCCCCAGCACGGGGGGGCAGGAGGGGAAGAGGAAAGCCCAGAATGGGAGGGACTGGTTACCCTTCAGTCCTCCAGGGCCCTGCTGACCTGAACATGTGACTGCTCCAAACTCAAACTAGCACTAACATCCATCAACGTTTGTGTGGCTCACAGTGTAAGGTGTGACAAGACCCTAAAAGACTATTGAGTGCACAAACAAAAGAGCAGGACCTTAACTAATGCAATTATCCTTTGTGCAGAAACGTCTTAGCATGACCATCCTATGCCACCCAACACTGACATCTGCAGTGTAACACCTGGTTAATGCATGTTAACCATATTGGACTGAAACTTTCACGTTGGGATCTGGAGTCAAGTATATTAGGGCTGTGTGACATTTCACCGGCTGTTTCATTTCAATGCTGTCTCAACTCATTTCGAGCTCAAAACAGTAAAATCAAAATGAAATGAAGGGCTTCAAAACATTTCAAAACTCAAGCAGGGTTTGCTTACAGGGAAACAAGGTAAGGGGGGAAGGACTGTTCTCATATTGACTGTATAGCTGGCTAGTGACTGTGGTCCTTCCCCGAGGTCCCTTCCAATCCCAGTGCTCTGGGGGAGGGATGGAAAAACAGCATAGAAGGCAGCATCATTTGAGCTGGCCTGCTTTCTATCACCCATGTCACAAGTTTTGCCTATCAGCAGCCTGAGGTTCAGTTTCCCAGAAACCCCTGCATCTATCTCCTTGAAACTTGGCAGGCTTCATGGCCTGAGAAAGAGCTACCCTCCCTGCAAGTTCCTTCCAAATCCAGAATGAACTGACAAAGTTATAGGCAGCTTCATGCTTCCCCACTATAGCCTATGGGCGAAACTTCGAAACAGTGTCAAAACAGGGCACCAGTTTCGACGAAATGAAACAGAACATTGGTTTCAAAATGGAACAAAACTTGAAACAAAACACTGTCCTGTCGAAACATCAAAATGGAAGTCGAAACAAAAAAGTTCTGTTTCGCACAGCCCTAAAATATATCGCCTGGGAGTACGTAACCAGCTATGCTTCAGAGGTTCTGTGTTCTTCTGAAGAACTGTGAATCCTGCTTGTCTAAATATGAGCCAGTTTCTCCCTTAGTGACTTTTTTTTTTGAAGGTCCAATAGATGCTGGAGGCCCATTTACAGCAAATTCATCACTGAAGTTTTGATTAAGGTTTGAATTAAGGTTCTAAATGGTGCTCTGGGTCTTTTACACATCTTATGCCAAGACTTCCGCTTTTGGCTAATACCAACTGGGATTTAAAAAAAAAAAAAAAAGGAGAATTTGCCAAGTTAGAGCCTCCCACCTTCATGATTTCTTTGTTTGAACACTTTTTTTTGTTTGTTTGTTTAAATGCCTTTTGGGTCAAACTGAAAACTTATGAAGAACATTTTTCAGTTTGGGGTGTTCTATTAAAAAATTAATCGATCAAAAACTATGCTTAAAGGAGAACCTTTTTTATTTTTGTTCGGTTTTCGTTTTGAAAACTTTGGACATCTGGTTTTTGAAAACCTTCACTAAGAAATGCAGAAAGAAGAACTAGAAAATGAAGAGCTTGAACTCATATTTTGGAGAATACTTCCATTGTTAGGAAGTATTAACAGTAACCTACCCCCACCCCCCACAAACTAGCTATAACGATGTTATCAGCCTGTCTGTGCTGTGCACAGTGGGCCAGGCTTTCACAGGCTCAACACTCTCAAATCAAGCATGCAGGGGGGAGAACTCTTTTGAAACTCTGACCTGTCATAACACCATCGGACCTATACATATGTCTACACCTGTGTGTTCTAGTTATGAAATAGGAAGCATATACCTAAAGTGTATTCACAAGTACAATGGGGGATCCTATTCTGCTAAATAAATCCATTACCGTCAGTTCTGGTCAGTGGGCAGGTTCAATGTGATTACTTTAAGGGCTTCTTCTTCTTCCTTCCTGTTAAATATACCAAGATATAACAGAGACTCCCAAGCTCTCTGTTACTTTAAGATAAAGGCAGCCCAGCCATGGAGCATGGCAGGGCAGGCAGGGCGCAGCAGCTGCCAGTTTGCCAGGGCAAGTGAGGCAGTCAGCAGACAACTGCAAGCGGTCAGCTGGCCAGGGCTCGGTGAGCATATAAGCCCAAGGCTGGGGTTGACAGGGGAGTCTCTCCCTGGCAGATGCCAGGGGAAGGAGCTCCTGCCCAGCAGAGAGACTTTGGGATGCTTGTCTGCTTTGCTCCCTGCAGGAATAGCGAGGCTGCCGGAGATCACAAGGTCCCCTGGCTGGGGGGCACGCTGTACTAGGGGTAAATTTGCCTTCTTAAAGGGGCAGAGGGCTGTTGTCATGGTTATTATTATGTTATAACCCAGGGTCTTATGTTTCTGTTGCTGTTTGTGCCAGAGGTTTGGGATGAGGCTGAAAGGGGAGGTTTGGACAGTGCCCCAGAGGGATATAATTGCCTTGAGCCCTGCCAGGGGCAGGCGCAAGGCTTTGGTGAGTATTGAGCTTGTAGTGGGCTGATGGTGCACGGTGCAGTCATGCTGGGGCCTGGCCAATGGTGCACAGTGGTCTAAGGTCATGGTAGACAGACCCTGATTGCTTAGGGGAAGAGTTCCTTTAAACAATGGAGTCTGGCAGCCGCAGGAATAAAGAACAGTAGGTCTGGAAAGACCTACTGCGAGATTTGCCATGAGAGGAACCTCCCTTACTCCTTCCCCTCCCTCTCATTGGGCAAGGTAAAGTATGGCCTGGAGTGGATGGAACAATGCCTGGGGTTCAACAAGTGTGAATTTTATTTCTAGCCCTGCCGCAGGGCCACTTAGTGGCCTTGAGCGATTTGCATAGCCACTCCAGTGCCCCCTCTGTACCATGGGAGCAATACTTGACCCTTTGCATTGAGTGCTCTGACATCTGCTGCTGAACAAAGCAGGGTATTATCATTTATTAATGGTAATTCATTAATAATGGTTATCATTATTATCAAACATTACCATTATTAATAGTTACTTTTTTAATAAAGGGGTCAAAGCCTGAGCTTTGAGATTCAGTCAGGGAAGCTCCCATTGAAGCTTTTTAATTTCTCGCTGAGGAACATCTACAAGAGAGTCTGGACCTTAATACTGTAATGGGGCTTCCATTGCCATAGCTGGATCACAGATGAGAGTGACTCCAGGGAGAGATGAGGGGAGTGGAAGTATAAACCAAGTGTTGTGTGGGAGGAGAAATCTGCCTCCAGATGAAGAATGGTTGCATTAGAAAGGGGTTGCTCAATGCACCAACTTGTTTGCCTTCGATTATGTCCGAAGCTAATAGTGGAGGGCCCGTAATGCTAAATATTGAAGAGATGAACACTATGACGATGACAGGCAAATGTGGTGAATCTGCTGAACAGCTATAAAGTGAGGAAGCTGGCATGGTAGTTGTGATAATGGTTGCTATTTGGGGTGTCTGATGCTTGTGGAGGAATGGGCCAGAGCCTTTATTGGGACAGAGCTAATGGTGCCTAGGGTTGTACACTCAAAGCACCATTAAATACTCGCACCTCTAGGCTACAGCATACTTTGGGAGCTACTGGAAGGGCTGGGACACCATAGCTCTGGGGACACTGCAAGGGGGCTGTGAATACACCTGCCCCCATGCAGCATTCAGTTCAGAATGTGCCAATAGAGAATAGGGCTTGTGAAGTGTGGAGGGAGAGGGTTGGGATCCATGTGGCCATTATCAGCCCAACAATCATTTAAATTGGCAAGGGAAGTACTTCACCTATTTGGCTACCACTCCTGTTTTTGCTCCTACATTGAATTCCATTCAGCCTCTGTTTTCCAATTATGCTGGATAAGGTGGATAATAATGACTTGAATATCTCCTGTTATAGAAAATCAGTATGCGTAACTGTGATATAATTTGGATATTTATGAGGTGCCAGGTTTTTATGTCTACACATATAGCGTAAACTATTGAGAACATTACCACGAGCTCTTGTCAACTGTGTTCTTGCCCTGCCCTATCCCAAGGTATTTTTCAGAGTTACTCCCTGAAGTTCATAACAAATGAAAGGTACCAGCGAATTCCTACTTATGCAGCCTTCGGACTTCAAGCAGATTTAAAAATGTAATTATACAGTACATTAAAAAAAAAAGAGTCTTTTCATTTCCTGTCCTTCAGTAGATTCTAAATTTAAATGATCTTGATTTTGAATTGCAACTGAAAGATGATTTTTTTTCCCCTTTCCTTCTATCTGCTAATCATGCAAATCAAGGTCAGGCTCTGAACCCCTCAGTGCTTCATTGGTAATAAAGGTCTTGTGACACTGCCAAATCTGTTAGTGACATTTTTGGCAGCTCTATTGCTACTGCTAGGTTTGGATGGGCAACTACCTGCTAGCATTTAGTAACAAGTCCTTTGACAAAGCAAAAAGTGCACTAGAATCCATCTTTGTCTTTGCTGTGTTGGCGCTGAAGAATTAACAGGAGTAAAAAAACCCAGTGATTTTGGTAAATGCATACCAATCTGTAGAACCAGGTGTTGTTTTTAAAAGAGGCCTATCCTGTAGAAGTCTGCAGTACTGCTTGTCTGGGGAAATCCTGTTGCAGTATCCTTAGGGTAGCACTTGCATGGAGTCGACCATTTTCTACTCCCCTGGAATACCACATGAAGCTTGCCGAGGTGTAGCTCCTACAGTGGATGAATCTTGGCTTCTTGGACTCTGAGGGCTCCTATACACATGCAGGGAAGCTGGTCCAATTCACTGTAATTATAGCATGTTGGACCACACTTGATTAATCCAGTCTGCTGGAGCGTGGTAATTACTGTGCTCCAGCAGACTCCAGCATCACATGCATCAGCATCTCCATGCTGAAAAATGGTGGCAGGGGTGCTTTAGTTGAAGTTTGTTGAATGAGCTTTAATTAAAGCACCTCTACCACCATTTTGCAGCATGGGGATGCTCTGGGTGCTTTAATTAGCCTGATTCCGAGAGTCGGGCTAATTAAAGTGCCTCCTCTCATCTCCCATAGCATGTCTATAAATGCCGAGACCCGGTCTTTTGGCTGTGACCCCAGGTAATCTATAGGCCACTTGGTGAGCTACCTTTTAGCTTAACTCCTGGGCTAGCAACAGAAATTACACACAAACTTGTATAAATGATAGGAAAGGAATTCAAATCTGTAATGCAATAGAAGTTCAGCCCACATTAACCGCTTTCAAAATGGCCAAAACTGGTTTAAAATAAACCTGGATGGATGTAGTATCAGACTTCACTGATTTAGTTTAAATCAGTTTGTTGAACTGCTGTCCCAGATCCCTTCCAGATTCAAGTTTAATTCACAGTCCCTCAGCATCCCAGGATGCTTTGTACCTCCCCTTCAAATCCCCCACTCCCCTCATAGGGTGGGTGGGTTAGCCTTGGCCCAAGTTGTCTGCTCCAGCCAAGCAGGGAGGCATGCTCTAATGCCCCTTGGCCCTGGCCTGGGCCACTGCAGGCATGTGGCTGCATTTCCAGAATCAAAAGTGAATGTCTGTTCACTTGCTTATTGGTTCAGTCTATGCAGTTTAGACTAACTGGTGAAGATTGAATCAATTCAGGCTTGGGATTTTTGATTATCTATACTTAGCCCTGAAGACACACTTTACTTCTTTGAAGGGATGTAGGACACATGAAATCACATGCAGCAAAAGCAATTAGTTCTGCTGAGGCTAAAATAGTGTGGTGCTATGAAAACTGGTTCATTGCTTGCTTGATGGCCCATTCTCGACTGGTAGAGCAGGTCACCAGGTTCCCAAAGGGTGCCTGTAGATACAGTTAAACCCTTTCTTTCCCCCATGTCCAAGCTAGTCAGAGAAACTGAAGCAAACACATTTTAATCCTGAAATATTATTAGCCAACATAATCTGTCACAACACCTTCCACTTTTGCAGGTGTTGACCCTCTAGAAAGAGGCAAGTGTGCACTGCTGAGTTACTTGGGTAGAGGCGTACCCTTCACAGGTAATGTTCTTGGAGGCATAGGGACAGGTTGTCTTTAAAGGAAGCATGGCTGAGTAATTGGAAGGGATGACCCCAAGGAGAAACTAAGTCAGACTTGAACTTCTATCTTGTGGATTTAATTTAATAAAACTGATAGCAAGGTAAGTAGGTAGGTGTTAAGTTTAGTGACAGAAGGTCTATTTGTTAGTGAACCTTTATGAAGGCAGGCACTTGGCTTTAGGAAACACAGCCAAATAATGCACTGGCTTAACGTACTTACATTTTGAGGTCTCTGTTTGAGACAATGAATTTAACAGTCTCATTCTAATTCACAAATTGTATTTTTTTTTTTTTTTAATCCAGAAGGAGCTATTATGATCAATTAATCTGACTTTATGTATAATGTTAAGCTGCACCTCACAGATAATTTCTGCATCAGATCCATAAGTTATGCTTGAGCCATAGCATATCTTTTGGAAAGATGTCCAGTCTCGATTTAAAGACTCCAAAGTACAGGTGAATGGATGTGTCCCTTGGTAAGATGTTCCAGTGTTTAATTACCTCACCCTTAAAACTCAGTGACTTGGGTCTAGTGTGAACATAGCTAACTATATCTTACAACCACTGGCTCTTATGTCTCTTTCTTCTGGAAATACATGTGGAAACTATATTGATTTTCATATACGGCCAATGCTATCCAGATTTCATATAGGATGAAGTAAAGTACATTATAGGATTCTAAATATATTTGATTAATAAAAATATCTAAAGCATAATTTGCTGGATTTTTTTTCCCCCTGAGATCTGTTCTCCACAAAGCCTTGTTGAGTAGTATTAATTATGCTACTATCTTCAAGTCTTTATTGAGTGTGCACGAGATCAGATCCGGGGTTGCTGACCTACATGGAATAACTTGCTCTGCTTACCATTTTAAAATGTTGCCCCAGTTTTAGCTTTTCTCCTGTTCTCTGGAGCTTCTCCAGTGCTCCAAGATATGTTTAAAATCTACATTAGTGATTCAGACATGTCCTTGGCCAATTATTTAAATGCACTTGTGTGCAGGTTATCAAACTCCACTGACTTAAAAAGTGTAATTATGGCTGTCTTAACATCCCCACCACCCTCCCCCCTAGTTCTGGTGGAATAGAAGGAGTTTCCTTATCACTTTAAGATATGATTGCATTATTTGGCTGCTTTCAGGCTATGTAGCAGAAATATTTCATGTCCTCCACTGTAATTGCCAGTTTTACTATCCCTTCTAATCCAATGTTTAAATCTATACCATTGTGAGGATATTGTGTGTTTGTGAAATACTTTCTCTTTTATTACCCTTAACCCTCTTGGTCTACATGTTTCATGGAGACCTTTATCAGCTGTTATCAATTATCTGCATTGCCTAACTGCCTTTTTATTTTGATGGCTATTGATTTTTGCCATTTTATGATATATGCTATTGTATCAGTTTTTAAAATGCTACTTTCCTCTTTTCACCAGGATTTTTTTTTTCCTTGCTTTAACAAATTAAGCCTTCCTGTGTAGTTATAGGATTGTATATTTTAGGGCATCTAACAAAGCTTTTTTTTTATGGCTCCAAATTAATATTCACATTTGCACATTTACAATGTTTGCTCAACTTTTGCTCAAACCAATTTTAATCTTTTGGCTAATTTAACGTTATGTTTAAACACTGGGAGTGGGTGGGAAGGTGGTGGTGTGTGTATTGTGCATATGAGATACAGAATAGTTATCGGAATAGTTTTTATTGCAACCAGGATTGAATGATGCACCGAGCTTTCGCATAGCCTCGTTCATCCATGTATCTCAACATACCTTAGGAGTTCAGCATCATTTATCCTCAATATGTGTATAGGGGAAGGGAGATGCAGAGAGAGAATGGCCCAAGGTAACCTGCCAAACTAGTGGCATAAATACAACCCAGGCAGACACGTTTCTTTGGGTATATCCTACATCTTTCATTAGACCAACTCAAAGAGTTGGAAAAACCCAGTTCTCCTGAGTCCCAGTCCAGTGCTCTGTGAACTAGGCCACATCACCTCATTACTCGTGGAGTAATGGCATGCTCACCTGCTGTTGAGCAGTCATGGATATACTTTGCAAAGTAATTTCATTAAAGCAAGGTACCCCAGGCTGAGTGTTGCACTGGGGGCAGGGAAGAGGGGCAGCCATGTCTGGCAGAGCAGAGAGATCCTGATTGCCAATCCTGACGTGAGGTTCTGATGGCTGTGATGGTGAAATTAGGATCAGGCTTGGTTCTCTATAGTAAGTACCTCGTCTTTTGACTTGAGCATGTCCCATTAGTTTCACTGCTCATTTCAAGCAGTTTTGAGGAAACGGTAAGGGTGATTTCTGGATCCTGCCGTTTTCACTTGGGCTACTGGAAGCAGGGTCTGTAACAGAAGCAGAGAACAGTATATGGAGTTTGTTCCTATATAGTGCAGTGAAGGCAGATGGTAACACCAGCATCACCCCTTTTAATCTCTGCTCGAAGAGTGCACCCCTCCTTCCTCTTCCTCCTTTAAACCTCTTAGGTCAGAAACCATTTTGCCACTGTAAATACTTTATGGGGGGTCTCAAAGCCCAAGCAAACAGGTGTTCATGTCCCTTGTCATGCCAGCTGTGCCCCAAAGTGGCAGTAGATATTACAAATTGTTGTGCCACTGTTTTGCAGAGAACATTTGTTGGCTTTATGTAGAGAGAGCATGAGCAGCCCGTAGATGCTTACTCTTCCTAGTCATTGTGAGATTTCTCAGGGCATGCAGGATTGGGCCCCTGAAGCCCTGCAAATACCTGCCCAGGTTCTCTGCTTTCAAAGGGGCTCCCCGGCATGTACCGTACCAGTGAGCCCGGAGTCAGTTTGCATCTGAAGCACCAGGAGTGGCAGGGGCCTGAACCTGTTGGACAACAAACAATGTCTGTGTGGCTCGGTGAAGCAAATCAGTTGTGCCAGGACACATCCTGGTATAGCTGATCCCATTCTAAGGATGATATCTGTTTCAAGCCTTACAGAAAAAAGTAACAACCACAACCTACTATTGGTTTCTAGTATAAAAGTGTGGTTTTCTTCTGAGATGAGAGGCTATGAGAATATAAATCTTGCCTACTAGAAAAAATGACTATTCTTTTGGAAGCTACCCTCTCGCTTACAAGGTTTGGACCAAAATCTGTGCCCCATTATACTGGCAGTATGGAGTTATTCCTGACTTACAGTGCTCTAAGAGCAGAATTCAACACTGTATCTACTTGTTACCAACAAGTTTCCACTTGCCTGACCTGCTGTTTAGGTGACACACTTCTACACATGCACTTTAATGCGCATTACCCTATTTTCATGTGCATTAAAGCATCACAAAAATGGTGCTCTTTTGGTAATGAGCATTAAAATAGATTAAGGCACCTTTTTCCAGTACCTTGCAGTGGCGGTACCAAATGTAATGTACGTTAGCAAAAGCGCATTAATGAACATGTAGACATGCCCAGTAAGTACATGTTAATAATTTAAATGAAACATGTAGACATGTCTCTGCATTTTAAATGCAATAATCTGCACTTACTTGATTTTTTTTATTTTATTTTTTTAACATCCACAGAGCTCTAGCGTTTAGGTTTGTACCTGAGCCTACTTAATACTGAAAGCAGGATAGCTTTGAGTTATATCTGTTTGTTGTATGCATGTGCATGAGATTTGGTTTATTTTATGTTATCTGTCTGTGGGGCATAAAGTCCTTGTTTTGGCGTGAATTGGGGACTGTTGTTTTTTTTCTTTGTGTCCTTAGCTACAAATTAAGGGTTGGGGGAGACTAGAGAAGAGCTCTATAACCCATTTAATGAAGTAGCGCTGGTGATAGCAAATAACTTGACTGCCTGAAGAGGCAATCGCCCATTGGACTTCCCCCTAGAAGTTAAGAGAAATCAAGAGGGATTCTGAGCACAGCAACAGCTGAGCCACCTGGAGGGGACAACGTTGTGTCCCAGGAATGGACCAGCAGCTCAGTACACACACACAATCCAACACTTCATAGACCTCAGTCGTGTATGAATCAACGCTAAACTTACAGTATGGCTGAGTTAACATTACTGTAACATTTGTTAATTCTTTCTTGGCTCTCATAACGTTAAAGCATCATTAACACGCTGTTTTGTTTCTTTTTTTTTTCTTGCAAAATGATATATTTATTCTAGGGATGTAGGACCCTTATGGAGTCCGAGATCTTGCTAACCTGCGCTACTTCTCTAGTAATTAGATTCCTTCCTGGGTGATTCAATTAAAAATGAATGGTTTTATGCTCCTAATGAAAGCTTTCACTGTATTCTTAGATCTGTATGTGACAGAATTGATGAAGAGCAAGCTTGCTTCATCTAATTTAACCCTTATTTGAACATTAGGGTCTCATAAGTTTAGTGTTATCACACTGAAGGTGTGATCCTTAGTTCTGTTTTATGGCATAGGATTCTCTTTTCAGTGCAAGAAGTTTTCATCCCCATGTCCAAGTCCCATTATTGTGCTCTATTAGTCTTCTGACTTGCACGGAGGTAAGGAGCTGTGTTGCTTAATCTTCCTGAAGACGCACGAATCTCGGAAATGCATCTTGCTAAAAGGGAAACCTAGTGTTGTCCTCTGTGTATTGGGCCAAAGACTGGAAGGGATGCTATGGTGTCCTGGTAGCCCTGCTCGGAGACTTCCTGCATTTCACGAGCTATGTTGGGGGTATTCTTGTTGCCTTTCCACAGAAAAAGGCCGTGTTTTGAGAAGTATTTGCATTGTTTGATATCTGAGCAAAACACGAAGGAGTTGCCTTCACACTATCCAGTACATCACGCTGGATTGATGGTGTTGGGGAGCCTGTTGGCAGTGTTTATCGTGGGTATTGTGCCCATCACCAACCAGCAGTAGTGTGTTCCTTACTAGCCAGTTGTCATCCATAGCAAGGTCGACGTGGAAGAAACCTGATCTCAAAATGCCCTACTTTTGCCCACTGTAGGGGACTGGCCCTGATAGTTTCATAGGTGCTGAATACCTGCCACTTCCATTGAGTTCTGGCTCTAACTGGACCTTGAAATAGAGGCCAATAAGGGGAAATAAAGCTTAGACAATTTGCTGCCTTTTAATATTTGTCTAACTGAAGTGACTGCTTGTTCACACTTTTCTAATCCCCTTGTCGATGTCCTGCTTACAACATGGATTCAGGTTATTAAATAGTGAGCATCAGGTTATTAAAGATCCTGCTGTTTTCCATGTTTAAAAAAAAAAAAATGCACAGAATCAACAGAGCAAAGTTCTTCCTGCTTCTTACGTGATTTTTTTCTCATGTTCTCTTTTGTTTCTCTTGTTTTTTTTAGATAATTGTGATGATGCGTTAGTATCTTCGTTACCTCCGACAGCTTTTGACAGCTCCTCAGAGTTCCTGAACGCTCACAGCCCCAGCTTTGCAAAGCTCAACAGAAGGGATGGTAAGATCGCTGGGTGAAATGCCCATGACAGTTTTTTATTACAGCTCTAATGAATAATTCATTTTGGTAGATGCCTGTGGAGTACTCAACAGCCTGACTAACTGAAAGCATCCCTTTATGCACCAGTGATGGTGCCAGTTCAAAACAGCTCATTACTTTATTGCAGAAAGGAGCGTGACATTTCATCATATTTGCACTGATCCTATAGTGGCCACCCAACTGGAAGGTCAAGTAGACCATATTGGTATCTCTTGCTTTCTACAGGAAATCCTGCAATTCCAGAATGAGTAGCCCATTAGCACTTCTGCTCTGGTGACAATTGGAAGCCAGCAGGAGCTAGGTTTCAAAAGCTCTGTTAGGTTTTTCAGTGCTGAAGAAGAACTTCACAGCTCTTCTCCTTGCAAGGGAGGCTTTCACTTCTGCTCTCTGACTTGTGAAAGAGGAAGCGAGGATTGTCTCAGATGTGGACAATGAGTCCATAGGGAAAAAGCCTGATGCTTGCGTGGACAAATTGGAGAGAGTCCAGTGGAGGGCAGCAGAAAAGGTGAGGGGGCTTATTTAGTCTACAGAAGAGAAGACTGGGGTGAGGGGATTTAATAGCAGGCTTCAACTCCCTGCAGGGGGTTGGAAAGAGGATGTAGCTGGACTGGTCTCAGTGGGGGCAGATGATAGGACAAGGAGCAATGGGCTCAAGTTGAAGCAAGGAAAGTTGAGGTTGGATATTAGGAAAAACTCTCTCACTTGGGGGTGGTGAAGCACTGGAAGAGGCTCCCCAGAGCGGTGGTGGCATCTCCATCCTTGGAGGTTTTTGAAGACCCAGGTAGACAAAGCCTTGGTTAGGATGATGTAGTTGGGAATGGTCCTGCTTTGAGCAGGGGGTTGGACTGGATGTGACCTCCTGAGGTCCCTTCAACCCTTACTTTCTATGCTTCTGGGCTGAAGGGCAGCGGTGGGGCATAGATTCTCCAATATGAGTTATTGTTGTCCATATCTTATGTTCATGCTGTGGGCTACTGCAACCCAACTGCCCATGGAGAGAAGGAAGAGCACTGATGTGTTTTGGGTTTTAATTTTGGGGGACTTAATCTTAGAACAGAACAGGTTTTTTTGTCAATGAAAGTAAATGCGTTATATTTTCCTCAGGGCTAGAAGAAAGTAAGAAAGAGGGAGGGAAAAAAAAATCACACCTCCGTTTCTTTTTCTCATTTAAAATGTTGAGCCTGAGATTTCTGACTTCTAGCAGATAATTAGCTGGCTGCATTCAGTTTAACTTGAAAGAGTGCTCTTCAGATTCACTGGATTCTTCGCAAGAAGCATTTTTGCAGTGTCGAGCACTCTTCGGAAATCGGAGAGGTGTCAGATGGAAGTTGAATATCTCGTCTTTTGACTTTGAGTCGGAGTCTTTCACTGAGCAGCCTGAAAAGGAGCCGGCATGGCAATTGCCCAACCCACGGAAGGTTGAAAAATGAACTCAGTTAAAAGACAACGGGATGACTCGAGTGTCGAGTAATTTATTACCTCAGTTATTCACGACCCGCTACTACTGTTACTTTAATCCAGGGCTCAGTTGTCACTATCTTTGCTTGGCCACTCTTACAAAAGTTAAGAAGTCCCCTTCTCCTTTCTTACCGTGTTCTTTCCAGATCCAGACTCTGGAAGGGGTGGGGAGAGCAAAGCCTAGTTACCTGACTTTTTTCAGGGATGAAAGCAAGCCTGGTTGGGAGTAGGATGAAAGGCATTGTGATGTGGGAGGCTCCTTATCTCCACTTCCCTTTCCCACTCACTAGCCAGAGTAAATGGCTATTTCCCAGGAGCACTGGGCAATAAGCAGGTCCATGTAATGCAGTGAAGTAGTGAACTGCTGCCCTGGCGCAAGAGGACAATGGGGTCGGGCTTGTTGGTCTCTTAGCTGTAAGCTTTTCTGATTTTTGCAGCTACACCAGAGCTGAGATTTTAAAGTTTATTTTCATAGATTGTAAGGGGCTGGAAGGGACCTTGGAAGATCATCGGGTCCAGTCCTCTGCACCAGGCAGGAAAGACAACTGGGGGTCAGGAGACCCCAGCAAGGTGGCCGTCCAGTCTTCTCTTGAAGATTTCCAGGGTAGGCGACTGCACCAGCTCTGGAAGGAGCTTATTCCACAGTCTGGACACTAACCGTGAAGAAGTTTTTCGTAATGTTGAGCCTGAATTGATCTTCCAGGAGTTTGTGGCCATTACTCCTGGTTTTCCCCTCAGGTGTCCTGGTGAACAGTTGCTCACCAAGCCCTTGATGTGCTCCCCTAGTGTAGTGGTGAGCTGCTACCAGGTCCCGTCTCAGCCTTCTTTTCCTCGGGTTGAAGAGTCCCAGATCCCTCAGCCTTTCCTCGTAAGGCTTGCCATGCAAGACTGATCATACGGGTAGCTCTTCTTTGGACTATTTCAAGCTTGTCCACGTCCTTGTTGAAGTGCAGCACCCAGGACTGGATGCAGTCCTCCAGCTGCGGTCTCACCAGTGCTGAGAAGAGCGGAAGAATCACCTCTTTGGCTTTGCTGGAGATGCATCGATTGATGAATGCCGGGGTATTGTTTGCCCCGTTGGCTACAGCATCGTACTGCCGGCTCATATTCATATTGTGGTCTATTATTACCCACAGGTCCCTTTCATTCATGGTGCTAGCCAGCTTGGTGCTGCCAAGGCTGTAGATAAGTTGGGGGTTGCTTGTCCTGAGGTGGAGCACTTTACATTTCCCGACGTTGAACTTCATAGTTTCATAGTTGGTCAGGTCGGAAGGGACCTGAGCAGATCATGAAGTCTGACCCCCTGCCATGGCAGGAAAAAGTACTGGGGTCAAATTATTTCATCAGGTTACAATCCACCCAACTTGCTAGCCTGTCCAAGCCTGCCTGTATCTGTAGCCTATCTCCAAGTCTGACCATGCATGACAATTTTAACAGTCTTTAAAAGAAGCTAACATGACTGGATAAAGTTTAAGGCAAGGAATATGTCTGTATTTAAAATATATGCTGAATGCTCATTAGCACAGTGTGCACCATAGCCTAGCATCACCAGAGTTACACTTCCTATTGGCGTGACTCTTGGTGACGGCAAGACGGGAAAAACGTGAAATTGGCTATTCGGTTGAAAAGGTGTTTGAAGCCAAGCAGAACTTCATCAGAGCCTCAAGTAAGACTTGAGAGTTAGGCCTTGAGCAATGTAGGGGTATGAATTGCACCCAAGCAGGACTGTAGAGACCGGTTTCTGTCCCTGAGTACATCTATGCTATTTCATTGATTTCCATGGGATTGAACTTGTTTAAATTCAAGGGCAAAATCTGGCAAAGAGACTGAACAAAATTCTCATTCTGTGATTAAAAAACTTTGGTGGAGTGGTAGGTGGGGAAACTTGTCCCACTGGTGCACAAAACTGCTGGATGCCATACAAAAATAGCAGTCACCATTAGGTATAATGGTATGAGCTCCAAATGTTGGGAGAGAACTTCACCTGGCGTAAACTGGTTTGGCTCCATCATAACTGGTGCTGAACTAACGTCAGCAGCCAATCTGGTTCCTGATACAGAGGACGGAGAGCTCTTTCTTCTGACATCTGAGCTACCTTGGGTGGTAACTTCTGGTGAAAGTTGTCTTTGCAGCAGTGACTACTGAAGTTATCTGTGAAGAGCAATACATGCCAACATTTCCTGGAGCTTTGAATAAATTGAATTTACCCTAAAATATCTTTTTTTTTGGTGAAACACATCTGTATTATAAAGGATTAAATGGACTTCTAATGCTTTTTCAGTTCTATAAAAAGAAGCGTTTGCACACACTTGAAAATACCAGGAAAGAACCGCACCTAGCTAGAAGTGGGCATATAGTAGCAGCTTGATGGCTGTATTTATTTGAGTACAAACCGGCATGCAACAGTTGATGACAAACTAATAAAGCACAACCCGTCTTCACCGGCAGACATTTCTTAACAGTTGTATGAATACTGTTAGTCAGAACAATAAACTAAAGGCTGCTGAAGATGCAGTGAAAGGTGGTTGTTAGAGATTTGCAAACCTCTAGATGATGATGATGGAGTTGGGGCTGTCCTGCTTGGGGCGGGGGGTTGGACTAGATGTGACCTCCTGACATCCCCTCCCACCGTCATTGTCTGTGATTCTAGGAACTGCAACTTGGAGTAAATATGGCTGAAAACATTTGGGCATAACCCACTGAAGGACTAGCTGAAAATGCTGCTACAACTACTCTGGATCTCCTAAAGAGGTCAATTGGATTCTGATTAAATACAACGCCAGTCAATCTGATCCTATTTACAGCAGTGATTTACCAAATTTAATTTTTGTTTCCTCTTTTTTTTTTTTTAATTTATGTATTTATAATGCTAATTGCTGTAATTAGATTATATTTTCTGGGCATTCTCTGATCCCCATTAACTCTCAGCCTGAGCAGTCAATATAGTTAATTGTGGCTTAGAAGAAACCTCTCTTTCTTTGTCAACTGCTATTTGTGCTATGGTACAAAAGTGTTTGATCTCTGCATTAAAGTATGGCATGCATTAGAGTGCAGCAGGGAAGCACTTGCTTTCAGCGGGAAGCCCAAGAGCTTGGAACATAAGATAAAGCCAACTGAGCTGCTAGCAAGATACTCGAGAGCGAGGGCAAGCATTTATATTATTTCATACTAACAAAACACAAACAAGCATAGGCATTTTCTGAACCCCTGTGCAATTTCAAAGCACGTTGATGGTACGACAGAGTTTCCTTAAGTGCTGTGTTTCACATGCATACAAAAAAGGGAAAAAAATGTGCATACATTTATAGAAAAGTGGCAGGGGGCAGGGATGAGTGGAAGGAGACAGGGTCAGGGAAGAAAAAATAAGAGGCACTTGATCATTTTTTCTCTTTCAGTTATTTTAGGGCATTCAACTTGGGAACCATATGCTCTTAGAGCCTTTAAGGCTCAAGCATTCCCACTGGTTGCCATGGAGAGATCAGCTCGCATATCAGTTACTCTGGGCACAGAGTCCAACAAGAGACCCTTTTCTCCCCTAACTAGCGTGACCCCCAACTTTCTACGACCTACCGAGACACAGCACCAGAACTAGGAGAAAATGCCAACCAAACTGAAATGCCACCTTTTTTTTTTTTTTTTTCTTCTTCGGCACAGAAGCATCGCACTCCCACGAATGCTAATAAGAGTTTGGCAGAAAGAATATACCCCTTAGACAATGTTTTAAACTATAAAGCACACAAAAATTTTATCAATTAGCTCCTCTCTCTAATTTTAATATAAGCAACTTGGTGACCATGCCCATATTTTACAACTTTATAGATTGTTTAGACTTTTTTTTTTTAATGACAGAACAGCTGTAATAAATGCCGTGTTCTCTCTGTTTTGTAATTACCCAACACTTATTAATGAGACAATCATCAAAACTGTTTTCCAGCACAGTTTACTCCTCTTTAGGCACGTCTACACATGCTTTTACATGTGCTTAAACTTAATGCACATTTGCCTAATGTGAATTAAAGTGATTTAGGCTACACATGCATGTGCTAAGGTACATTAATGTGGTGTGAGGATTGACTTGGGACTAAAGTTAGTCCTAAGTCAGTCGACCTACACAACATGAATGTGCCTTAGTGTGTCTACATGTGATTTAAGGTGGTTTCACTATTCCCACATACATTTGATACCTGCATTTGCTGGTATTAAATTTAGGCATGAATAGCCTAAAATTGCCATTTTTAAGGTGCATTAAGGGCAAGCACATGTAGACCCATAGTTTCATAGTAGGTAGGGTCAGAAGCAACCTGAGCAGGTCATCCAGTCCGAACCCCTGCCATGGCAAGAAAAAGTACCCATGCCCTTAATAAGCCTTAAAATGCACAGATGGCTAATGCACCTTAAATCAGCACATGTAGACACACCCTGTGTGGAGTTTTAATCTGCTTTCTGTGTGTGTGTATATGTGTGCATTTGTGTGTATATATCTCAATCTCTATGCTGCAGTGGAGGCTATACAATCTTCTGTACTGTTCCTGCCTGCAACTGCTGGTATATATTCCCAGGAGTGTACTTGTCCCAAGAGGGTAGTGAAACAGAGGGCAGAAGAAGATCCACACTCCAAAGCCTTATTCCTTACTTCTTTAAAATGGATTTTGAGGAGGGAGGAGAATGTGGGGAATCTACAGTAAATAATATGTGGGAATGGGTTGTCCATGTATAGACTTCCCAGCCATAAATGGATGCTTCTTTTCTGGATATTTAGCACCATTTGAACACATAAAATTCTTGCGCACAGAAAAAGGGGGGGAATGTACATTTTGTCAAGTATTGCAACAGCTTGCTGGTAAAGTTTCATAGATTTCATAGACATTAGGGCTGGAAGGGACCTCGGAAGATCTTCGAGTCCAGCCCCCTGCCCAAAGGGCAGGAAGTCAGCTGGGGTCATAGGATCCCAGCGAGATAAGCATCCAGTTTGCTCTTGAAGGTGTTCAATGTAGGTGCTTGAACGACCTCCGGTGGCAGGCTGTTCCAGACCTTGGGGGCTCGGACAGTAAAGAAATTCTTCCTTATGTCCAGCCTGAAATGATCTTGTAGTAGTTTATGAACGTTCGACCTAGTCATCATCCCTTGGGGCGCTCTGGTGAACAAACGTTCCCCCAGATACTGGTGGTCACCCCTGATAAACTTGTAGGTGGCCATCAGATCACCCTGAGCCTGCGCTTTTTCAGGCTAAAGAGCCCCAGGACTCTCAGCCTGTCATCATAGGGTCTGCTTCCCTGACCTCTGATCATGCACATGGCTCTTCTCTGGACTCTCTCAAGCTTCTCCACATCCTTTTTGAATTGTGGAGCCCAAAACTGGACGCAGTACTCCAGCTGCGGCCTCACTAGGGCCGAGTACAAGGGGAGAATGATGTCCCGGGATTTGCTTGAGAAGCATCTATGGATGCAAGCCAGTGTTTTGGTCGCTTTACTAGCCGCAACATCGCACTGCAGGCTCATGTTCATCTTGTGGTCAATGATGACCCCCAAGTCTCTTTCTTGAGTAGTGCTAGCCAACATAGCACTGCCAAGCCTATAAGGATGCTGCGGATTTTTCTTCCCAAGGTGGAGAACCTTGCATTTATCGGCGTTGAACACCATCAGATTCTCGTCCGCCCACTTGCTGAGCCTGTCCAGGTCAGCCTGGATCACCTGCCTGTCTTCTGGTGTGGATGCTTTGCCCCAAAGCTTGGTGTCATCGGCGAACTTGGCCAGTCCACTTCTGACTCCAGTGTCCACATCATTAATGAAGTTGTTGAACAGTATGGGTCCAAGGACAGAGCCTTGGGGGACCCCACTGCTCACAGGACACCATGATGAGTGACTTCCATCAATTACTACCCTCTGGGTCCGACCACGGAGCCAATTTGCCTGCCAGCGGATCGTGGAGGACCCAAGGCGACAATTGGCCAGTTTCTCCAAGAGGTGATCAAAAAAGCCTTTGATCTGGTTTCCCATGAAGTCAAGATATATGACATCAATCTCTTCTCCCTTGTCCAGGTGATAGGTCACCTGGTCGTAGAAGGAAATGAGATTGGTCAAGCAAGACCTACCCGCAACAAACCCGTGCTGGCTATCCCTTAAGATGTTGGCGTCGGCCAGTCCATTAAGGATGGCCTCTTTAATAAACTTTTCTAAGATCTTCCCCGGGATAGAAGTCAGGCTGATGGGCCTATAGTTAGCTGGATCCACATTCTGCCCTTTCTTGAAGATAGGCACCACATTGGCCTTCTTCCAGTCTTCAGGCACTACACCAGAGCGCCAAGAGTTTTCAAAGATCCGCGCTAGAGGCTGGGCTATGATGCTTGCCAGCTCCTTGAGTACCCTGGGGTGAAGATTGTCAGGGCCGGCTGACTTGAAGGTATCCAGCTTCTCAAGATGTTCCTTCACGAAGTCAGTATCAATGGAGGGCAGGGGATCGCCCTCACCTGGACTTCCCTGTCCTGTAGTGGGCATGGGCGTCCCATGGGGCTGATGAAAGACCGACGCAAAGTACCTATTTAATAGGTTGGCTTTTTCCTGGGCGTCAGTTGTCAGTTGCCCCATCTGGTTCAGCAGGGGTCCAACGTTGCCCCTGGTTTTCCTCCGGCTCCCCACGTATCTGAAAAAGGACTTTTTATTGTCCTTGATGCTCAAAGCTAGTTGGAGTTCAGTTGCAGCCTTGGCTTTCCTGGTCTGCTCCCTACAGAACCGGACCAGTGCAGAATAATCTTCCTTGGAGGTGACTCCCATCCCCCATCCTTTGTAGGCCTTTCTTTTTAGCCTCAGGAGGTCTGCAGAAGTTAAGCGATCCAGATTCAGACTGAAGCCATGCAGCAGTAAGCAGGTGCTGTGGGCATTGCAGTTTTCTCATTGGAGCAAGAGAATGGAAAGCAGTAAGGGAAAGTGTGGATCTCTGCCTCTAATTAACCAGATATTGCATTGGTAGAGAAGTGTCCTCATTTGTGCTGCTATAAGCCAATGGCAGCATGGCTGGAATGAGGGAGGGAACTGGGAAGGGATTCCTTTTCTAAGCTGTTCAGTAGCAAGACAGGATGCAGCTGCTGGGACCACTTTTGGATGTGATTAGAACAAGCTATAGAAAGCTGGAGCAGAGGGTGAGCTGTGATTGCTGTATCATGCTCTGTTTTAAATGCAAATAATGTAATTAGTAAATACAAGTTGCCTTTACCTTCTTCCAAAAACAGCAGAAGGTAGTGGGCAATGTAGACACTATTTGAAAGCGTTAGTTTGAGAGCTAAAGCCCATTGCAAACTTCCCCAACTGTCACTCCAAGTGCAAGGTGTCATTCCATACTAGCTTTCTCTACTATAAACACATAGTTGGGAATACAGATTAAATAGATTGCTAACCTTTCCAAAGAAAACTCTGCTGTGCTCTCAATTTTCCCCTGAGAAGTGGGTGGGAGAAAGAATGAACGCCGTATGATAGATATGAACACATTGTTAAATAAACTCTTGGGAAATGCTCAGTTATGATGATGCTTAGGGTAGTATAACAGTAGAAAGAATTGTGATTTCTATGAGGACAGCTCATCAACAAATGGTTGGGCTACCTCTGATTTGGCGTTATGTAGAGTGATCTACCCTAACGGCTGTCAGATAGATGGATTGATGAAGCCGTGAGGCTAAGGCAAGAGAAATCCAGCTTTAGTAATTTTTCACCAAAGGCAGACAGCACGAACCTCCTAGGATGGTGATGTCAGTGACATCATGCTACAAATGCAATGAATACCTTAAAATTGGATTTGCATTGTCCAACAGTCCCTGGGATTTCTCTACTACTTTTTTTTTTACTTTCTTGCTAATAAAAACTCAGGTGTTATTGCCTTCTGTTTTGGAATCTGATCTGTCAAAGTACGTTCAACTCTCAAATTGTTCAAAGGTCTTTTCCTCGTATCCCTTTAAGAGTTATTTTTTAAGTCTAGTGAAAGTATCTGATATCCATGCAAGGAACGGCTGACAGATATGAGACTCCAGCCTAGAAAAGAGAAGATTTTGGGGGGATTTGGTGTCAGCTTACAAATATATCGGGGGAGAGCATCAGGGGATAGGTGAACAACTATTCACCAAAGCACCGTAGGGAAAAAAAAAAAACAAAAACAGGAGCAATGGGCGTAAACTCCTAAAATAAGGTTTCAGAGTGGATATAAGGAAAAATGTCTTCACGGGTCGTGAGACCAGACTCTGGAATAGATGCCCAGCGGGGGTGGTGCAGGTGCCTACCCTGGAGATCTGCAAAAAGAGACTGGACGCACACCTTGCTGGGGTTATTTGACCCCAGCAGTCTTCCCTGCCCAGAGCAGGCAGGCTGGACCAAATGATGTTATGAGGTCCCTCCAGCCCTAAACTTCTGTGAATCTGTGATAAGGGGTAGAAAGGATATTTTTATTTATTTTTTAAAGATCTGGAGCACCAAAGAATATTACTTCTCAAATGGCTGAAAAAGTTATTGCCTGGAGAGACAGAAGACATGGGACAAATCTTAATTGAAAGGTGGGAGTCTTGTTGTTTTAGTTTCATAAGGCTCTTGCCTTGAGCAAGGAGATACCCCAATTAAAAAACAAGTGTTCAGAATAATAACTATTTTATTACAATGGAAAAGAAAGACAACACAAAGCAGGCCACAAACAAATTGTAAGCATCAGCTCAGTTACAATCTCTTTTTGTATGGTTCTTTGCAGAAAACTTGTTAAAAGTTTGCAAGTTTGCCTTACTCTATTGGGACTCTCTAGGTACCATATAGCCCAGGATATTATTCCCCAAATAAGCAGAAAGTCTTGATATAGTGAATCATTAATAAAAGAGCTTACAGGTAGGGAAAAGAAATTTGGTTTTGGTGAATTCTGTTTGTTTTATTCCAGATAACCAAAATAGTTCATAAACGGGTGGAGTGTCATGTCTTAGGAACCCAAGGGATTTGGGGAGTTGTTGGTTTTGTGTTTTTGTTTTTACATTTCTTTTTCAGTTACTCACTTAAAAACAAAATCAAGGACTACCTTAGTGTGTTGTTCATCCTTTATGGGCAAAAACAACTGCATCCAGTGTGGGGAGGGGAGGAAAGAAGTGGGAAAGGAGAAAAGGGGAAAGGAAGAAAAAAAGGGAAAGGGAAGAGAACAAAGTGGGGTGAGGGCTAGGTCACGTGAGTACGTAGGTGACTTAGAAGTCCAATGCTTGCCTTGAACAATTTGCTGCAGCAGGGGCAGGAGAGCAATGAGGACTGGATATGGGAGGTTTTCGTTTTCCTGGACTCGTGTTTCTTCATTGCTTCTGCCGTGCGTTGCTGTTCAAAGGTTGACGATCCATTCTGGATTTGGGACCTCCAGGATGGACGTTCGCAAGGAATTTGCTTCCATGACTGGGTTCATGCCAAAACTCTTTAGGGACACTTTTAGGGTTGTCCTTGTAAAGCTTCTTTGCACCGCGAAAGCGTACTGCGTTTGACAGCTCTCCGTAGAAGCCTTGCTTCGGGAGTCAAGTGTCAGGCATTCTTGAGAGGTGGCCGGCCCATCTTAGCTGAGCCAGGTTCAGCAGGGTATGAATACTGGGGAGAGTTGATTTTCCAAGCACCTTGGTGTCAGGAATCTTGTCCTGCCACTTGATCTTCGGCATCTTTCGCAGGCAGCACAGGTGGAAGTAATTTAGTTTCTTGGCACGATGCTGGTAAATGGTCCAGGTTTCACAGGCATCAAGGAGGGTCAGAAGGATGATGGCTTTGTAAAACTTCAGTTTTGTCGACGTTCTGATGCCTCTGCAGTCCCAGACTGACTTACAGGGTCTGCCGAAAGCACACTAGCTTTTCTAGTCTTAAAATGACCTTGTCATCTATGTGGACAGCATGGGAGAGCGTGCTGCCCAGCTAGGCAAACTTATCGACCATCAACAGTTGTTGGCCTTTAACTGAGATGTGTGGATCCTGGGGTGTTGTGCCTGGTGCAGGTTGAAACATCACTTCGGTCTTCTTCATGTTAATAGGGAGTCCGAAGTTGTCACAGGCTGATGAGAGTAGGTCCATGGATCGTTGCATGTCAGCCTGTGACCCTGCACATAATGCACTGTCATTAGTGAAGAGGAAGTCACAAAGCATGTCTGTCTGGACTTCAGAGCTTGCTCGGAGCCTGCACAGGTTGAAGATGCCTCCTTCAAAATGGTACCTGATCCGCATATCAAGGTCACCTTAGTACAGGCAGATTTAATGAACATTCAGTTTCTCAAACTCTAATTCACTGTTTCTCTCTTTATCAAGGTATAGAAATCTCCTCTGCAGGAATATGTTATCTGAATAAAACCAAAAAACAGGTGGTTAGCAGGAAAAGTGGTTTTGTGCCTCATTCACTATGGCATTTCAAGGAAAAATAAACCTAGTCCCTTGGCAGTTCTTTTGCAAACTGCATCTCGCCAACGGTGCTGAAATTTCACGGCTCTTGTTATGTTACAGAGGCATCACGGTGCTGAAAGCCTATTACTTTTCAATGTTGTCTTACGGCATCTTGCAATTAAAGACTCCTGTCAAATATTCTACACGGATCACAATAACGAGCACTTATAAGCATCTTTCAAAACATAACATAAAGGTGGTGGGGGAGGAGGGAGAAGGGTAAAGCAAAATAGAAGGTATAAAACTGCATCCCAGAATCTGTGCAAACAGATGTGGTGGTGATAAATATAGTTTTATAACAGAGAGCTTTCATCCTCTTTGATGTGTGCTTGTCAGTGGTTGGAAACAGAGATTTCCTTGGAATTTCTTTAATTAGATTGAACTTTTACTGTAATTAAATAAGCACAGACACCATAAGCTTGGGTGCTATTGTAATCTCCAAGCATCGCATGCATAAAAATACTCATAGGTATGTCTCCGTGTTTAATGAAGAGGAAGGCAAGTTTGCAGTAATTTATGATTCAAAGGATGTTTCTATCGATACTGAGAAATGCCCTCTTCAAGACCTTTTCTTTTTCCTGATCTCTCCTAGGCGCTGGTGGTTGGTCCCCACTGGAATCTAATCAGCAACAATGGCTCCAGATTGATTTGGGAGACAGACTGGAGATTGCAGGAGTTGCCACCCAAGGGAGGTATGGGAGCTCAGACTGGGTGACAAGCTACACTCTCATGTTCAGTGACACAGGACGCAATTGGAAGCAGTACAGACAAGAAGACAGCATCTGGGTAGGTGGTTGCTTTCCTCCAGATGGATTGCTATCATCACATTGTCAAGTTTGAGGAAGATGTAACTCCTGATGGTTCAGGCTCAGTCTGGGATTTGAATATGTGACTTTTGCTTTAACAAGTTCTTGTTCCAGAGAGAAGAGTAAGTAGCAGGGTCTGGTGGTCATCACCAAGAGCTCAACACAGAAAGACTCTTCCAGTCCCTATTATGGCATTGGTTCTGTGTGTAGCATGGGATGGGACACTGAGAAAGGATGTATTCCTTAAGTCACATGGCTACTTGGGCGGGGGGAGCCACACTTACACTGCAGAGCACAGTAGACTTGAGTTCAGGTGGGTTGGGGTGAATGGAGCTGCTACGTTGTAGGTTCCTTCCCTGAGAACTATGTGAAGCCTTGTTTCCATATCTCTTGTGCACTGGCTGGACAGTGCTGGAAGCCATTTATTCCTGCCGTTGGAGGAGGCAGGGGTGTCTTGGAGACAGTGCCTAGCAGGGTTACTCCTGAACTGGTTTGGGCACAGGATGCTTGGGCTGTGCCAAGCATGTTCAGAGCAGCCCCGAGATGGCAGGCTGATTTTCCACCCCCACAGACCATCTGTCATCCAGGACTTCACTGCCCTGGCTCAGCTTGCAGTGGTCCCAGCTGCACGTGCAAACACAGGAAGTGTATTGCTTTGAATTACTAGCATGTATATATGTGCCCACTGTGCTCAACATGCTTTCTCGAATATTTTCAATGCATTTTAAGATATTGATGAATGTTATTATGATTGCTGTTTTGATGCTACGGTTATATAAAGTACAGCCGGATCAGAAGTACAGTTATGAAGTAAAATGCCCATGGAAAAGTGTAGAACTCCCTTCCTGTTATATGAGTGTTTGTGCTGGACTGGCCATGTCTTCTTTTCCTCTGTTTATTATACTCTTCATAATGGGATGGATGGCCTGCATTGCAATTAATGTACTGTCATGTACTTGTGCGATGTGACTTGATAGTAGTAAATCTACTCTGGTTGAAAATAAGAGAACATAAGGATTCAGCTCCATGCTGAATGAACATCAGGGCCAGGTACAGACGTGACACCTTTTACTGGTATAAGCGGTCAGAAACCAGTCTATACTCATAACAGAAGTTCAGCACACACAGCCCACCAAAGGGCAAATGTGTGTTTTGTTCACTACTGATTTAAACTATGCCACTTACAGAAAACCATGTAACTTGGGTCAACTCCACCTTGGGCTTTTTGAATGTCCGTACCTAGCCCAGAAGTTCAAATATTTATCTTAACCTTGGAATATGTTGGTTCGAGGACCCTGTTGTAAATTTTAAACAGAAGTTTACCATGAGTTGTTTTTTTTTAACTTCAAGTTTATGATGAATATGACTGTGATAATGATAGCAGGTTTTCTGTGTTGCCCTTCCTCTGTGGTGTTCCCCAGTCAAATCTCAGGTCACCCAAAAAGGGGGAACAAACATTATTAAAGAGAGGGAGGAAGGATAATGAAACTGCCTTGCATTTCAGCCTCTGTGGTTATTTTACTATGTGGTAAAGTTGCTTAAAGTTTCTGTACTTTCAGTTAAACTGTATAGGAAAGTGATTTTGTCAAAAATCATGTGGTTTTCCTTGCACTCATAATGTCACGAATCAGGAGGTGTAAAAATGCTTTGAGTTCAAAATTAAATGCACAGAATGCTTGCAAAATCAGCTACACTGCAGAAATTGCCCTCTGGTAAATGAAAGCTAAACCCAAACCTCCTGCCCTATTACCATTGCTTGTATTTATTTGGGGATCATAGTAGAGGCTATTTTACACTTAACAATGATTTTTCAAACCATGATTCAGGACAGGGGTGGCCAACCTGTAGCACGGGTGCCACGAATGGCATGGGCAGCCCCTGTGTTCAAGAACAGAGAGTCAAAAAGCCCAAGGATGAATCAATTCAATTTTTGCAGGTTAGTCTAAGCTGTGTAGATTGAACCAATAAGCAAGTGAACAGACATTTACTTTTGATTCTAGAAACGCAGCCACATGCCTGCAGTGGCCCAGGCCAGGAGCCGGGGGGGGGGGGGGGTGCTAGAGCATGCCTCCCTGCTCAGCTGGAGTAGACAGGTTGGGCCAAGGCTAGTCCGCTCACCCTGTGCGGGAAGTGTAAAGCATCCTGGGAGGCAGGGGGACTGAGAGTTAACTTGAATCTGGAGGGGATCTGAGACAGTTTAATAAACCAATTTAACCTAAATCAGTTAAGTCTGAAACTACATCAGTCCAGGTTTATATCAAACCAGCTTCAGCCATTTTGAAAGTGATTTATGTGTACTGAACTTCTGTTATGTTAGAGATATGAAAAGGTTTCTGATCACTTATACTAATTTATGTATAATTTCTGTCCCTAACCTAAGTGTAGCACAAGCGACACAGTAGCAGGTAGGCCAGAAAGCAGAGCAATAGATGGGGCAGGGAGTATGGAGAAGGGTACAGAAAGCAAAGCAGCAGATTGGGTAGAGAAAGGGAATCAGGGTGGAACTTGGGGAAGGTATGAGTCTAATTTGTGTCCTGCCTGCCAAAAAAGATGGGCCTTGCTGATGGAGCCTATTTTTAGGACACCGATTTGCCACCCTTTCAATTTTTTTTAAACCTTTTTCTTCCCCTTTTTTTAAAGTTTACTTCTAAAAAGGGAACTTGAGAAGACAACTAGTAGAATTTACAGTAGCAAATCTTCATGCCCTAAGGATCCAATTTAGAGAGTTTCTGATCTGGCACCAAATATTGCACACAGCAGTGAGAATATGCCCAGCAGGCATTTAGCAGTGGATCAGGATTTATGAAGAAGCAGAACTCTCCTGCTTTACTACATAATCAGGCGTGAAGGTGCTTCAGGAAAAAGACCTTGTTGCAACTTCCAAAGCCTCAATAGATCTGGGGACTTCTTATTTGAAGGGTAATATTGTAAAGTTCTGTGATGCAAATGTGTCAGAATGAGCAGTATATTCTTTTTCTATGTAATGGAAAAGTGAAATAGAATTAGAGAGAGAAATTGAGTTGGGGGAATGATTTGGGTATACTGCTGCTGTGTGCAGAGTTGCTAAACTAGCGCGTTTCTGATGTGATGCAAGTAATGCAATTCCAACCTAGAAAAGGGCCTAGTAAGAAATTTAGGTTAGGCAGAAAAATGACTGGTTGTTACTGAGCATATTCTAACATGCCCTACAAAAAAAATCCAAACTTATTTGTTTTGACAGAGGTTGTATTTGTCTCAGAATAAACCACTTTGTCCTGGGACAAGATGCCGTCCTTCAGAGGTCCATGTCCATTGTCCTGGGATAAACCCCAAAAGGTTCATGGGTTTAGTTTATTCTGGGACATTGCAAAAGTCATCTAAATGGCCAGGGCCATTCCTGGGGGAGGGAAGGGGGGGAAATTGGGGTTACTGCCCCGGGCCCCCTGCTTTTTGGGGGTCCTGCAGAGCCAGGCTGGCTTCACGTCCAGCTGCTTGCCAGCCCTCACCCTTGCTGTGTCCAGGCCCTGCATAGGCTGATTTGCTCCGGGCCCCACACCCTGCTACGGTCGTCTCTGTGAATGACTATTTTAGGATGGCATGACTAAATCAGTGGCAGAAAAGTGGCAGTACATTGACCTGCTCACTAAACTCTGAATAGAAGGGAGATGTGTGTACGTGCCAATCCTGGGATATTTCTGTTCTGGGACAAACATGTGTACAACACATCCAGGAACATGTGCAATGTCTGTTCCTACTCTTATAGATCAGGCATTCAACCTTGGTTGGTTGAAAACCTTCATGAGAGTCAAGAACTTATGAAACAGTGAAAACCAGTGATATTTCTGTATAATTTTTTATTCGAGGTGAAGTGAAAATTGGTAATTAAGGTTGACTTTTCCTGGAGTTTAGGGGTTTTCTTAAATGAAAAGCTACAAAAAGAGCATAGAACTTATGCAGACTGGCGCCTGAGATGCTTACACATGTGTGAAATGGCACGTTCAAGTCTACACTGGGCGGAGGGAAGACACAGTTCAAACAGTATTTAAAGTGTTGTAGGCAAGCGAGAGTAGCTGGTTGCAGAAACCCAAAGCACCTAGCTTAATAAGTACAAGCAGGATGAAACTCTGCAGGAAAGAACAGCAGCCTTTTTTTCATTTAATAAAGCAGAAAGGGCTTGTTGTTGACCATAATGGTCAGTAAGGGAGTGCTCCCAACCCTCCTTCTTGAAGTCTATTGCACTGGTTTGACTTGTTTTTTTTTCCTTTCTGCCTAAATTATTTAGGTGCAACGTGATAGAAGCCTAATAGATCTCTCTTTCTGAATTTGTGCTAACAGTGCTCATGCTTTGCCTATTCTGTCAGTTAAAACATGTGAGCTGTAGTTGCGGTGAAGAGGAAGGAGAGAGACTTATTCCTGGGAGATTATAAGCAACACATCATTCATTATCAGTGGTTGCATTTCTAGTCCTATCAGGGTTTTTTCTTTCTACTTTGAGATCCTTTCTCTTCTTTTTTTTCCCCTGAACTTTACAGTGGTTGTAAAAACTGCAGTTTTCCTGACCCTAAAACATAAAAAAAAATCCATGTCAGATCCCCAAAGATTTCAGCCTTGTTTGTTTGGTTGGTTGGTTTTGGTTTTTGTTTTTTGGGGGGGCTTTTTTTATTTTTATTTTTTTTAAGCCATGGGTTTTAAACGGACCATCCACTTGAAGAGCTTGTTAGGAATTTTTCAACTACATTTTTTTGGCAAAAGCAAATTTATGCAAACTGCAATATTTTGCAGGAAGCTACTGGGATTGGTGAAAACTTTATTTGGGGAGGATTCTTCAAGGGCACATGGGAAATTGTGCTTGATATCAAAAAGAAGCACAGCTCTCTTTGTCCCTCTCCTCCCATAGTGTAAAAGATCAAATAGTTTAGTCACCAGATGTTTCAGACATAGAGCAGTTGGGTTCATGTCCCTGCTCTCAAACAAACAGAGCCAGGGATATCGTTAGTGGATGTCCAAGCCATCAAGTTGTTGGCAGTTACAGGTCAACCGGGCACTGGAGCTGGGTCTTAGGTGGTGAGGGCTTCGTCTGGGCTGCCCTGCAAATGGGCAGTTGGGTGGCTTGGAGCTTTCCCATGCTGTGCTTCAGACAGGCAGCAGCCAGGTCCTTTTGCTGACCCACCTAGGACCCAAGCTGTGCTGTTCTGGCCCACTGCCACAAAACGTTATTGCCCACTGGTGTCAAGTTATTGGTACAAAATGGGAAAGAAACATTGGAAACCTAAACATTTGCAGGATGGGAAAAAGTGTTTCCTGCCTTGCTGTAGTGTAATTCATAGCCTTTTCCCCCTTGTCTTCTCTTATTAGGGAGAGTTCATTTGTCAGTTCTTCTCTAGAACCACAAAGACTAGAAACCGACCTATGGTTCTCTCTTAAAGTTGCAATTTTCATGACTTTTGACTTTTTAAGGAAAAACATCAAGTATGGCAATGTTGGGCTTCGTCTCTCAATGGAGTGAATTCATTATTACACTGAAATGCTTGGGTGAAATGTTCTACATGAATGTAAAATATAGTTATGTATCAGACCTACTGAGTCTTGTGTTCAGCTCCCAGTTCAGTAAAACTGCCTAGAAGTCTGTGCTTTGTTATATGGGTATTACTGGTTGTCTTGGCAAAAAAAAAGCAGCAGCAGCAAAAAACAAAAACACCTGCTTATTGCTGACAACTGATAGCTCACTTATAGCTACCAGAAAATGGGAGTCTATTTTTGACTTTGAGTTTGATGGAACTTGGTGTTTGGTTGAATTTCTTTGTTCATGTAACTTTTTTCTATGAAATCTGTCTACTACCTAAAAGAAAGAACTACCTAAAAGAAAGGCAATACACTTAATTGGTGAGGAGGTGCAGTAAACCATTTTTCCCACTGGCATTCTGGAAATGCTTCTTTCTGAATGCAAAAAGCCTGGCTTTCTTGCCCCTGCCGTATTGCCCTTCACAGTTCTGAATGTATTTCTTCTCCTCACATCCCTGCTGGGTATAAAGGAGACATTAGCTATATTTTACAGATGTGGAAACTGTGGTTGAAGGAACCTAAGTAACTTGTCAAGGTTACATGGGACGATTGTAGTAAAACAGGGAGTTCATAGGATCATTGGAACGGAGGCCTGGAAGGGAGCTCATGAGGTCATCTAGTCTAGTCTCCTGCTCCAGGAAGGACCATCCCTGACCAAACCACCCCAGCCAAGTGTCTGTCTAACCTGCTTTTGCACATTTCTAGGCATGGTGATTTTCACAGCTTTTCCTGTTCCAATGCCTGATCACTCCCAAAGTTGGAAAGTCCCTCCTAATCTCCAGTCTAAATTTCCCCAGCTGCAGCTTGAGGATGTTGCTCCTAGTCCTCTCCCCTACCGCCACAGAAAGGAGCCCATCTCCATCCTCTCTATATTTGTCATTCAGGTATTTGAAGACTGTTACCAAATCCCCCTTCAGTCTTCTCTTTTCCACATTAAATAATACTAGTTCTTTCAGCCTTTCTTCCTAAGTCTTGTCTCCTAGGCCCATCATCATTTGTGTTGCCTGCACTGGACTCCCAGGTTCCAGAAAGTGCCCAATCACTGGACATCCCCTGCTTTTTTATCACACTAGAGAGGCACATAAAGGGACCTGGGGCCTTTCCCTTCTCTATATTTTGGGGCCATTGAGGTTGTTTTTTTTTAGTTTAGCCTCTTTGGATGAGCCTTAGGTTGCACAAAGCAGGTGCAATGCCACTCATTCCCACTACCCCATCCAAAATGACCTCCCTGATTTGAGTTGGGAGCAAAGGGGTAGTATAAAATGGGGCTGTCCAAAAACCAAGAATCCTAATTCACATAAAATTACGAGATTTCAGATCTTTTTTTTTCCCTTGTATTGGAATGAAAATGGGGCCTTCTGAAATTATTCACAAAAAAAATGGCAGACTCTCTTTTTTCACTGCTTTGCCCAGTTCAGAGGACTTGAAGCTGAGTCTCCTTTACATCCCAGGTGCATGACTTAGTGACCAGGGATTATCAGCTATATTTTGGTGGCTCTCCCTCCCTTTTGAAAAATCCCTATCCAGTTTATGATATCAAAAGGCATTTTTTAACCCTTTCCGAGTCTTTTTAATGGTTCCGGAGTGCATAACCATTTTTTAGCATATCTAAGCATTCAGCCCAAAGATATTTAGTAGCCCACTAAGACGACAGATGTTTATTTACTGGTATATGTATGACCACATCGCCAGTAAAATCCCTTTCTTTTCCTTGCAGTGATTAGAAGGTTTATTATTTTCCTCCCGAGCATGTGTGCAACTGCCATCCACTTTAACGATAATGAGAGAGCTGCAGAGACAGATCGCGAGGAGAATCAGAATACCTCGTCCATTTTCACTCAGCCCACATTTATGATGTTAGTAAATTTTACAGCTGGAGTTGAAGACAAGACAGATTAGCTATTTAAAACCAATTTTCCAATCCCATTTGTATTTAAATAATCTTGTTACAAAAGGACTCTGTGGTTCACAGGAAACTAGGTTTATAATTATATTTTCAGTATGGATAAATCAGCTGTGTGTGGACATACTTGCTATCGATTGGGAGACACAAAGCATAAATCTTATTGCTTGTAACTTGTAAATGATTTTTCAGTGTTTTAAATGTTGAATAATTCAGAATTTACTTTACCTGCATACACAACGCAGCTTGGGGCTGTCCAGATTGCATATATCGCTGGGACGAGAAGTGTGGGTGGCAATAGAGTACCACTTTATTTTTAGATGGTTTTATTTATATAATGTATATGGCAGTTTAGAAGGCTTTTAAAATACAATTATGCACATGTGCATAAAGAGTAGTGGGGGGAGAGAGTCATCCAGGCATTAGGAAGGGAGAAAACAGGTTTTTTTTATGTGAAATTTGAAAGAATATGGAGAGGTCATGTAGAAAAGAAATATGGGGAGTTTTGTTCCAGATGTAAGGGCTGAAAAGTAGAAAGTTCTTCAGAAGCTGGGACGTTTTGTAGAACTCATGAAAAACAGTGATAGAAATAGCAAGGAAGTGAATAGAGAGCTATTCAGATGGCAGTGGTATGCCCATAATAAAAATGAGCATGTGACTTTTCCATTGACTTGAAAGTTGTAGGATGCACAGCACTAAGGATGTGTGAAAGCCTTTGAAGAATGTGTGTCTTGCCAGTGTGGTCTTGAAGAGGGTCATTTTTTGAAGTGGCTTGCAAACCTAGTGGGATGCAGCATAATTTCCACTTCTACTCAAGCTGCTGATGCTTGTGGAAGAGTTTTAGTGAGTAAATTATAGTGAGCGTGTTCATAATCTTAATTTTACTGTTGGACTGATAATTGTGCTAATGTATGCTAAGGCTTTTTCTGCACCATGATTCTAAAACCTGCTTGACAAGGCCAGAAAGTAAGTCCACCTATAGTGAAAAAGAATTAGTCCTGAATTGCTTCAACGTATTTGCAGAATGAATTTTTACTTGGCTTGTCCTGGAGCTTCATGGCACTACACGTGCATTCAGATGTGCCAACCTACTTTGCATACAATAATTATTGCCAATTCAATGGGGTGACACAGGACCTATCTTTGGACTATCACCTTCGTCACCATGCTCCGGTGGGAAGGAGAGAAAGCTGAAAGTTTACAATTTCTCTATTTCTTGCTGGGATTGTAAGTCCAGTCCAGTTCTGATGTGACCATGACTATTGGGGCACCTTAGATGCCGTGCATTACTGGTAATTCTTTGGGCAGAATGACCTGGTGGCACCTATCTCCTTTCCAGGTATGGGTTGCTGTTGGCTGACAGGAAACACACCTGCACTTTAACAGGTGTTGATTTTAGTCCTGTTGGCTGTCCACACACCTGCCTGACACAGGATAGCCTAGGTGGGGACGTCGGTTTAGTTGCCAACAACACAACCATGGAACAGGCTGTACTGGTTAAATGGTACTAGATGTCAGGCCAGGCCTCTCGGTCTGATAGGGAGTGGGATTGCAGCTGCTAAACTATTCTTCACATGGGGTATGGCTTTTTTGAAGCTCCTAGGCTAATGCCTGTTGTATCCAGTATCACTTTTAGATGTGGCAACTTTAATTTAATTCTGGATAGCTGCATGATATGGGTCTGTTTCCATGTTGCTCTTTGACTTAGCTAATTAATTTCTAATGCAGATTCAGATTTGCAAGTCAACTATAAATGTGTCTTTCCTTTTGAACCTGTTTTTGGTAATGCTATGCCTCTTCTACTTATGGTTAGGGACTTTTTTGATTCATGATTTCATGGAGTTCATGGAAACTGCAAAATCTGGGATTGTCTGGTGAATCCTTAAAGTCCTCGAAATCAACCAGAACAAAAATGTAATAAAAATACAAGGCTGGTTCTCCAGTGGAAGACAGTTGTCCTCATTGATGCAAGGGGAAGGCACCATGAAGGGGTGGGGCAACATGAAGGGCAGCAGGCAAGATGGCAGGTACCCCTTCATCCCCCTGCCAGGGCCTCGCCACCAATCAGCACTGAGGGGTGGGGTGGCACAAAGGGTGGCCAGCAATCAAGATGGTAGCTTCCTCCTCCCCCTTCCACCAGGGGATGGGGTCAGTGCATAATGCCTGCAAAAATGGTTCAGCACACTGCAAATAGACCATGAAAAAACCTTTGTCTTGCTGCAATTTAAGTAGGTCCCTACTTATGGCTATGATGATTTTCCTGGGAAAGAAGTGACCTAAAATCCAAACCTTTCTTCATTTATAGTAAATTCCACATGGGACTACATAGGGTATGTCTACTGTTGAACCTGCAAGTAGTAGGTCACTGAACTTGCTTTAAACCAAGTTGTCAAGCTCATCTGGACCTATAGGTCTAGTCCATGGGCCAGACGAATGAGCCAGATCAAGCCCATGGGCTGTATGTTTGACACTTCAGCTTTAAACTACTTCGTTTTCCCAGCCACAGCAACATGGAGTTCAGTAAGCAGTAAGTTAAAGTATCCTTCACTGCCTTCACTGGAGCGATACCCCATGCCAAAGAGCTTGCTTGGGTATCTCTATGCAACACTCCAGTCTTCAGTTTCTGAAGTCATATCTGGATTGAAGCTGGTGTACTTGACATATTCTGCACATTGCCTCTGACAAGGGCTTTCTACATTTTACCCTATAATCAAGGTAGTGGTGCAGCCACAAAAAAAAAAAAAAAAAAAAGACAGCCGAAAAAACCTGCTCAACTGAGACAGCCCAAATCTCCTACTACAAATATCCCAGGCAGGCTGGAAATTCTTTATTTTTCCCTCCAGGCTCCTGTTGAGGAGTTAAAAAGTTGCATAAAAGATGCGGCTATACTAATTGGGGAACAATTATTTTCACTTTCCATATTATTATTATTATTATTATTATTATTATTATTACTATTATTTTCATATATCTATTTGTGGTCTGCATTTAAAGTCTGGCCCATGCATTATATAGTATGGCATGTAACACTGTGAATAGGCACCATTTATATTATAAATAAATACAGAACAAAATAGCCCTTCCACCCATTTGTAGTTTCACCCTTAGCGAGGAAATGACCGTTTGCAAATAGACTCAAATGAAAAAGCAGCATTGAGTAATGCACAAACTGTAAAACCATTTTGCTAGGGGAAAATGCATCATTAATTTTTTTGGTGCAAACACTTTACAAGGATTAGCCAAATAAAAATGTCCTAGGGCTAAGCACTAAAGTTGATCCGCCCACAGCTGAAAAACGTTTGGAAACAATAACAGTTGGATTGACTGCAGGGCAGTGGAGAGAAGTTACCTTAGGCAGTCTGCTCCGCAGATGGATTATAGAGGGATCAACCAGGAGTGAGGGGGAGGGAAGAAGGGACATTTGCAGCATATAAAATGCAAATATTTTCTTCTATGATTTTTCCCAGTGAAATTGGTATTAATTTGTATGGCTCTTCTGGGTCATGTTAATCTCTAGACCTAATGGCTTAGGTTTATAGATTTGAATGGGTAAGGACAAATGCTTGCAGTCTTGGGCATTGTTTTTCCAGGTGAAGGTTATGAGCCCTTGACAAAGCTCCATGCAGGAAGCTCAGAGCTCCTCTGGCCATGCTGTACATCTCCCCTGGGTAAAGGAAAGGCTTCAAATTCTGGTGCCGTTCCTGAATGTTGGATATACTAACTCCCCAGGATTTGATCTTTCAGGGACTTGCACAAAGCCCTGTTGACTTTGATGCAACTCAGTATCCTACTACCAAATCTCATCTGTAGGCTTGCGCAACAACCATTTCCATTGTGAAATCTTTTGGCATGACTGCTGATGAAAGCGAGCTTGTCTTTTCCATTGGGTTTTCTAATACTTTGGATTGCTTGAGCTCAGATGTGAAACATCCCAAATGTATTTGTTTTGGTGCAAGCAAATTTTGTCCCAAATCTTCAGCCAGTGTAAACTGGTATCATTCCACAGGGGTAAAAGATAAGGATCTTGCTGCTCCCTGTTACCTTCCATCATCCAGCCCTTGTCCCTTCTATTTAAAGATGCAAGATAATTAAACATTAGTTAGGGTTTGGCCCATACTATTGAATTTAATGTTCAAGTGAATAAAGGCTTAGAAGCAGAGTATTGCCAGGAGGGAATGCGCAGGGAAGGTCCCTTTGTGCAGGGGCATCCACATGTCCTTCAAGGCTGGTAGGCAACATGCTTGCTATCCTTTCCCAGAAACATAGAGACTATGGGTGAAGTTACATGTTACTTTTAGACTATACTAAGAGCACTTAAAATGAGAGTGTCTGCTTGTTAACTTTTGCTAAGTGCTCTCTGAGTGTCTCAAAGTTGCGCCATTTTAGGTGAGGGTTAACTCTGGGCCATACTGCCTAGTTTGTGTTAGAGTAACTTCAGTCTGCTCCATGGAGATAAAACAATGTGCAGTACTCCAGCATCCCAGGGTGCACTGCTTCCAGCCCCCTCTCTTCCACCCAAAGCAGAGAGAGACTGCCCAGGTGTGCTGGCTTTTAGCCATGCCCCTGCTCACCAGTCCTCTTAGGGCAAGAGAGCTATATGCAGGTAAGAAATGGTATCAACATTAATGTGTGACTGCTCACAGCATATTCTAATTTTTAACACTGTTTAAAATTGCACAGATTCAGTGTGGTCTAAGTACAGTGAGTAACGTCACCATACCAATGCTGCACTCCTTTGAAACCTTAGGATATGCTACTTTCTAAAGTGGTTGCCTTTCCTGGAAGATCATCCTCTCCAGTAATGCAGGTGGAAAGTAAGAGTTACAGTAGATTTGAAGGAGACTGAAGCCATAGCAAATGAGAATATAAAGGATATGTCAGTTTGTTAGGTACCTGGAGCCTGTAGGGAAATTACTAGCGGAAACCTTAAGGACCTATTATGTCAAACCATAATTTCCTCTTTTGATTGGGTAACTACTGTAATTTGGTGGATCCGGGGAATGCAATGGATGTAATATATCTGGATTTTACTAATGCTTTTGACAGCCCCATGGTCCGTTCTCACATTTACGCTAGAGTAATGTGGTGTCCAGGTAACTCCTTTCGTTAGGTGGGTACATAATTGTCTGAATAACCTCAAGCCGCAAGAGACTGTAAATGGATCAATGTCAGCCTGGCAGATGGTGCCAAGTAGAGGTCCACAGGAGTATGTTCTCGGTCCAGTGCTCGTATGACATTTTTGTTTCATAGTTTCATAGTTGGTAGGGTTGGAAGGGACCTAAGCAGGTCATCAATGGCCTGACCTAAGCAGGTCATCAATTGTTAATGGCTTGGATGCAGGGATAAAGATTGTATTGATCATATTTGCACATAAGATCAGCAACAACAGCTAAGGGTCCAGAGATAGACAGGAAAGATGGTAAGGGGGTAGAAAGTGACCCACGTGAGGAAATCATGAAGGAAGTAGGCTTGTGTAGTTTAAAGTTGATGGGAGGTGGGGGGAAAACGATAATAGTTTGATTCAAGAATGTGAAAAACTTTCTCCTCTCTTTCTACAAAGGACAGGCCACGTGCAAGTGCGTTGAGTTGCAGTGGCGCAAGTGTAGATTGGACCTCAGGGGAGGAAAAGAGCTCCTAACTGTAGAAAATAAAGGACAGTGGAGCACACCGTATAGGGAAATTGTGGAACCGCTTTCTGTGGAGGCTTTTGAAATGGACATCTCTCTGGGATAGTTTAAGAATCCTGTATCTGTTCAAGGGGTTGGATTCGATGGCCTTGCGGTCCTTCCCAGCAGCACGTTCCCAAGGTTAGCTTTCAGGAAGGTCACCTCAAACTGCTTCTCTGTAAACTACATTCTGTAAACTTCTCATTTTCCAGGAAGCTTTGTTGTTGTTGTTCTTTGATATTAAAATTGGAGTCTGGTTTGGTGGCACAAGGGGACAAAAATCCATGCAGGCAACTGAATGATTCATGGAGGTGCATCTGATGCATTAAAAACCTCATTTTCCTTAGTTCATTTGTCAAAAGATTACTTAGTGTGTATTTCACATAGAGCTACATAGGTATTCTGCTCCCATTCTCCTTTATGGCATGATCAAAAGCCCACTACGGTCATAGGGAGCCTTTCTGTTGTCTTTAATGAGCTCCACATCAGAACCATAAGGATAAAGACATTTTTCAGCTCAGGTCCACACATTATTCTTTCTTTTCCCCTCTTTTCCTCTACCTGCTCTGGTCTTCATTTTTTACTTACTTTTATGGCTTGCTACTCTTAATAGTAACATACAGATCTCCTTAAAGAGAATAAAAAAAAAAAAAAATCCAGCCAGTCAGCCAGTTAAAATGCATCATTTACATCATCCCAGATCCTCACAGGAGGTGAGAGGTTCCAGATCAGCTATGAACTGCCTGCCCAGAGGAGTTTTCCATCTGTTGACTCCTGTGAAATCCTATGGAAGATGAACTTTCATTTCTCCCCAGGAGAACTTTCACAATCTTTTCTCCAATACCTGATGAAGGGGGTTTGTGCCCGTAAGCTTCCAATTAAAGAATTTTTTATTGTGAAAATCTTGTTATCTTTTATTAGAGCAACATCTCTACTACGACTTCTGAACAGTGATATTTTGTTCTCCTTGTCTCTTAAAAAATTAGGGCTGGAAGGGACCTCTGGAGGTTGTTTAGTTGAACCTCCTGCTCAAACCAGGACCAACCCCAACTGGATCATCCCAGACAAGGCTTTGTCCAGCCGGGTCTTTAAAAACCTCCAAGGATGGCGATGCCACCTCTCTGGGGAGCCTAGTCCAGTGCTTTACTGCCTTCCAGTGAGAGTTTTTCCTAATATTTAATCTAAACTTCCCTTGCTGCAGCTTGAGCCCATTGCTCCTTGTCCCGTCGTCTGCCCCCACTGAGAACAGCCCAGCTCCATCCTCTTTGCAGCCCCCCTGCAGGGAGATGAAGGCTGATGTTCAATCCCCCTCGGTCTTCTTCTCTGGACTCAATCAGCCAACTTCCCTTGGCCTCTCCTCATAAGACATGTGCCCAAGCCCACCAGCCATTGTTGTTCCCTCCACTGGATTTCTCCACATCCTTTCTGTATTGGGCATGGGGCAAAACCAGACACACTACTCCAAATATGGCTTCAACAGTGCTGAATAGAGGGGAATAATGACTTCCCTCAATCTGCTGCTGGCAACGCTTCCTCAAGTGCAGCCCAGGATGCCATTAGCCTTCTTGGCACCAAGGGCACACTGCTGGCTCCTGTTCAGCTTCTTGTCCCCTGTCACCTCCAGGTCCTTTTCTGCAGAGCTGCTGCACAGCCAGCTAGCTGCCAGCCTGTACAGGTACATGGGATTGTTCCCTCCTAAGTGCAAGATTTTGCACTTGTCCTTATTGACCCTCATGAGATTTCTTTTGGCCCAAACCTCCGATTTGTCGAGGTCACTCTGAATCCTAGTCCTGCCCTCCCATGTATCTACTACTCCCCATAGCTTGGTGTCATCTTCAAACTTGCTGAGGGTGCACTGCATCCCACGTTCCAGGTTGTTGATGAAGATATTGAACAAAACTGACCCGAGGCACTCCACTTGAGATCAACTTCCAGCAACACATCAAGCTACTGATTACTACTTGTTGAGTCTGACAATCCAGCCAGTTTCATGTCCACCTTGCAGTCCATTCATCCAGCCCATACTTCCATAGCTTGCTTGCAAGAGTGTTGTGGGCGACCACATCAAAAGCCTTGCTAAAGTCAAGGTACATCATGTCTGTTGCTCTCCCCGCATCCACAGACCCAGTCATCTCATCATACAAAGCTATCAGGTTGGCCAGGCATGACTTACAGGTGAATCCATGCTGACTGTTCCTAATCACCTTTTTCTCCTCCAAGTGCTTAGAAATGGATTCCTTAAGGATCTGCTCCATAATTTTTCCAGGGACTGAGGTGAGACTGACTGGTCTGCAGTTCCCTGGATCCCTTTTCTTCCCTTCCTTAAAGATGGGCTCTACATTTGCCCTTTTCCAAACATCCAGGACCTCTCCTGACTGCCATGAGTTTTCAAAGACAGTGGCCAGTGGCTATGCAATCATATCTGCCAACTCCCTCAGCACCCTCGGGTGCATCACATCTGGCCCCATGGACCTGTACGTGTGCTGGCTGCTCACCTCCTTCTCAAGCTGTGCCAGCAGGTGCAGGAGTCTGGGAGCTGACCTTTCCTGTGAAGAGTACAAGCATTGAGCACTTCACCCTTTTCCACATTATCTGTCACAACGTTGCCTCCCCCATTCAGTAAGGGATCCATACTTTCCCCGAGCCTCCTCTTGTTGCTGCAGAAGGGTTTCTGCTTGTAAAAATCCTTCTTGTTACCCGTCATGTCCCTTGCTAGCTGCAATTTCGTTGTCCTTTGGCTTTCCCGATTTCATCCCTGCATGCCCAAGCAATACTCTTATACTCCTCCCTAGTCGCTTGTCCAAGTGTCCACTGCTTGTAAGCTTCTTTTTTTTAATGTTTTAGCTCAGTGAAGCATTCCCTGCTAAGCTAAGCTGGTCTTCTGCCATACTTGCTACTCTTCCTGTCCATTGGGATGGTTTGTTCCTGCACCTGTAAAATTTCCTTAAAATACAGCCAGCTCTCCTGGACTCCATTCCCCCGCAAACAGAAAAAATGGTTCTTGCAAGCAGTGGATGCTTGGACAGTGGACTAGGGAGGAGTATAAGAGTATTGCTTGGGCAGTACTTGGGAGAAGGCCGCCCCTGTTGCCCCTTCTAGCTCACCTGCTTCCCCACTTACCTCAGGGCTTTGGTGCCCATCCTCCAACTTAGTTTAAAGCCCTCCTCAGTGGGTTAGCCTGCCTGCAAAGATGCTCTTTCCTGTTTTTGTCACGTGGATCTCATCTCTTCCTAGCAATCCTTCTTGGAACAACCTCCCATAGTCAAAGAAGCCAAAGCCCCTACTGGTGCCACCATCTGTGTAGCCATGCACTGATCTGCAGGAAGAGCCTGCTCCTGCCTGGGCCCTTCCCCTTGACTGGAAGGATTGAGGAGAACACCGCCTGAGCCCCTGTCCCCTTCACCCTTGCACTGAGAGCTCCTGGTTGGGGTCACCCCTGGCAGCATCACTGGTGTCCACATGGGGTAGTTGTCAGAGGGCCAGATGAGTCTTGGTAATCCTTTCATGAATAGGGATCTCCAGAATTCACTCTAGAAGTGCACGGTGTGACGGCTTCTTTAAATTTGGAGTTCCCCCATTTGCTCCCCCACCACCAATTGGCAGAGGAGTCCTGTTGCTCTCTGCTAGCCACCCATGTATGATGGTGCGGTTTTCACCTCCTGGTCATCGGGCACATGTGGTGAGCAATGTGTCCCCTCCGCCAATCAGTGGCAAGGGGTGGCACGTGGGGGAAACTCCAGTATTAAAGAAGCGGCCATGCCATGCAGTTCTGGCGTGAATTCAGGAGATCCCTATCCATGACATAATGGACTGAGGCTCTGGGCAAGCAGGAGACCTCCTGAGACAACAGGTCTCTGTCATGGATGTCTCTGTCCCTGCAGAAGGGAGTCTGCAACTACCACCACCCATCGCTTCCTTTTGGTGGTAGTGGTCTCTATCCTTTCCTTGGGGATGCCTGCCTGGCCTCTTCCAACGATGGAATATGCTTCTCCTTCTCTGTTGCTAGGACTCCATATCTATCTTCTAGGCAATCTGCTGCAGGTGGAGATGAAGACTTCCGTTTACCGCTAGAGGTCCATCTTCCACCTTCCTGGGAGTCCGCATCCTCTTCCTTCTCTAGCACTGCCTCCGGCAGCCCTTCCTCGGCAGTCCTAGAGGGCTCCTCCAGCATCTAATCAATTAAGTCCTTATGGCGGAGGATGCTTCAGAGCAATGCCACCTCCTCCAGCTCTTTTGCTTGCTCCCTGAGGGGCACCACGAGGAGGCACCGGTCACACTGCAGGCACCCCCTGCCCCCCAGCTGTCACTGGAAGAAGCCTGCAAGCCGCAACCTCCACAGAGCCAAACCAGGAACTGAGTGCAAGCCTCGATGGGGAGCGGTCCTGCCCGGATAGACACCTGCACTGGATAGATGCAAGCAGAGGCAGAGCTGGCAGTGGCGGTGGCTCTGGCACTGTGACATCCTCCAGCCATTTCTCTGGGCCTCTTAAGCCACCGTCTCTCTCTCTCTTCCTGCCCCTGTTTCCAAGCAGTCCTTCCCTAGCAAACTCCCCTGTAAGCTGCCAAGTTCATTGCTCCTTGGTCCCAAAAGTTCCCTTTTCCCTGCTAACCTGCTCCCTCTCACCCAGGCTTACGGTGAAAGAAGGCGAAAGAGAGTTTCCAGGCAAACTCCCTAGCAAACTCCCCCTCACGCTTAAGGGGACTTAAACAAGGGGCTTAAGTCTTTGTCTAACTGTGGAGTTTTATCGATTTTTAGGTTAAATATATTAATCATTATTTATATTATAAAATATGAGGTGATACTCTCTCCTACCTTGGGGGTCTTCAAGAGGAGGCTGGACAGATATTTGGCTGGGCTAATACGATCCTGACACCTGTTTCTGCCTGGGGCAGGGTGTCAGACCTCATAATCTGTTTAGGTCTCTTCTGACCCTAAGTACTATGATACGTGGGTTAGTTGCTTTTAATTTAAGAAGTTACCTTAAAGGCTCTCCTTCAAAGAGAGGGACTTATGACCAGCTTGTAAATTGTTTGCTCCCCCTGTTCACTTGCTTCCTGGTCGGGGAGTCTCCTTTTATACCCTCTTGATGGATATTGATGGGCCTGGACTGGATCCGCCCCCTTGTTAGGGCTTTTATCAGATGCAGGCAGCAGTTATACAGGACCAGCAATCACTCAGCTAGCAGCATGCCCAGCTGCTCAGATCACGGGTCTTCTGCATTCATGAATTAGGACAGCATTTTGTTTGCCATTTTAAAATCGCATCTACTTCTTATTTTTTTTTTTTTCAAGCTTCAGCATGATATGGATTTATTATTCAATTGAGGGAGGACATTTTAACTTGTGGAACAGGGCTTTAAAATTATTTACTGTTCTCATTATCATCAAGAAGTATTTTTTTTCCAGATCTTTTTAATAATCTAAGACTCTAATATTCCAGCTTTTGAAATATTTTACAGACTAAAAAGTAGTCAAACGATCCAGATAACAGGACATATTTAATAATGCTCCTGTCTGCACAAAAAAGTTAAGGGCACTGAAATATATATATTTTTAAATAAATGCAAATATTATGCTTAGTGCAAAGGACATTGGGTTTTTTGATATGCAGTCTCTACCAAGAGGAATTATCTGTACTCAATGGCTTCTGAATTTATGTAGCATGAAATTTTAAAATAAAAGTCTAGCCATTCACCTTGAGGATCATTGTTCTGATTTTAAGCTTTAAGTGTTATTTTTGCGCAGGCAAAAAGTTCTGCACGTTAAGAAAAAAGAACAAAAAGGAGGGAGGGGGTAGAAAAAAGGAAGAAAAGGCATCAGCCAAACGGATAAACCTGTCAGTGCCTCTTTTGGAACGTAACACGTCTCCTAGTTTGTCACTGAACTGTGAAGTTTTAATATGCATCTGACACATTTGGAAGAGCTAGACATATCAGTCTTTCAGGTTTCAGCTCAGATTTCCAGAGTGATTAATCAAGTTGTGGAGAGGGTGACCAGAACGGTATGAATTGGGTGTAGCGTAAATGCTGATGTTGCATTGTTTGCAAGGAGCTTCCTCGGTTATAGACTACGTTTTCACTGTGGAGGGTGGTGGAAAAAAAAGGCCGATTAAAAGGTTCTGTATATACATTTACGTTCCAGCTCTGAGAGACTGGGGAGAGCCTTGCCTCACTAAGCTACCTCTGCTCAGGAATAAAAACTTGTCAAGCTTTTGAGCCCAGGGAGTGCTTAATGCAAGTTACTTATTTTCACTTTAAAATATGCAGGCTCCCAGGCCAGCTGTGAGAGCAGACAAGGTTTCCCTGGAGAAGGTTCTTGCTTTCCTCAGAGTGAAGCTTGTGGGCTTTGGAGAATTTATGGAGGAAGATTGAATGCTGCTGAGTATTTCACGATGAGGTTCAGTTCTCAAAAATAATGATTTCTTTTACGAGGGGATCAGTTTGGAAATTAGACCTATCAATTTAAAATATGCCTTATGCCTACCTCAAGGGGTCCACGCTCAGTGCTGAAGTCACAAAGGCATCTAAAGCTGGGTTGCATCATTTAACATGGGAGGTCTGAAGACCCCCCCCTCCCCGAGAGTTGTTTTGAGGACTGAAGCAGGTGGCTGGAAAACTGGCAATCTGCCTTAATAAATCCCTCCAAACTCAAGGGCTGAAGTCGGACGTAATGCAAGTTGTTGAAACAACACTGGCAGCAGGTGCTTGTGTCAAGTCTGAATATGGCCTATTAAAGCCTATCTTTTTGTGATGGAGGGTGGGAATGAAAACATCCTTTTGGAGCAGAGATGTAGGACAAAAGCAAAGTCAGAGAAGTGTGAGCCTATGTGTGTGCAAACAAGTAAGTGTATTTACTAGGCCCACTCCGGCACATCAATTCATGGTTTCTTTCTTCATCCTTTCTGCCTCCAATCTACTCTAGTGGACTGTTTAGGGGAAAGACAGATCCCTCAACCAGTATAAAGTCTGAAGACTGGGGAGACAAGAATGGCAAGGTTCTTTGGGTAGATGTGATATCTTTTATTAGACCAACTGAGTAGTTGGAAAAAAGGTTCACAGGCCTCTTGGAAAGTAGTTGCTTTGATTCTATTCCTGTATCAAATATATATAATTATGTATATTTGCAACTGCATAGATTCATAGATTGTCAGGGGCTGGAGAGGACCTTGCAGATCATCGGGTCCAGCCTCCCCTGCTTTAGGCAGGAAGACAACGGGGGTTAGGTGACCCCAGAGAGGTGACTGTCCAGTCTCCTCTTGAAAACCTCCAGGGTAGGTGACTGCACCACCTTTGGAGGGAGTTTATTCCACAGCGTGGACACCCTGATTCTGAAGGAGTTTTTCCTGGTATTTATCCTGAAGTGGCCTTCCAGAAGTTTGTACCCATTGGTCCTGGTTTTCCCTGGGGTGCCCTAGTGAACAGCTGTTCACCGAGCTTCTGATGCACTCCTCTGATATAGCAGTAAGTGCTATCAAGTCCCCTCTTAACCTTCTCTTCTTTAGTCTAAAGAGCCCCAGGTCCCTCAGCCTCTCCTCGTATGTCTTGCCTTGCAAGTCCTGGATCATACGGGGGGGCTCTTCTCTGGACCCTCTCCAGTTTTTCCATATCCTTATTCAAGTGTGTTGCCCAGAACTGGATGCTGTACTCCAGCTGTGGTGTCAACCATGCTGAGTACAGCGGGAGTATCACTTCCTTAGTTTTACGTGAGATACATCGGTTGATGCATGCCAGTGTGTTGTTTGCCCTGCTGACCACCACCTCACACTGGCTCATTCATACGATGGTCAATCATTATCCCTAGGTCCCTTTCAGCCATAGTGCAGGTCAGGCTGTCACCACCAAGCCTGTATGTATGTTGAGGGTTGTTTGCCCCCAGATGGAGCACCTAACACTTGGAAGTATTAAACTTCATCTGGTTCTGGTCTGCCCAACTTTCAAGCCCATCCAGGTCCACCTGTATCTGCAACCTATCTCCTAGTATGGCCACACTGCCCCATAACTTGGTGTCATCCGCGAACTTGGACAGAGAGCTTTTCACTCCCACATCTAAACCATTGATAAAGATGTTGAAAAGCATCGGTCCAAGCACAGACCCCTGAGGGGGACACCGCTTGCCCCTGGCCAGTTCTTTTTTTCCAACTACTTGGTCTACTCAGTCAAGAATGAAATTATTTTACAAAGTCAAGAATGAAATTCTTTCACAAAGAGAAGTTTTAAGGGCAGGATCTGATTCAGAGTTACCTCCCAAACCTGGAGTGTCCCCATGTGTCCTTGGGAAGAAGCATGAGGTCTAGAGAGGTCACCTCCCTAGCCCTAATTGATGCAAATACAGTATGCTTTTCCTCCTTTACCCTTATTTCCAAGAGTGTTGAGGAAAATAAACAGGATAATATTCAAATGAGCCTCATAGTTTACCCACCAATATGAATCTTCAGATTTTCTACAGATGGGCAATTTCTGATTTTATAACTTTGCCACGTTCAAAGAAAATCATCTTCTTTATGCTTGGCTTTATACTTCTAAGCCCTGCCTTGCTGTGTTGTGTAGTATGGATGCTTTCAGGTTGACCCCTAAGGACAACTGACATGTTCCAGAAGTGCAGAAAATCCTACTATAAAACACCAAGTCGTCCACTACAGAAGCACATTTCAGTAAATTAAAATGTTTTTCACTTAGTCCGGAGAAAGGAGCTGAGATCTGACTAAGTCCCCTATTCTGTTCATTCTGAATCATTTTCCGCCATCAAAAAAAGGCAAAGAAAAACTCGGGTTTCTCCCACAACTCCATCAAAGTCTAATTAGTAGCAATTTTGGCCTGCTGCCAACTCGTTCAGTATTTTCTAAACAAACCATTCATATGTTTCTGAAGGGTTGGAGACTAGCCGTTCTGCTGGTAAAAGTCTTCTCCTGTGAGCTCTAAGCTGTATTTTTTCCTTTAACGGAACTGCCATTTAGGTTGATGGCACGTTCGCAACAGCATCATGGAAATCTGCTGTCTAGTTGTTATCTTGGTTCGTAGGATAAACACAGATGGTAGATCCAGGCCCTTATGGGATAATTCCCCAACTAATGCAAATATTTTAGATTCAAATACTTTCTTTTATTAGTGTAGCCTAAGTGAGACCATATCTCCAATTTGGTTTAAATTGGTTTCAGGTTGCCTGAATCCAATCGCATCCAGTGACAATTATCCAGTGACAATATTTCTTTCAAGACTCCATTCATTGTTGGGAACCCAAACTTCAGGCCTTTTGGATTTTATGAACTGAGCAAGACGCAACCCTTTCACAAGTCTTCTAGATTATTTGTCAGTGCAGGATGAGTTGAAGTGAATAGTGGATCACTTTCAAATAGCACATGATTTAGAGCCATCAAACTGGATCAAGGCTCATTCAACTACAGCAGTGGTTTTCAACCTTTTTTTCATTTGTGGACTAACAAAAAAAAATTGAATGGAGGTGTAGATCCCTTTGGACATATCAAATGATGGTGTTAGACCCCTCTGAATTGTAAATGTGGTTATTTTCATACTTTTGATCACAATCCTCTTTCACGGACCCCTTGGACATACTCTATAGACTGCCAGGGGTCCGGGCCCACAGGTTGAAAACCACTGAACTAGAGCACTAGTAGTGTATTCTAGTAGACATTCATTTAGTGAAAATTGTACAGTGACTATATGGTGGAAGATTCACACATTTCATGAATCGCAGTTCATTAGAGGCAGCCTCAAGATTGGAGCTAAATTAGGGAGTGTTTCTTCATTTCTTTGCTTTTTATCCAGGTGAACTTCCAGTCCACTCTTGTCCCATGTGTGGAGTTGAACTTGTAGTTAAATGACATGAGTGGGATCTTTGCCCTACCATGCTTAACCCTCCATGTCTTCACCTGTGATCCCTGGCATCTGCATTCATGGTACCAAAATTGCTGCGTGATGATTGTGGCCACTTTGCATTTCATGCCGTGAGGAGGGGAATGGCAGCCATGTAGGGCTCCTATTGGACTCTAAGTCTCTAATGTACCCTGGTAGTAAATCTGGACCCTGTTTGTAGTAAGTGGGATTCACTGCCCAGACTATAGCAAAGAAAAATGGTACCTGTGAGGCAAGTGACCCTTCTTCTGTTGTTATGAAGTTGCTTATCTATTCATTCTTGTACTGTAGCATTTAGCATTGCTGCATGGGAAAATAGTTCTCATATTTATAAGCACTGCTACTTGTTTCTTCTTCCCAATTCTTTTTTCCCCCTCTCCTTTCTTGTCCCTAGATTCATCTCTCTCATAACTTTTTGTTTACTTCAGTACCTCTCATATGATAGCATCTCTCATGTGCACCGGTTAGACACCTTTCCATTGAGCTAGAGAGAAAACTGAAGAGCTTCAAGGTGAAAGGGGAGCTCATGCTGTACATGCATTCTTTCAGGCTTTCTGAAGATTTGGGGCGGTACCATTCTCTTGCTTTATACTTATTTTATACAGAGAAGGTTTTCTTTATAATCTTAAATGCTAACATGTTTGTTTTTTTAAAGATTAAAGATTGCAGAATCTGTATATGCGGTGATGTCCACTTCAATACATGAAGTAGATCATAGAGGTCACTGGTTTAGGCCATACGTATGACTTTAAACTTAAATTTAAATGCAGCTGCCTTTTTCAGGAAGAGGAAAATGAAGGGACGAATGCAGCTGAAGAGTGAAGATCCTGATTTCTCGAAATGAAGGGTAGGAAGGAAATAGGCTTAGTCATCAATCAAGCTAAGTGTCAGGGAGAGAAGTTCACAAATGTTGAGTTAGCTTTAAATAAAATCCAAAACCAAGCCAGCCCACATTAAGTACAAGTGATGGGCATAGACATCCTATACAACTGGAAGAAAAGGAAATAGAGAAACAGGCTTTCTCAACATCTTCCTTTTGTTCCAGGTGGCTGAACACAGGCCCTTGTGCTGATGGCGAGGATAAACTTCAACATGATGATATAATGCTTTCTTTCAGTACCCTCATCCAAGCCATCCATGATAGTATTAAATTGACTCAGTATTAATGGGCTGTGACTATACCTCCTCAGTGGTACAGAGAATTGCATGACCTAATGTCAATAAAGGAGATTAACCATGAAAAGCATAAAGGAGGATGGAAAATAAGCAGGCTTCTGAAGAGATAAGCAGAAAAGAAAAGAGCAGAAAGCATGACTATCATGCCAGGATGTTAGGTCAAGGAGTAGCAATATGTACCAACTTCCCTAGTGATGAAACTCTCCTGGTAGGGTCATTTAATCTAATGGTATTGGAAACAAACTCTGTGCGAGAAGAGACATGTTTTTTTCCCCCTTCTGTCATATGCCCATGCATGGCATCAAAGCTTCCATAGCATAGAGATCTTCCCTAATATGTTGGGGACACCCCTAGAAGAGGGGAATCAAATAAAGTCCCACTTTTCACTTATCTCTAGATTTGAGAGAGACTGTAATGAAGAGAAGGATGTCAATAGGCATGAATTGCGAGTGGGCCAACTTTCAGAGAATAGTTTCTGCTCCATATTTAACACTTCTCAAATGGAAAAGGCATCTACCCATCATCCCATATAGGCTTTAGAAAGCTGTTGCTACCCTTTTATCATCATTACAATTTCTGTTCATTTTTTTGCCATAATGTAGGACCTTATTGTGTAAGATTTTCCTGACCCAAAATATTTAGGTGCTTAGGTTGACCTCAGTGTGGCCACACCATGTTTCAAGGGTGGGGCCAACAAAGTCTTTGGGAATAAGGGGGATGAATTCTTTACTCCAATGAAGCCCATAGCAAAACTTGTGTATGACTTTCATGCAGCTAGGTTTTCACCCTAGGTGCCTTCCTGTATGTAAGAACATAGCATGCTTAGATGATGGTTGTTCATATAAATAAATAGTAGTAACTGCTAGATGGGGGTGGGAGGGGTAGATCATAGATTAGGTTCTGCTATTTTTAAACCAGTCTGTGAGCTGAACTTCTGTTATGGGTATAGACTGGTTTCCAATCACTTATACCAGTAAAAGTGTAATGTCTGTACCTGGCCTACTTGTGCATCTCTTCCTCTAAGTTCTCTGGCATCTTCTTGAGGAGTGTGTCCGTTTCTTCTCCCTGTTTCATGCCTGGCCAAATTTATCTTGAAACATTATATTCATAAATCAGTTGAAGAGAACTGCAAGCATCCACCCACGTGGCTGATTTAAGAACATCATGACTTAACGCTTCAACGACCCCCATCTTCCTACGCCTTTACTTTAGTACATCATCCAAATCCAATGGCCAGGCCTTAGGGCTCAGCATTAGGAGCTGGCTAAAAGCTTATGGTCATCTATCATTCATTAAGCTGTTTTGCTTTTGATATTGTGAAAGTATGAGTGTGCCCTTCCAGCAGGGGAACGATACCGTTATGCCATGGGGCAGTTCGTTAGGAAGGCTCAGCAACACAAGTGATGACCTGCAGGGAATATTGTTGTCCGATTAAAGACTATCTATGAGATAACTGAAAAAGTTAGCTGTGAACACAGAGGTGTGGGTAATACATGTCTGATACAGTAGGGGAAAGGGAACTGAATTTCAGGATGCTTTAGAACAGCCGTGGCGGAGAAGACAGTGACGACGATGATGATTTATAATTACGGTGATGGAAAATAATGATGATTCTGCTGCCACATTTTACCACAGCCTCAGGGGTATCTTATAAGCAATTATGCTATGATCAGTTGATTCTAGGTATTCACAAATTTAGCTATTTATCATAATTGGCTTAGATCCTTGGATTTATTCCAGGCTATTATTTCACGTGGTTGACTATACAATGGAAAATGCAAGCAAGCAAACCTGCCTCCCAGAACCAGGTGCCAGTTCTTGGTCTGTCTAGGCAATGTCAGTTGTGTTGTAATCTATAGTTCACTGTTCAGTGTGATGTTCATTTTTTTTTTCTTTCAATTAAAAAAGAAATTATGTGGAGTACCTCTAAACATTGGCTCCAGGCACCCTACTAGCCATCAAGGTTTTCAGTTGGGTGCCTTGGTTTAGACTCCAGAATACAAGTCTCATTTTTCAGATTTAAACACTCAGCAGCTCCCATGTGAGATGTTTTGGACTGAAGCTGAATAAAGACCTCAAGCAAATCAACTGAGTGGCTATAGACTTTGGTATCATACCCCATCCCAGATCATTTTTTTTTCTTACAGACCTGTTTCATATATAACAGTTCAAATGGAAAAGGGATCTGCCTATCATCCCATATAGGCATCCTTTTTCTAAAAGGATCTTTAAATGTATTCCACAGACCTTTGAAAGAAGCTGATTAAAAAATAATCAGTTTTTATTTTGAAGGTGAGGACAGGGAAATATTTTTTTGCAATGATTTTTAATGAATAATGCCACCATTTTTTTTTTTTTCTGGATTCTATCAAATTGTTAACAGAGTGATATGGCACTGCTCAGTACTTTGTGTGGTCACTTGCACCTCTTCAGATGGGTTAAAAAAATCCAAAATGTAGTGTCATATTCCCCATTCACTTATGTTTTATATCTTTGGCTGGCTCCATTACAGTCGGTCGTTGTATCAGATTGACAGTAGGGTAAGGGAATGAGCCAGGCCTAAAACTTTCCGAACTTACTGCGTGATGAGTATCGTGTTCTCATTTTACAGGGTGAAATCTGAGTTGATAGTGATTTATGGCAGCTGATCGCTCGGCGATTCAGCAGAGGTCAGAAGCCTTGGCTGTGAGGGTTTCTGCTGTTATCAGAGGAACGGTGGTACACGTAGGCGCAATCCTGATCGTGTTACGCAAACGCGAGTCCCATGGATACCAGGGCTTCCAAGGACTTTCTTATTTTTCAGTGCAGATTTATCTTGGACCATGCTTTGTTCTTGCCAAGTAGCAGCTGGCACATTGTTTCTTCTTTCTAAACCATGAAGTAATTGGCATTGAACTAGGTAGGGAGAAAGAAGCACCTAGGGAGAACTAGAGGTTGTCTGTACACGGGAGCTAAATTCTTGAGGAGCGTTACATAATTGCATTTAAACTGTGGATTGATTTATTCTTTCTCTTTTTGTTTTCTGTCGCGTTAGCGTATACAGTTGCTAGCGTGTCAAGTAGGTAAAACAAACATTGTGTTCAAGATTAGCCACGAACAATTTTCCTGCAAGTCCCACCCACAGCAAATTCTCAGGACTTTTATTTTATTGTTTTTCATTCTCCTTATTTTACAGTGCTGGTGGATTAAAACCCCTATCAGCGTGACTTAGATTGCAACTGTGTGTTGCAGTGTTTTGGTGATGGGAAATGGAAGAAAGGCAGCAAATCAGTACGGTTCTAAGACAAGTCCTAAATTTATGACAATGAGGGCAAAAGCATTGCAGTGTGATGAATATTGACACAAACTCACCATGCACTTAATGTAACCATGGTCCTTTTACTTCCCTTTTTACTCCCCTCGAGTAATCCAGAAGTCAACGAGTGGAAAAATGGCTTTAAGCTACCTCGATTTCCCTTATCACTGATGCAAGGGGCTGCATCTCTACAGCACACAGCATATCAGCTCACCCAGTGTCCTGCTTGAAAGCTTTTGCACACTTTAGGAGAAACGTTAAGAAATTCCTATCACCAAAACGCTGCAATACACAACTGCAGTATAAATCCAGGGCTGTGGGCAGGCCCCAGACACCTGTCACAGAGCCTGGGTTGCTCACAGCAGGAAGCCATGAGCGTGCACGTGGCTGCTCCAGGGTCTGGAGCTTGTTGCCGACCGTGGCTGCATGTGCGCTTAGGGGAGCGTGGCAGGAAAGGGGCCAGGGCTGCCGTGCACCCTGCGGTGCATGCAACCACTACCACCACGGAGCCAGGCCACGGTGCAGCTGTTTGCAGCCTCCCTGCCACTTGCTGTGAGCAGCCCAGTCTCCACAGCCAGTGGCAGCTTCCCAGAGCCCGGGGCAGCTGTGGCACGCCAAGCACAATGTCCTTGTGGGCTATGCCGTGGTACACGTGCTGGGGTTTGCTGACCCTGCTCTAGGGGTTTTCCCTGGCTGCTAATCCGGTTGGTGGGGTCTGTATTTAAGACTGAGTGTCCAGATTCTATATTTATACATTACAAAAAAAAATCTCCGGATTAATAATCGAAATAATAAAATCAGACCTGGAAGAGAAGGACATACTCTAGAACAACCCTCCATCCCCATGCGAGAGAGTGTCCTAAGCGATAGGCTACCCAGTGCCATGCCTCTTCTTCCACTATCAGCTGACTTGCATCCCTTTTTGTGCAGTATAGCAGCTCCAGTGAGTGGGAGAGAGGATGTGTCCTCACCTCTAGCCTGGTGGTTGGGACACTTTTTAGAAAGGTTGGGGAGATGTAGGATGATACTATCATGCTGCAGAAGGTACTGAGTCTGGGGCTGCTTCCTGGATGAAGAAACCTCTACCTCTAACTGCCAGGCTGTGACTGAACTGGTAGACACCACCTCCTCCTTCAAAGGCTGGACTCAGTAAAGGAAACATATATTCATTTTGTATAGGGCCCAGGTTCGCCGGTTGACATGCAGTGTGATGAGAGCACTCCTACCACCTGGGGAGTTAGTCCAAGTGGTGCCGACTCACCTACAGGTTTGGGGCATTTCCACGTTCAGGAAACAGCTGAGCATGGGGTTGGGGGTCATTTGTTTTTAATCGTGACTTTGGGCCTAGGCACTTAAATTCCACCTTCGTCCTGCTCTAGGCCCCTTCGTCCTTATTTTGATCTAACCCGGCGACTGCTGAAATGGCAGGGCAGTGATGAAAGGGGCTCTGTGGCTCCCTATTTCACTGTGAGTGAAGCCTAATGAAATGGTTCGTAGGTGCCAGCAGATCGATATTGCTTTTCTGTACAGTTTTGAAAACCAGAGTTCCAGCAGAAAAGCCAACTATTGCAGTACTGTTTAATTTATTTAGCGATAGGGTACATTGATTGATATTGTCATAAATAACAAAGAGCCTCATCTAGCCCTTCTCATTACCCAATAATATTATGCATACAAGGTGGGGGAAAAAAAGAAAGCCCAGACCCTCTCAAGTCTCAAGCTAACAAGCTTTATTGATTGCACTTGTCATGAGTAATCTAAAGCTAAAGGATAGAAACCCTTAGGAGTCGTATACAACCCCCTGGACCAGGCACGAGTCCACAACGTTTTCAGTATGGATAATGCCTGTAGAAGCAGTGCTGATTACTAAGCAGCTGATGTGTTTGCTCTTGGTTTCCAGTAAAACAAAAGGAGCCTTGTATTCTGAAGCAATGATTGGCAGAATCAATCTTAATTAGGCTCCCCATATTCAAGGTTGTTTCTAAACCCAAACCTTTTTGTTGATCTCTCCTAATTATGCATGCAAATCAAAATGACATCGAGGGCTACTTATCCTTTAGCCAACTTTGCTAAATACACCAGGTCGTTTGTCATCTGAGCAAATGCATCAGTCCCAGCCCAACTTGGGTGAAAAACCTCACGGCCGGGCAGACTGCGGTGCAATCCTTCAAACTTGTATTTTCAAGAGTCCTCTGGGGTATTTCTAACAGGAATTATAAATCCTAGGTGGGTAGAGCATACCTGGGCTGTGTGCTGGACAGTGGCATTTTCCCTGTTACATCCCATGAGCTTTTTATAAATATAAATTTTGGTATGTTTTTGAAGGCTGACTTCTCTACAGGGTCCTAATTCTGTCCTCGGTTCTGAGTACTTGCTTGTGATTTGGGCTCTAACCTACCCAAGGAAACAAGAATTTTCCCCTGATGTGGACTTTGGGGCTACAGATCTGGTATAGGAGCAAGGGAAGCTACTTACTCCCTAGGTTTCTGCCAGAGGACCTGTGGGGTAGACTTTCCTGGCTTTGAGGCAATGAATCCCTTAAAACACTTCCTGTCAGATAAAATCAACTCCAAATGCAGCTCAGTCCTTATGCAGATGCAAGGTGGAAGGAAGAGCAGGCTGCAAAGGATGGGGTTTCTATTTCTTCATTAATACACCCTAATTACTGTGCATTTAGTTCAGTACTTCCTCAATGAAGTACTAACTGAATGTGCAATAACTACATTTACCGTGCAGTAGTGCTGGCACACAGGGTTTTTTAATGTTTAGGGCACATTAGCCTAATAACACTGTGCAGTAGGCTATTAGCATGGTTTTTTACCACCACACTACTGCACAGTGTTATTAAGCTAATGCTCAGTAAGTGTCTTGTGTAGACGCACCCCTTGAGTGGGGGTTTCCTTATCTCCTCACCACCCCACTAGGGTATAAAGAATATGGCGGGGAAAGGCAAGAGTAGGAGGAGTGACAAAGGTTCAGCAAAATGGATATCAGTGGGGGGACAGGGCGGACGGGGCAGAGAGCCCCGCATGTCCCAAACCAGGCCCTACGTGTGACATAGAAGAGGATGAGTTTCCCTTCTCATTGCCCTTTGAGCACTGTAAAGCATGCTGTTTTGAAACAACATTCATAGCATCTGTTTCCTTGGCATTGAGCAACTAAATATTATCATACAAAAATGATCTCATGCTACCAACAGCAAGAAGCAATGGCAGTCCTGTGCTATCAAGGTATATTGTGCAACTACCTCGAATTAAAACAGGAGCAACAACCTGTACTCTAATGCAATGCTCAGTAAATGCATCCCATTTTGTGTTCTGAAAAGCCATCCTATTCTGGAGCTGATGGGTTGCTCTAGGAGTTGGGCACCTTTTGAGAGAGTTTTTCATTTTCCCTTTGACTCCAGAAACAGACTAATGCTTCTGCCAAACCAATGGTCTTACAAATTAAGTTGTACATAAGGCAATTTTTAAATGAGAATTTAAGGCCTGATTCAGTGCCCACTAAAATAAGGTTGCCACTGTTTCATTGGGTATTGAGCTTGGGCCTTTTGCACCTTGGAGCTTTCTAGGAATATTTGGAGTAGTTGCAGACCCATTTGACTTGAGCAGGGGAAAAACAGAGAATTTGGAAAGTCATGCCATATGCTAGCTTCATTTATTACCATGTGATGTTTGGCCCAAGAACCAGCTCCGTTTTCCTTGAAATAGCTATCTGAAAGTTGTAATTGCCTCTTTAACCCATCAGTACCATTCTGGTCTCAGTTACTATTCACATTCATCAATACTGGATGAGTAATGGGCACCTTTAAGGCATGTTGTGACTTTTATCTTTCTGGGATCGTTTGACCCCAGCAGACTTCCTGCCCCTTGGGCCGGGGGAGGGGGGGGGGGGGCAGGACCCGATGATCTTGCAAGGTCCCTTCCAGCCCTAACGTCTATGAAATTTATGAATGCAATTTGGGGTTGCTGGTCATTTCTACATTTTAGCAACTGGAACATGAGCAGATGCAACCATCACCCAGAACCTTGTTTCAAGAATAAAAAGATGATGAGTGAGAGCTGGGAACTGAGAGTCGGGAGAGGGGGAGCATAGTCCTGACTCCAGCAATATGGTTGTGCCTTTATTGGCTCTGAATGGTTTTGGACGCTGCCACTGAGCAAATAAGCTCGTCCCATCCACTCATGTTTGTGATCCTAAAAGGCAAATGTTTCATGGTGCAGGGGCACATGGTGCAGCGGGGACATCTGGGTGGCTTGTATGTCTACACTGGCTACCCTGTATGAATTTAAAAATGTCTCTCAATACACCCGTTCCAAGCATTTTCCTATCTAAAGCTGAAGTTTATATAATGCAATATATTGATTTCAGACCCCCTGGTGCAAAATGTTAGGATTGGATTGTTCATGGTTTCCAGAAATAAATTCAGCCCTGTACATTTAGAAAATCCTGCTAAAGAGATGACCTCTTAACCACTCCTACTTTCTTTACAACATGTGCTCTTTGAAAATGCGTGCATGCATGTAATCCCTTACATGTGCATTAATTCATGTTAAGTCCAGAACCACACTTTGGTCCCATTTTTTTGAATGTATATGCTACCTGATTGCTGTTTATTTTTGGGTGGCAAATCCTTCAGGCATATGTTTAATTTAAAAGTACAGATGTTTTCACTGTAATTAAAAGTGGAATAAAACAAGAATGTATTGGATTATACTTAATCTTTTTTTTTTTTTTTCTACTAAACAGATTAACTAAAATGGGAGATGGAAGGTCCTAAATTATCCAGGGGAGGAGGGGGGGGGGCAGGGAGGGAAGAAGTGAGGAGGTCATCTTTTGAACACCATACTATAGTACTGACCATCCCTTTGTTTTTAACCCTTCTACTCTAGTAGTCAATTATGAATAAAACATTTAAGATGATATTTTATTATCCCCTAGGGAAAATGAATAATGTCAACTATGCTATTAGGATAGCAAAAGAAACCTTTACTTTTCTGATCTGTCATTTTCTTCCAGTTCTTGTATCCTTAGGCTAAATTTTAACTTCTCTTGGAGTGCACAAAAATGAAACAGTTTTCTGCTTTTTGGGCAAAACTATGACCTTCAGCTTCCTTGCATCACTGCTGGCAAATCATTGACTTTCAAGTTAATATTCTTCTATACAAGTGATTACTGCAGTGTGACTTCACAAAGGCTGCTTGAATTTTAGCCCAGACTTATGCAGATCGAGATTTATAATGCATTATTATCAAGCTGTCCAAGACAAATATGTTGCCTCTCTCAGGCTGGCAGGCATCTTCAGAAGTAACATTCACTATCTGTGATATTATTTTTAGTTTTCACGATCAAGCTGCCCTGGAGACGCTCCAGAATGAATAATAATATTTGGGATCGGGGCTGGTATTTAACCTTTCAGTACCCAGGACACAAAGATTGTATAACCTTTTGGCATAACTCACCATAAAAACTGCTGAGGGTTAGCACTGATGTGAGCTATTCCATCCTGAAAAAATAGCCTTGTTTTGGTAGAAGGTCTGTCTTACTAAATTACTAGGACTTTTCCCTCTCTTAAGGTCTTTCCTTCTTCCCATGCCCAAGTCACACTAATCAATCCAGACATTGTCCATAGTTTTAAAAGAATAACTTGCTTAAAGCATTGTAGTTTCTCTTAGACTCAATAGCCAAGCTCTTTCACATATTGGCTTTCTCTTCTTCTTGGGTAGCACCCCATTACCATTTTTTAAAGCGCCACAATTCAGCTTTCGGAGATGATGCTTCTTTTTCTGGGTTGCAGAGATTTGAATCTTTGAAGGAATACAAATCTTCTCATTCAATCTGATATTAATATTAGTAATTTGAGGTCCAGTTTTGCTTTATTGACGCTGCCAATACCAACTCCAGGATCAGAACCCAGGAATTTTACTTCTCAGTACTATACTTGTCAGATAATATGGCCTTGTTGATACCAGCACTATTTCAGTGTTTTTTTTGGTTTCATTGGAAGAGATGCAAAAGAGACTTAGATGTAGGCAAATATTGGCACACAAATGCTTCATCAGGACCTGAAGGAGGAAGGTTCTTTTAGCAATTATGACCGGTAACTTTAAATGTGCCTGCTCCTCCTTGCAGGCTAACGTGTGTGTAGCAAGCTATAAAATCATGCATAAAATTTATGACAATGAAATACGACATTGACATAACACAAAAGTTTGATTTGTTTCAGCAACTGACTGATTCATCGGTGCTTTATGTAAATTGAATGATTTGTTTTCTCTCTGAGACAGTAGAAACAAGACTTAATGATCCAGATAAAATATTCACACATGCAAAAAAATTGCTCATATGGTTTATTTTCTCTCTCTCTCTTTCTCTTTTTGGAGTCCAAACTGAAGGTGATAAAACCAGAAGAATATGCAACCTCTTCCCCCCTCACCAAAAAAACGTGTATCATGTGACTGTTGACTTATGTCAATACTACTGTGTTGGTGTATAATACTGGTTAATAGCATAGCACTGGGGTTGGCAACCTATGGCGCACAGCACAAAAAGAGGTTGGTTTTGGCCCATGGGAACAGGAATCAGCAGCATGGGGCAGTAATGATGATTCTTTATCTCATTAAAGAACAGACAGAGTTTGAGACCAGTTCTTTCACTATAATGAAGTCACCTGACTTTGCAATGGGTGGAATCAATGTGCTCGTCGCTATGTCTTTGAATGAAAGCAAGTCAAATGATAGGTACCTTTACACAATCCCATCTCCCCTCCATAACCCTGTTGTCAGCGGATTATAGTCTCACTGGGCACATTTGCACATACACAATTACTGCGCAGTAACCAAAATTATTGCACAGTAACTGAGAATTATTGCACAGTATGGGTGGCGTCTAAATGTGCACGCCCATACTGAGCAGTAAATATGCTGTTTTGCGCATAAATTTGATACCGGCATTTTGCTGGTATCACATTTATGCCTTATTAGTTACTGTGCGGTAATGCACATGTAGACACCTTACTGCGCAGTAACAGTGTGGGTGTGGACTAATTTGGGACTAGCTTTAGTCCCATGTCAGTCCACACACAACATTACTGTGCTTTAATGCCTGCATGTGGCGATAACCTGCTTACTGCAAAGTAAATTACTGTGCAGTAAATTTAATCAGGGCCAGATTAACACATAGGTAAAGTAGACACGTGCCTAGGGCCTTGGGCTGCAGGAGACCCTGGGCCTTCCCTCTGTGGTGGCAGCACGGATGGGCCCATCTGCCTCCCTTCCCCTCACTTCCCCTCCCCTCCGCTGGCCTCACCACTGCCTTGGCCACCCTGCGCCCTATGGGTGGCAGCACCAGGGTGGGGATGGGGTCTCAACTGGCCCAAGGCCCACAAGTTTGTTTGCCTAGGGACCACTAAGGGATCTGAGTTTAATGAGCAGTAAATACACATGTAGACACTCCCACTGTGGTTCAAATAGTCTGACATGTTGAATAAACTTAGGAAGGAAACCAAACCTTAATTCATTTGAGATATGCTGAGGATTTTGGACTGTCCTCTAAGTAGCAGGATGCCATGACTTCAGTTAAGCCAGAGTGGGCAAATTGTACCACTGGGTGGTAGCAGACACTCCTGAAGTCTTGGACCTAATAGGACTTTTCTGTCTTAAATCAGGGCATGGATCAATTAGAAATAATTATCAGATCTCAGCCACATCTCGGGAGTCTTGCCCGGTTCTCAGCCACAACTCAAGGGTCTGGGTTGGGAACAGGCTAAAAATGGGTGCCTTTTGTTAGGACTGAAGTACAATTGCACCACTAATCATTTTGTACCCTGGGCTTTGAATCAGGCCCGTGGGAAGACTTCATTGGATTTTGGCATACTTTATTTAGGCCCTTTGAGAGAAAGAGTGACATGAACTGTAGGCTTTCCTGCTCTGTCAATTTGCTGAGTGAAAGAGTAAGTGAGCACTCCCCTAGTTGGCATTGCAACAATAATTATTACGTGCCCACACTCCCAAGCTATCTTAAAGGAATGACTTCTGAGGCTGAAAATCCAGCAAGAAGTTAACACAAGTCAGAAGTAACAATGCCTGAGCAGTTATTCCCTCTCCTTTGCATTTAAGCATTTTGGACCTGTCTTTAATCATCTCTATTTCGAATGGAAACCAAGTATGCAAATGGTCCGTTCCAAACTTTGGCAGAGTTTGACAAAAGTTTTAGCAACTGAAAAGAGGGTCTTATAATGGAAAATGTCAGGCAACTGTAATAGTAGACAGTGCTCCTAGCACCACCTGCACTAACCTTCATCTTTCCTGCATAAGAGAATAAAAGGTCAGGATCCACTAGCTACAACCTTCACATTCGATTTAGCTCTTCCTCCATGCTTTATATATATAATATATTATAATGAGTCCTCAGAGACAGTGAGGAAAGAAAACAGACCTCATCAATTTCTCTAATGATTCCTCTGAAAGATACTTTTTTTGGTTTGTATTTTTAGATCATTTTAACAACACCTCTATTACTGGATTGTCAGAAGCCTCATACATAGAATTTATGGTGGCTTTCATAAAGAAAAATTAGATACCATCTCAAGGACAGGGTCTGTGTTTAATGTCATTAAAATTAAATGAGAAATCTTTGATATTTGCCCAGGGACACCAAGTGGAGGCAGGTGGAAAAATACTGGGTGATAAGGAAGACGTGATAGTTTTATCTGCCCACTGTCGAGTAGAAGCAATTTATTAGCATCATACAGGGCTCCTTTTTTAAATGTGTATGAAACCCCTGTACAGCATCTGATTTTATTTATCCAAAGGAAAAGTGTGCTGCAATGTAGAGGAGATATGGACTCCAGTTGGGATATTCTGTATTGCTGCACACATGCAGGATTCAATAGGTGGTTGTGGTTGTTAACAGACCTGCTCAGTAGCTTCTTCTGAAGCTATATAAGAAGGTGTCAATGGGGACAATGTGTCTAGCAGGCCACATCTGGTCATTCTCCAGGTCATGAACTATTGAGAACTAGGGGAAAAGGTTCTATATGTAGGTGTTAAAGATATCCTGGTTGACTCAAGGACTGATCAGCAGGGATCCTGGTTTTCTCTGATTAAAAAAAAAAAAATCACCAATTTTGAGTTAAAAAATGTAACCTCAAATCCACATTTTTCCATAATTAAAATGAAACATCACTAATAGAGATATCTATCTATCTATCTATCTATCTATCTATCTATCTATCTATCTATCTATCTGAGAGATGTGTATATATAAATATATATATCTAGATCTCTCTCTCTCTCTCTCTCTCTCTCTAACACACACACACACACACACACACACACACACACACACACACACACACACACAGAGTTATCCCAAATCTACATTTTTTCATGATTAAAATGAAACATCACTATTGGAGATAGATAGATAGATCTAGATTCTCTCTCTCTCTGGATATATAAATATAGCTCTCTCTTTCTATATCTATATACCTATATATCTATGTCTAGATATATCAATATACCTATATGTAGATTGATCTCTCTCTCTCTAATATATATAGGTATATAGAAGTATCTAGATATAGATATATAGAGATCTAGATATAGATATATAGAGATCTAGATCTATATATCTAGAGAGAGAGAGAGAATCTAGATCTATCTATCACTGATAGTGATGTTTCATTTTAATCATGAAAAAATGTAGATTTGGGATAACTTTTTTAAAAATGAAAATTGGGGATTGTTTTTAAATTGGAGAAAAGCAGGATCCCTCCTTATCAGTGTGGAACCAAGAGAGGTCTGCAATGAGGGATGGAGTCCTAATTCATATACCACGCTGAAGAGAGATGAATGCTCTTCCAGCCGTACTTCTTAGGGAAGCCATTCGTGAATATAGTGTTTTTGAGCCATATTGTTTTCTACAGCTACAGGCAGGTCTTGGGGCCAGAGGAGAGGTAGTGCTTGTTACCACTAGTGCCAAAAACAGTCCTTGGGACTTAGATTTCTTCTGTAAATTCTGTCTGTAGAAGAGGCAAAAGGAGCAAGGAGTGAGACCTTGTATATTCTTATGGACTTAGCAAGGCCTGTAGGAAAAAAGATAGTCCCCTTTAGAGTTGAAGCATTATAGCACTCCAGAATATAGATGCCTTTTATTCTGATCCTAACGTTTTGGGCACATCTATATGTCACCCTATGTCACCATACCATGCGCTATGGCATCATAGCAATGAAGTGAGCCTATACGTAACCAGCAGCTACATTTCCGTAGCAGTGCACTGCCCCATTTTAGTGCACCGTTATAACCATGTAGCAGCTAAAACTAACTGTTCATCACGTACGTGTCCTAGTATGGGTAGTTAATGTGACGTGCTTTAGTACTTCTAAAAGGGAGTACTAAAGCACAGCACAGTAACAAGGTTGCCATGGGGCGATGTGTCGACGTGCCCTTTGAAGCTGATAATTGTTTCGTCAGCAATTTGAGCACCTGTCAGATATGAAATCCAAGCATGGGAATGCGGCTGTGAGAGGATTTTCAAGCTGTTTAATTGACTTCTCAAGTATTTTGGAGGAAAAAAAAAGCCCTAAAATGCTAAGATTTTCCTGAATGTTATGGCCCTGGTGTAAAGATTAAGACATCTTTGAAAGAAGAGGGCAACATGTTTATGAGTGTGTGCTGAAGTATTAATGTTACTGCATGCCCTCGATTCCAAGATGAGGTTTCTTCCCCCATTTAACATCGGGGGGGGGGAGCCCCTCACTTTAGAATCGAGTACAAGGGGGGTGGAGCATGGGTAGCTGCTGTGTCTCAAGCTGTAGCCCCTGCCTGCGGTTAGGGCCCTAGCTGCAGCTGCTGCCTGCATCTCTTCCTCTCCTCCCCACTGCCTCTGCACCCCCCACCCCATCTCCCTCCTACCTGTAACCATGACAGGCAGCCCACACAGCTGCTACCAGGCCAGGGTGGGGTCATGCTCACTGCCCAAGGCTATAAGAGGTGTGGGACCTGCCTGCACAGAGCAAATGCAGAGGGGAAGGAGGAGCGGAGGTGGCAGGGGGGTAGGCACAAGTAGAGGGAAAGCTGCTTGACTTCCCTACACCACTACAGCAGTGGGAAGGATAACTTAAAGAGGACCCTGCAATAATTAAATTATATACATAGAAAATGATAACAAATATATACATTTTCCATGTATAATTTACTTATTGGGGGTTGTCTTAAATTCAGGGTCATCTTAGATTCTAGCAGATATGTTGTATCAGGATGTTTTATTGAAACATTGCAGGCAAAAGAATGGTAATGTGTTTGAGGCTGTGAACTTGTGCCCTCAGAAGTCCACAAAGAGCCAGAATTAAGGTTTCCTCTGCAACATAAATTTGATCTCCTTGAGTATCCATTTCCAGAGTGTTTAATTACAGGATTACATGTTGTTCCTCAGCTCTCTTGCTTTATTCAATGCACAGGATGGATGGTGCTCCATTAGCAAGCTGCTATTCAGTATTTTGTCTTCTTTCCTTTGCTCATTATGCAGCCCCACATCTTATTTAGTGCACACTATTCAAACCCTGCTCTGAAGATAGGTTATTAATTTCCACATGGATTTTCTATGGCTCCATAAATATTACTGACTTTATTTTTACAGCCCCTTTGCAAGATGAAGAGTTATCCTCCTCCCCATTTTATAAGTGGTGAACCAGGGCAGAAAGATATTAGAGTCAAAAGTATCCACTAATTTTGGGAGCCCAATTTAAGATGCTTAGGGCCTTGGGATTTTTTTTCAGAATACTTAGCATCATGCAGCACTGAATTTGTTCAAAGCACAGCTTCTGGTGTTCAATCAGTTGCAGTTGTGACTGCTGTGCAAATCAGACCACAGGATCAGGGCTCCAACAGTGTCGGCTGAAAAACAATAATTGTTTGACATTATTTTTGGCTTTGGAATTTTGTTTTCCATTCCTGTGAAGAAAAAGAAATGAAGATAAATATATTTTATTTTATTTTATTTTTTTTTTTTTTGTGAGAGGGGAATAGCTTTGAGCCAGAAGATGTGAAGAGTCTTGATTCAGTATCTACACAATTAGTTGGCCAACTCTTAAGTTGTCCAACAACTTATCCAGCATCACATAGGGGTTCTAGGACAGACCTAGGGATAGATTCCAGGGCCTTAACCATGAAATCATCCTTTCTGTTCTTGTAATCTTCTGTCTTACTTATACTACATCTTCCAACTTCAGCAGCAAATGAGGAAGAGGTCTTATAGACAGCAGCCTTCTTTACTGCACCGCTTCCATGGATCCTCAGAGCACCTCCCTCCTGCATCCTAAATGAAGGAGAGGTCTTGTGGGGAAAAAACCCCCAATGCAGTCATCGTATGAGAAGCCAACAATGCTTACACTCAATGGATCAAATTAAGGTTGCTGAGGGAATCTTAATTACAACATTTTCTAACTTTTGAGTGTCCGGCACTGCAACCTTAAGAAATGTACAGAGATCATTATCACTGTATTTTTCTTGCATATAGTGTGCTCCTGAATAATATACACACATTGTTTTTGAATGAACAAAAACATGATAATTTCTTGAAAACAGTGGTAAGTAGAAGTAAGTAACTGAGTAGCAGCAGCTAGGGAACCCAACATGCTAATTGTGCTATTCCCCACGGAGCATGTTCACTGTTAACCTGCGAGAAGTTTAAACTGCAAAAATGGCCGTTACGTTATTCCCTTGCTTATAACACATCTCCCAATTTTCAGGAGTTTTGTGGGACAGAGGTTCGTGTTGCATGGCAAAAAACTATGATACGTGCAAACTCTTCTAGGGTGTCTGGAAAAGATCCTGTGGAACAACCGCACAGACCTTACTTGAGAGGTATAACTGATAGAGGTATATCGGTAGAGGTATAACCGATAGCACTAGTATATTGCTGTCATCGGTGGAGCACCACACCAGGTAGAAGAAATGCTTTGTAGGTAGGTTTCTCAGTAGAAGAATAGCAAGACCTCAAAAGTGGCTGTGAAATGTCATTGTCTTCCTCTGACCGCTTGGGTGGGCATTCTCTGTCATCAGCTAGTTGGATAAGCCATTGAAACAACCTGATCAATGTGCTATCCGTGTCCTTCCCATCCTCCCTGGAGAATCTGACCTGAGGGAGTGCTACTTCTCTGAGATCACCCTTTTATCCTCCATGAAGAATATGCTTTCATAATTAAATTGCATTATATGGGGTGAGAATTAAGTGTTTTTGGCAGAGAATAAAGATTCAGCATGCTAATTGCTACTAATTTTCCTTTCAATCAATAGTGCACAGAGTGCCAATGAAAGAGAATAATGACAGTCTTTAAGTGGGCTCTGGTTTACAGTGAAGTCCTCTGAAACAGAGCACTCAAACTTATGTCAGCATTTCTCTTTTAAAGCCCTGGGATCAGGGGGGCTATAGGGCCACTGAGAGAAATTTGGCTCAAAGAATAAATTTGGTATATGAAGATCCAGCCCAGTGCCGTTAAGAGGGGACAGATGAAAACTAGGTTTGAAATATGTCTTAAAAAAAACAAACCAAACATTTTGATGGGAGATGATCTGGAGCTGAAAGTGCCTGCTTTGCCCACCAAATGTGCATCCTATGCAGGAGAGTGCAGTTCAGATCTTAACCTTCGATATTTCCGGTTATTGGAAGATGTTAATATTAAAGCAATGAGACTTGCTAGGCAGGTGCATAAACTATGAGGTTTATTGAAGGCACATCTGAACTGCATAAAGGTTAATTTGCCACCGTTTTAATTCCCAGTGTGCCTTGTTACCATGTATTGGGCACATTGGATTTTTGGGAAGTGTGTTTTGCTGTGTTTTCTCAATTTTTTTATCGGGAAAAGGACAGAGGAGCTCTGTAGCACTGCAATTAATGACATGGCCAGTTCCCCCCGCTCCATTCTTCCAGTTTGTCTCGCTGCACAAATCCATTCCTACTCAAAACATCATTCAGACTCGTGCTTAATTTACAGTACTTGAGGACTTCAGTGAATCTGGTCAAAAGGCTTGATTCAGCTCCAACTGGAAGCAACTGGAGACTGTTGTTGACCTTACTGGAGATTGTAAAGGGCTCTGTGAGATCAGTTGTAACTATGAGCACATGGAGGATGATAGATTGCACAGGTTACCCTCGAAGCAGTTGTGTCTTGAAGCAATCCCTGCTCTTTGCTGCACCTTCAAGAAGAAAAGCAGCCTAAGCTGGAGTGCTGGTGCCATTGGATCGAGGTGACTGTTGATGTACATCTGCTTCCCCTGGAGCCTTTCACCGCTTCAGGATTCGGTACAGGAAACTTTGCAAGGATATGAAATATTTATTATTTTCTGCTCTGCTTAATTCCTCCCTCTCATGATGTGGTAGTAAATAACCCATGTCCTCTCTGCAGTGCCATGGGCACACATTTGCTATTAGCTTCAGTATTGCTGAAAGACCCTGAATCACCCCCCAAAGGCCTCATCTATAAACAGAATATATGACAATCAAGCCCATGCTGAAGTGAAAGATATTCTTTGCTAATTAAAAATCACTTTTCAAACCAAAATATGCTCAGCACATAAACTTCCACTTATCATCCTTTTATGCCTTTTCCATTTTAACATCCCCCAACCATTCCAGCTGCTTATTCTTTTATTCTTACATTATCTGTTGTTGTTGTTGCATGTTGGGACAATATTTGCATATGTTAAACATTAATTTTAGATTACTTTATTGCATAATACTGCCTGTTATGCAAGGATCGCAAGTTTCTAACTGTGTATAATTAGTGAAGATTGCTTGGCAGCCTATGGTTACCAACAGTCCTCTGAGAGGTAAATGTTATCTATTTTTTACATTCTTTAAAGTGCGTGTTATTGCAGTAACATTTAAAAAGTCCTCATTTGAAGTAAAGCTGGGCTGTGCTAGTCACAACCCATATCCATAGAGACAGTCTGTTCTGCAAAGAATTTGTAAGAAAAGTAGCCAGGACAGAAAAAAAAGTGCTATAACTATTTTATAAGAGGAGAGCCGTGGCAGAGGGAAATTCTGATTTGCTCTTTTAAGACATTTGTTTCAAACCTAAGGGACTGTCTTCACCCTGATGCCCCTCATCTCGATCCCTAAGGCTAGCTGAGAATGACCACCTACAAGTACCATCCATGAACTGAGTCTACAGTGAAAGCACATAGGAAATCATCCTCAGTAGTCATTCCTCAGCTTTGATATAACCTCCTTGAGGCCTTCTAGGACCTGAGCCTGACCGTCTTCTGGAAGCATTGTAAGACCTTCTTATTTGGGGAGGAGTTTGGAAAGCACAAAGCTAAGTTGGGATATCACTTAGGGAGTTTATAACACATATTCTACCTGTTTTTATCATTTTTTTTTCCATATTGTAAGCTACCCAGAGCCTTTGTTGGCAAGGACAGCATATACATATAATAAATAAATATATAGATATCAATTCAGATCCCCTAAACCCAAGCTAAGTCCTCAGACCTTTAAGGCATCCAAGGGCCCAGTATTGAACACATGCTGTAAAAGGCACAGCTAAGGATGGAAAAAAATATGGCAATAAAAGATGTGCAATACAGCCTAGCTGGCAGTTTTTTTTAATTTTGATAATAGGGGTAGAACCACCAGGGAAAGATGCTTTTTCATGGTGTGATTTAAAATCAATTAATTCAAAAAGGAAAAAAAAAAATGGGAGAGAAGATAATTCCATCACATACAACAGTAAGATTCTCCCATCTGTGCCCATAGCAAAGATTGAGTTTGGATCTTCAGAAATTCAAGAGATAGCTAACACTTGAGCTAAATGCATACATGTTTTTTTTCATATGGACCAACCCTGATCTAACCTACTTTTCCAGGTAGCTACACATTGGTTTACTAGACAGCAATAAAACACTGAGAATCAGGATCCTCAGGTTGTATTCTTGATGCTTGCTGTGATCTGGTGGCTGGAATAGTGGCTACCGACTGAATAGCCAAAACTATTTGCTATCTGAAAGGCATCGTAGTTGAGTATGTGAGCCTTATCCATGGCCTTCCCTCCTTCTACAGTTGGGGAAGCTCAGAGAAATAGTCCTAATGACTCACAAGGGGTTTCATTTCTACAGGAACATAATGCATCGTTTGTAAGAGCAAGTCTGGTCTAGCATCTCTCCAGGAAACAGAGACCTAGCTTCTGTTCCCCCTTCCACTGCTGGCATTGGCAAGTTACTCAGGGCCTGGTTTTTAGAGGTGCTTAGTACCCACAGATCCCAAGTAATCTGCTTTGGTGCCCATAATCAAGATGCCAGTTATGAAAATATATCTGCCAGTCTCTTGGCCAAGGTCAAGCACATGAAGTTTGTGGGACAGGTTGGTAGAGAACTCCAGTATTCTGTATATTAAGATTTCTGTGTTTGATCTCACAAGGCTTCCTTCCACTCGTATTGTGAGCCAACACAGATGTCTACCAATGTCAGCTTAATACAATAGATGAGTCTGATTTTCTTATACACCATTTAAAAGGAAATTGGAAGTAATTATGAAAGGGTGTATTAGCAGCCTGCCTTTCTATTCATGCTTTAAGAGAATCATTCGATCTAACCGGAATATCATTTTTTTTTTTTTTTTAATTTGCTCTCCGTCTAACAAACCCATCTGTCTGTTTCTAATGTTCCCATCATCACAGTATCTAAGATCAGTTTTAACCGGTATTGTCATTGCTTTTATTAAAATAGAATCCAAAAGCACCTCTCTACTCTTGAGTTATGCAAGATATGTGCTCTGATTAGGAGCTACTTAATTGCAATACCATTTCTTAGGCAGCATGCTACTCTAACCACAAATGTCATGGATAAACTTAATGATTGCAACTGAAGTAGTTCTCTGCCTCTGCTGAATTAATGAGGGGAAAACAGAAATGCTTCGGTGAAAGTTGAGCAAGTCTTTATTTTGCTTTCCTGATGCATGCACAAACTGTCTCAGGAGCATTTTGTGCACCGTGCCAGTCCTCCAGTTTAAGGTCATGCCAAAAATTGAATTAAACTTCTTTCAGTTAAATAAGAGGTTTCTTAATGGAATCCAAAATATGGGGCTTGCAAGGACCCCGTTCTCATTGTATCGGTTATGTTACACAATAATTAATATTTTTGTATCGCAGACTTATCAAAAGTGTCAGATTCCATAGTTTTTATTCCTTCAATTATAGCATGTTAGACAGTGATAGCACTATCGGTAAACAGAATTTTGTTTATAGCTACATTGAGTATGTAGAGAAAGACAGAATCAGGCTGCTGGATATAGGATAACTGGAGCTTTTACTCCGCAGGAAGGTTTGGGACTTTAGAACCAGAAAGATGGCTGCAATCTCTTGAGAGCTGGAAAATAAAAAGTTGATCCTTTCAGGCCTGGGTGAGGTTAGAGATGCCATTTAAAAAGGTTCTGTTCTGCACAAACATCAGCTTGGAAATTGCAATCATTTAAACGCATGGAATTTTACCCAGGTGAACAAGGGTTACATACATGGGTACAAATATGCATGTGGTTTCTTGCTGGGAGCTCTCAAGTCAGTGAGCCGTGGCCTTTTCTTGGGGAGCTTGGAATCTAAAGTCAAGACCTGTCAGGGTAATGTATTTTACCGTGGAGGGGAATCAAAGTAGGAGGGTGGCTGAGTTGCTCCACAATGAGAACAACTTGCTCATTCCAGGGTTAATAAAACTCCTTCTGACTAGTGTACATGGGGTGTTTAGAATGGCTCAGATGCTGAAAACGTCCTAACCCTGGGTGAATCTACATGTGCACTTTGCTTTGGAGTTGAATAATTAGCTCCACAGTAAAATGTCACTGTCTATGCATGCTCCCCTATTAGGGTGCAATAAATTAACTCTGCTGTAGGATAGGAGTCTGGGACAAAAGTGTGATCCTACAGAGGAGTAGTTACAAAATGCATGTGTAGACTGTACTGGGGCTAGTTGTGGCACGAGTGTGCTACAGTATAGGGGTGGCCTGCCGGCTAGCCCCTCGCTGTTGCACCCTCATACCCCAGTCATTCCCCCACAGTGCCTGTTGAATTGGGATAGAGCATCTCTGGGCTGGGAGGCTGACCTCCCAGACCTCTGCCAGCCCAGGGCTGCACTGCTTTATTTCAATGTGCTGCGGTCCCAGGCGCATGTGTAAACACAGTGCCCTGGAGAATAAAGTCCGGTGCACACTGCGTTGGAGTTTATTACTAGATGCCAACTGAACTTGTAGGTGCATCCCCTGAGAAGTAGTTTACTAGGGAACAAGGTGCTATGAACAATGGATATGAGTATTGTGGCAGAAGGCCATCTCTGTCTCTCCCCCAAAACTCTGCTCTGTGACAATTTGGTTAACATGGGCCCTGCAGAGGGCAGACATCCCATCTCTTTAGGTAACCTGAGTTGGATACATTTCTGAGGGAGGGGGGAAACCTCCTTCCTCTGCCTACATGACTGGCATCACACACCTGGATGAGGGGCTTATGCTCCCTATTCTTCTAAGCAAGGCCAACCTGACTGGGAGGGGGCTAGAGACCCTGCCAGTCTACCTGGCAACCAGTGATGCATTTCAGATTGGTTGGCTGGCAGCTGGTGCTGGCCTCCATTGGACCAGGTAAATGAGGTCAGAAGGGCTATATAAGTTAAGGACTGCCCAGAAGGAGGGGCAGTAGCCATGATGAAAACTCATAGAGAGAAGCAGAACCATCTGAAACTTGCTCTCTCACTTGAAACTCAGGATCAATGAACTGCCTGCCTCCAGAGGGACTTTCCACCTGACTTTGGATGATACTCATGAGTAAGCTACCTGAGATCTAACTAGGTATATAGCTTTCAGTAACTCAGATGCGTGATCAAAGGCTACCCAGCCACCCTGTGTGCTCTGTGGGATTTTTCTGATGTTGCTCTACCCTGGACCTATTCCAAACCTACTCCTTGTAACCAATAAAGTTCTCCTTTGTACCTACCATGGGAGACTTATTGGGAATGGGTCTAGATTATGCTTTGTGGTCCCCTTAGTTCGGCTGACTAAGGGAGACCATTATTTGTGCTTCAGACTGAGGGAAGCACCCTAAGTTCTTGAAGTGGGTTGACTACCCTCAAGGACTACTAGGCCTGTGTTTCCCAGTGGGCATAGAGCCAGGATCACTCTAGACCTTGGGTGGTGGCAGCGATAACCCCAGGCTAGTGGGTGTGCTCCAGGAAGGGGGTCAGCCAGATGTGAGGTGCCCCAAGGGAGGCACTCAGGGCCTGGAAGGTGGTCAGGTGCAGTGAGGTGGGTGGCCCAATGCAGGAGCTCTCCCTACTGGCCTGCCACAAGTATGAGGGTAATGGGTTCCACTACAGGACATGTATAGTGATAGTGGCCTTGATCCAAAGCCCTTTGAAACCAGTGGAAAATTTAATTTTGCTCAGTGTCGTTTCATGTCAAATTAATTTCCTAATAGGTACTTTGTCACTTCAAATTCCAGGTCAGTGGAGGCTCCAGAGATCTAATATGGATGATATTGCATACCCTGATACGACTAAAATAAATATTAGTCTTCAGCTTCTGGCTTTACATGGCTTTGAGCTACAGCTTGCCTTATTGGTTTCATCTGCTCAGTCCCAGATATCACTAGCTCCCTCTGCAGCAGTAAATACCATCATTAACACGTGCAGCCAATTTAAGTGGAGTACTAGCATTCTGGAAGCTGTAGCTACTAATGGTGCAGTGAACATCAGCCATGTAAATAGAAAACAAACAGCTCCTGGGAGCTGAGAATACAAGAAAGGCTCCCTTTATTTTCTCTAACTGTAGCAGTCTATTCAAATGTCAATTTAATTGAAGTTCATTTACATCTCCCAAGATTTATTATATACATAGCAATGTCATTCCTTGGATTCTCGCTGAGTTGAGATTGAGAGCGAACTTTTTCCATCTGGCCACCCCACAGAGCCTTGTAGCATTGTCTTTTCTCTCTGGCAACAAGAGTGGAGGACTTGCACTTAGCTCTTCCCAAGAGAGGCAAGTTGGCTCTCTCCTTTTCCAGAATGCATAGTTCTGAGTGTCAAATGCTTCCCCGAAACCATGCTGTAGTATGTGTTAAAACATGGTTTTCAGGTCAGGCTCTAGACACGAGACTTGAAAACATGGGGCACTTCTAAGTCTTGGCATAAACTTCCTTTATAGCCTTAGGCAACACTTATTTTCTTGTGCTTTAGCTCCTAGCTGTAAAATGAGGATGCTAAGTCTTTCTCCCCTCATTTTGTTAGCTAGTCTTTGTGGACTCTGAGTACTTGGGGGTGTGGATGGTCCCTGCATGTATGTATAACAATTGATGCAAAGCCCTGACCTTAACTGAGGCTTCTGGGTCCTACAATACAAATGGCTAACAATAATATAGCTTTTCATTTTCATTCAGAATCAGCAACTGGGTTGCTATGTACACGTGCTGCTGTTTTCCCTACATAAAATCCCTATATTTCTTATTGATTTCTGATTTCCTTTGTTCAAGATTTATACCTCCCAATTATTTAAACAAAATGAACCCAGTCAACTTCCCCTACCAGTTAACCTAACACGGGGGTTTTCAACCTTTTGGGGTCATTGTACCCCTACTGCCTGGTCAAGAAGGCAGGAGTCCCCCAGAGGCCAGACAAGCTGGGGGGGGGTCCCCCCAGCAGCCTATCGGCAACCCAGGGGAGCAAGGGGGTCCCACAGCAGCCAATCAGTGAGTGGGAGGAGTCCCCAATGGCTGATCAGTGAGTGTGGGACTGGCACAGAAGCAGAAGTGCTGGTGGTGACACCTACTGCTGACTATCCCCTGAGGCCATCAGAAGTACCCCCAGTTGAAAACAACTGATGAGCACAATCAAATATCTTTGTATAGCATAAGATATAAGTATCAGGCACAATTCTACACAGCATGACCTCATGCTACATATTTGACTTATCCTGGAACCAGATTGCTTTTTTTTCCTGTCAGGGGGCTTGAAGGAAGAAAGGATATGAATATGGTGGCAACTAAATCCCGTCTTCTGGCACTGGTTGTCAGATACTATGTGTGATACAAAGTTGCAGAATAGAAAGCTGCTCAGAATTGTATAACAACCCAATATAACTTCCCATTTTTTCTCGTGGCCATCGGAAATTAGAAAGTTAAAGTAGAGGTTGAAAGGGAGAGCAAAGAATCATGTTGCTCTTAGTGTGTTACTTGCTCAGTTTGGTTTCCTGTGGGCCAACACAGTTTGGGGACCACTGACCTAGAAGCTAGGGACAGCATAAGCATAACAAGGGGAACATGCAATCAAAAGAATAAGGCTATTTTGAAAATGTGAATACAACACAGACCTAGAGGGAGCACAAGGAAAAAGTGAGGCTGGACTTCTGATTTGCATGAAAGCTGTTAATCGGAGCAAGGCAGCTATCTAACCAGAAACATCAGTTAACTTCAGTAGGAACACTCAAGCATATCTTTTGGATACATGGGAGATTCTGCTAGGATAACTTTGTGATGGGATGACACTGCAGATAGCATCTGAATATCTCCATTGATTAAGTCGAGTAAGTATGTAGGGAATGTATTTGATTTTATTCAGTGAGGAAGAAAGACAACTAGATAGCTTTTATTTTGAGATCCAAAATGAAAGCCCGTTTGTTATGGAAAAGAAATATATTTCATACTACAGCTGGGTAGTAATCACTTTTAGTGATGTTATAGCTTAAAACTAAAGCCATTTTTCATGAAGATCAGTCACAGAAAAAGATTAGCTATCTATTCAGAATCATTTGCAGAGTACTTCAATACTGGTGTCCAAAGTACAATTTTTCTAGGAGCTCTATAAGTCTTGTTCTAAAACCTTTGGGGTTTCTAGCTTTTGGAAGAAACTTCAGCTGCCCTATACGTTATGGGTAGCTGGGAACACACCGGCCGTTTTTAGTGTCAAAATAGGCTATTTGTCTGTAATCGACTTGGCTGCGAGTTATGGCGGAATCCATTCATCCTAATGGCAGAATGTCATTATTTAAAATAAGGTGGATTTCAAAATTAAATACAGGTTTCCCTCACTTTATGAAGGTTTGTGGGAATTCACTCTTATGCAATGACCCTTTTAATACCAAAAATTCGTTATATGCTGGATAAATTCACTGTTATGCAATCAGTGTGGTGGAAGCCTGCAGTCAGCTGCTGTGTGTGGTGCATTGTGGGAGTGACGTACACCAAAATATAGTCTCCTGTGTGGATCTGTGCTCCTCACTCATTGTCTGTGATGTGTTTCTGTAGTTGCCATCCTCATTATGGTAACATTTACCACCACCTTGTGCTTGTGTGTACTGTTGGTGAGTACCAAAATTGTCTTGTAAAAATGGTAGAAATGAGTCTGGGTGTCAGGACAGTCGAGGTATTGGAACGTGTCCTTATTTGTTACATTGTAAAGTGGGTTCCCTTTATGCAAATTCAAGTTATGCACCGTTTTCCAGGAACGCACATACAGCATAAAATGAGGGAAACCTGTAACCCTTTTTCAATCCGCTGCATTTAGCCAGTTGGAGTATGAAGTAGGTGCATTAGTAAATCATCAACCAAATACATAAAAAATATGCCAAGCAACAGTTTTTCAAGAATGGTGAGCCTTTCTCTTACACACATCCTGAGTGAAAAGTGATTAGCTTAATATCTGGAAAGTTACTGGAGCATATCATAAGGAATCATCTAGACAAGGAAAAGCTGATCATGACCAGCCAGCATGGATTTGGGATGAACAAATTGTGCCAAATGGACTCAATCTCCTTTGACAAGATAATTAGTTGGGTGGATGAAGAGGATGCAGTGGACATAGTGTATCTGGACATCAGTGGGGCTTTTAACGAAGTCCCGCATGACCTTACCAGAAATAAATTGGAGAAATGTGGTAGAAGCTAAAATACTACAAGGTGGATAGACAGCTGGCTCAGTAGCCACTAGCCAGAGGTAAATAGATGGATCTATGTCAAATGTCTGGAGGTTTTAAATGGAGTTCCATGAGGGTCTGTCTTGGGCCCTTTACTGTTCAACATGTTTGAATGCTGCAATCGAGCTTCTTGCAAAAATTTGCAAATGGCACAAAACTGAGAAGACTTGCAAACATACTGGAAATTAGGAGTACAATTGAGAAGGAGCTTGATGGATTGGAACACTGGGCTGGATTTAAGAGGATGAAGTTCAGTGCCAACCCAATGCAAGGTCTCACACCTTGGGAAGAATAATCAGACTCAAATAAACAATGGGTGACATCTCAGTGGATGGCGGCACCATGGAAAAGGATCTAGGAATCTTGGTGGATAATGGTGGACTTAATATGAATCTGCAGTGTGACACAGCCCCACAAAAGCAAATGCGGCTGTGGGCTCCATCAGTAGGAGCATTAGGGATAAGACATGGGAGGTAAAAGTACCTCTCTACTTGGCACTGGTTAGGCTTCATCTACAGCACTGTGTGAAATTTTAGGCTCCAGGTTTTTTTTTTAAAGGACAAGGAGAAGCTGGAAGAGGTCCAGAGGAGAGTAATGCAGATAAAGAGCTTGGAAGGCAGGCCATATGAAGAGAGGTTGAAAGAAGTTGGCATGTTCAGCTTGTGGAAAAGGTGATTAAGAAGGGAACACGGTAGCTGACTTCAAATGTCTGAAGGGCTGCCATTAAGAAGAATTATTTCTGTACAGGTCATGGCTTTCATTTTTTTTGTTTTTTGTTTTATTAATTATTATTTATTTATGTATTTGTCTTTCTCAGAAGCATTGGCAATTGACTGCAGTGAAGGCTGGGGATTTTGGCTGGGGTATGCCAGTGCTCCTACTTGGACTAAAATTTGGAGGTTCCTGAGTAAAGGTCTTACCCCTCTGCTCAGGGTCAGACAAGTCACCACATTTGGGGGCAGGAAAGAGTTTTACCCCCCCTGGTGATACTGGTAAGTGGTTTTGCTTTCCTGTGGAGTGGGGGGAATAGCCCTCTTCCTTGCATCTCCCAAGCATATTTTAGCAACCTCTTCAGCATCAGGACATTGACTGCCATTGTCCCCCTGCTTTACCTGTAGCTAAGTCAGGGTGCTACACCTTGTCATTGTGTGATAGGATCTATTGTGTTGTTTAAGTAATAGGTTAGACAAGGACTTTTATGGGATGGATTGGATAGGGATGATCCTGCCTCTAGCAGGAGCTTGGATTGGATGACCTCTACAGGTGCATTTCAGCCCTATTTTTCTCTGATTCTATTCTATTATTCTGTTTCTGCCTGGTTTATATGGTGATAAGCAACATTTGTTTCATTTGAGGGGGTTTGAGAAGTAACCCATAAACAGCCAGATCCTCTGCAGCCTGATAATGGGCATCAATGCAAAATGCAGGTGCATGAGGCATGCATAATTAGGACCAGAGTTTGTAAACTGCTTGCAAGAAAACAATGGGACGCTCATCAAAAATGATACATATTGTTGTTCACGCTTCTTGTTTTGTTTATGAAATGAGTCTTGAAACCCTTCTGGAGCCAGGTGTTGCTGGTTGATTGCATGCAAGAGAGAGAGATTAAATGTATCCTTAATGGATGATTTTGCATTTTATGTGTACCTTAAGATTCACTTTTAGATCAGCTGAATACAAGTCAAGTAGGAAAGAACAGCCTGTTGAAAATGCTCTTTCCATTAAGAAAGTCAAGTGTTGACTTGGCAGCTCAAATAAAAATAATGCAACATGCTGATTTAGCATTTAAGAATGGCCTATTGGGGGCGGCGCGGTCCAGGTGTTGAGGTTGTTACAAAACTCCAACGTCAAAATGATGCTCAAAGGTGTTTACATAGGAAACAATGGTTGTTGCCCAGAGAAACTGCACATCCTGTTCATTTAACAAGGGAGACTCCATCATGTACATTTCTTTTCTCAAAATCTCTTTTTTTTCCTATAGTTAACATTCAGTTTTCAGCTGCTCCTTGTTGTAAATCTGAATGGAGGGGAAAGTGCACTGTGAATCCTTTATTGAGTTATTTAGGGCTTTGTATAGCATTCAAAAAGCAATACAAAAAATCAAACTAAAAAAATAAAGTGTTCTCTTTAAAACGGCCTTCAGCCTACCTCTTTCTTGTTCGCAATGCTGTAGGAAGCAGGTTGGTTCACTCTTTAAGGCAGCAGGTCAGCGTAGGAGACATTTAACAAGGCTCATATGACTTTGACGAAGGGCCTTGTTACAGGGGAATTCAGGGTGGCTCCTGGAGCTTTTAACACCTGGATTATCCACACATTAACACCTGAGGCTGGTTTTTAAATCCTTGTTAGCCAGCTCAACATGATGCTGCTCCAGGGCAGGATTCTCTCTGATCTGTGCTACACAGTTTGTGTTACATGAAGGTGTAGGCACTCTAGCCACCCCCTCTGGCCTGGATCAGGCCCACTGCCCCACTTGCCCTCCCCAGCACCCTAGATCTCCATTCACTGTCCCTCTCCCCATTCCCCCGACCCCCACTTACCTATGGCTGCCCATGCTGTCCATTCCAGAGGAGCAGGCAGGGAAGGGTTAACCTGCCTGCCAGGCCACTGCTGGCTCAGCCCAGAGAAGAGCAGCAGCCTGGCAGCGGTGGCAACTGGTGGTGTTACCAGATTTGCCCATCACTTTGGGGTGTGCTCATTTATTACGGATACATTTCTAGGGTCTTTGTAATTCTATCAATGTGCTGCTTGTATTACTTGTGTTTCTATATGGAGCTGTATCTCTCCCTTCTGCAAGTCCTCACCCCCCATGGAGCTATCTTGCAGGACTCGGTTTCATTGGGGCTGGGTTCCTCCAGCCACTGAATCAGTCAAATACATACAAACTCACACAGATTAATGTGATGCCTGACTCAGCCAGACTGATCGGCATGGACAGGCTGACACCCTCATATGCCAGGAATTGGTTCATTAAGGTAACAATAAAATGCAGGCAGACACAATACCTCTGAATCCGGCTGGGTGTCCAGCTGACACCCTCACAGGCCATCTGAGCCAAACTGGGTCAACCAGCCTGTACATGCTGATCCCCTTATGCGTCATCCTAATCTTTTGCCCTAACTGTCCTAGTAGTGGTAGCCTCTTGATGAGCAAACCCACAGTATTTCTGGCCTTCACAGGGATCTTTGGCTTATGTAAAAGAAGCGTTGTTGCAGAGCAAGTGGGGAAGGAGAAGTAGAGAAGGAAAAATACACCTGGTTACCACCAGTGTGACTATAAAAGTTATTTATTGCTAAGTATATTAAATGTATAATGGTACTAGTAGTAATAGCCATGCAAGGGAAAACAAACAAAACGATTACAATATTACCCTGGTTTCACTGAGTATTTGAGGAAACCTAGCTCAAGTTTAACTAATACAATTCAGGTTCAGAAATCTATGCCTAGAGAGAAAAGGAAAAGAGAGCGAGAAAGAGAGAGAGTGAGAGCTGGGATCTCGCCGTTCCTAGGCACTCGGGTGATTTGTTGACAAGCCAGGTTCTCAGCACGATCCTTGAAGGTTAAACAGATGATGGAAAGAGATGATCTGTTCCTTCCAGCTTCTCGAGAACAACAGCGGATGGTGTCTGAGAGATTTCTCCCTCTTGAAGCACACTGTTTGTGGCTTTTACAGCTTTTTATACCCTTAGTCCAGCTTCTTCAAAGCATTATTTTAATTGTGTAGATAATTATGTTTTCTGTTGACAAGGGGCTACCTGGTTTGGACAGCTCAAGAAACTGATTAACAACCAGGAAAAACATACAGTTTGAAGGAGTAACCAGACACTTAGGAGCCAGCTGGAAATTCTTATGAATAGAAGATATACTGGATGGGATATCACATTGTTTCTTTTCAGATGGTTTAGCTATGCTTGCAGCATCAAGGTTTTGTATTTTTACCTGTTGTGAAGAAGCCTCAGTTTAGCATGACTTCCAGATCTTACTTAAAGGGATTGATTACTTGGAGTGTTCATAAACTTTGTGGGGAGGACTTCCATCAGTCAACCTGGGAAAAGTATGACAGCATTTGTGGTCAGGGCTCCAATGGGTTGGACATTGTGATGAACCCTTAAACGCTGTTCGAATGTTGCCCATACCCGCTCTGACTCTGTTTCTTGCCTCAGCATTCCCTAACCCGGCAACCGAGTTTTAGTCGATCGAGTTTAAATAGGCCTCCCATAGTGGGACTGGGGAATGTATGGCCTGAGATGCCTATTAAACTTTTCTTCTGCTTAATTCTGGTTAGATGAAGTATTTGGGCAGGGTGGGGTGGGGGGAATAGAAAAAGTCCATTGTAAATCCAGCAAACTGGGTGCCAGGCCTCCCTCAGGGACACAGTGCTGACAGGTAACAGTGGGCAATTAGGTTAACCCTTCCTTGCTTGCTCCCCTGGGATAGACAGCTCAGACAGCCACATGTAAGTGGTGGGGGGGGGCAGGAGGGAGCCCCTGGAGATGGGGGTGGGGAACCAGAGGAGACCTGGGGGGGGAAGGGGCAATTCTTACCTTTCAGTCCTCCAGGTCCCTTTTGGCCTGAACATGTGACCGCTCCAAACTCAAGCTACCCCTAACACCCATCAAAGCTTGTGAGACTCGCAGTGTAATGTGAAGCAAGGCCCTAAGAATCCCAAGTTGGGTCAGCCTAGAATTTCAGACCATGTCGACCAAACCAGTCAGTAGGGCTTCTGCCCCTTTCTTTCTTGCCCAGCATCCTTTTGCTTTGTTTTGCAGTTGGGCTCCATACGGCACCACAAGCTGACATCCTAAAAAACCAGGCCTGACACCTGTCCTCTTCAGCATCTGCTGAAGTCTGAAGACATTATCCTGAAAAATGTAATTTTTCTCCTACAATTTAGGTGGCTCCAGGTGAAGCCCAGGCTTGCTGTATTACCCCACTAGTTTTCAAGTCTGCTACCTTATATATATATTTTGTTTCCCTAAGTGTCTGATAGCAGCAAAGTAGTGAAATAACTGTATGTCTTTTTAAACCGTGTATTGTCTAGGTGATCCTGAGTGGATCTAAACAGCTCTTGTTAACATAACATAAAGTCACGTCTGAACAAGAAGTAGAGAATGTAATCAAAAGTAATGGGGGTACAACAGAGAGAGATGAGATGAAACCAGTGAAAGGAAAACTGAAGGTGAGTATCAAGAAAATCACTCCAAGCACAAGGAATGGAAGGGTTTCAAGTCCCCACATCATTGACATAGTTTGTTTTGAAGTCTAAATCCAGTGAGCCCAAACTGGATCCACTCGGTATCTGTGTGAAGAAATGAGGAGCCAAACAGGAGAATAAAGATTTGTGGAAAGAAAGGAGCTTTACTCTCTCAGCCAAGCCTGGTGCCCTGCACACTGTAAACCTTGGCCTAGGGTAGTAGGAGATTTTGTTTCATTATCAAACCTTTACACCGTCTCCCTTTCTGGAGGAAGGACATTTATGAAAGGCCCAAGAGAAGCCTGGGGAGTTCTGATTCAGATGAGAGCTATGACCAGACTAGAGGAGATGTCTATGCCCAGTTATGCATTTCAGTTAATTTTCTGAATGCTGTATTGTATTTCAATCTCCGTTTTTAAATGGAGCCCTTGGTATGGCTTTGAACATCTGTTTTGTAGAAGAAGAAAATCCTTAAGGATTTTGTTGTCCTCAAATCTGTGACATGAGGCTTGTGTATATGGGACTGGGGATAAGAAATTACTCCTGCTTCTTGCTTTGGTGCCATGTGTCACTAGAAACCAGAGCTCCCCATAGCAAAGGGGATACTTGGCAGGAAACAGGATATAAAAAACTTCATGGGTAGGAAGCGGCGGTATTGTCTTTGGGTCTATGTACTCCGACAGGGTCATCCCACTGCTCCAGAAGGATGCGAGATATGGGGTCCTCATCTAGAAATGCTCTTGAGTAACCCAGAACTAGGAACAGGGGTTAATCACTGTCTGCATCCAGGGGATTTAGAAGGATGTGGGATTCAGTGACGGATCTCATTCCTATATTTCCCAGCATATAAAATGCATTGCCCAAAATAAGATCGAATTCGGGGGGGGTCGGGGGGGAATAACACAAATTTGATTGTTTTGTTCCACTTTTATTCTAGTGATTCTCATAATTTTTTGTTATGTAGCTTCACTGCCTAGGACCTGCAATCATTTTTGACATTTTGGAGGGAAGAAAAAACATATCCTATATGCTAGAAAATATCTTAGGCCAGAAGAGAGAAGCTGTAACTTATACAGCTCTAAAGGAAACTGGATGCATGTTGAGAGTCATTTATATGTTCTTGCCTTGACCTCTTTTGGCCACTTCAGGACTCTTGGAAGATGGGGAGCTGAAGGTCATACTTGCTGTCACCTCTACCCTCATACACAGATTTTCTACTCTGGCCCTGTTTCCACTGGCTTCCTCAGTGAGAGTGAATCAAAGCCAGGAGCTGGCAGACCTGAGGATAAAAGCAGAACATTTCCCTTGATATCTGTTCCCATCTGTTTGGAACTGGGATTGCAAACAGCATTTGGAACATGCACCTTGGGCAAGGAAATGAAAATGTCTGAACAGTAAATCCCTGAGAACAGGTCTTGTTTCTTGTGGCTGTTATGAAGCTCTCTGGTTTTTCAGTGACAGAGGGAGGATAAATAAGTGATCTTCATGGGTGAGATGCAGTCCAACACATTTCACCATGGCTAAGCAATGGCAGCAAGATAAAGAAATTAGAGACGTGCCATAAAGGAGTTGCGTTAATGGTTTTGAAAAAACTTTTGGGGACCATAATAAAGCCTTAAGTCCTAGATTTTGTTACCAGGTCTTTAAAAAATTAACACACACGTGCACATGCACACACACACACACACACACACACACACACACACAGAAACAGTGCCTCTTCTCTTCTGTCCAATAATTTCCACATCAAATCATTTAATACTTTCCTGCATAGTGGTGTAGAAAGGAGAAGTTCTCAGCAGAATCACGAGCGTCGTCAGAGAATTTATAGGAGTTGTTGAGAGGAGTTGCTAGATACCAGAGTTTGGCAGTTTCATTTCTTCTTCTTCTCATGTCTGTACGCCACATGTGACAGTTTTGTTACACATGTGCTCATTTATTGTACTTTGCGAGATCTTTCATTGTACATGTGCCTTCAAGCAGCAGACATTATAGCAGGTGGTGCATAGTCTGAGGCTCTGTGCCACAGTCGCAGGTGGTTGAACCAATGGTGTAGCCCCACTTCTTCATTAGTTCCTTGGAGCATTAAACTCTGGTATATAGGCAGTTGAGACATCGCCACTGGGGGTGTGCGAAATGGGCCATATTCGATTCGGATTTGGCCTGAATCGGGGACAGTGATTCGATTTGTTCATTCGACTCAGGACAGCGATCTCATTCGGCCAAATCCAAATCTGAAGATTCGATGCTGATTTGCAAAATCAGCGATTCGGCCTTAGACACAGCTTTAAATGTTTTTTCTACATACCTCGAGGTACTAGCACAGCTTATGAATGCTGCGATGCTGAGGCAGATGGAGTGTCCCACCGGAGCATGGGGGTGCCCCCTGCATGCTTGGCGGCAAACACAGAAGTGGACCAGAAGTACTTCCGGTCCACTTCCGGGCCCACCACTGAGCGTGCAGAGGGCCCCCCCGATCCCCTCAGCGATCAGATGCAGGGGGACCCCGGGTGCCCCCCCCCGGTCCAGGAGGCATCAGTCACTGAGCCAGAGGGGTGAGGGGGGACCCCCCCTTTGCACATTCCTGGTGGACCCTGAAGTGGACTGACAGTGCTTCTGGTCCACTTCTGGGTCTGCTGCTGAGCCCCCGTGCTCCTGCGGGATGCTTCGTCTGCCCCAGCATCTTAGTGTTCATGAGCCATCTGCTACCTACAGGTATGTAGAAAAAATGTTTAAAGCTGTGTCTATGTCCAAATCATCGAATCTTTCTGACTCTCTGAATCGACTTGGAGGATTCCAATGTGATTTAAAGAGATTAAAGGATGTCCTGATTCACTTTGGATTTGGAGATTTGGCCACCTAATCAGGCCTGGTCTCCACCAAATCATATCAGCGACCGAAGCTTCACACAGCCCTAGTCACCGCTTGTGCTATGGTTCATCAGCCCCTGGTGGTAAGGACTCGGATACTGGAATGTCCATTTTTTCACTGTCAGGTATTTTCTTCAGCTTCTCCTTCCACATCTGTAGTCATGTCTCCTTGGGTGTGGTATCAAGAGGTTGGGTCCTGGTGAGGAACCGCCTTGTGACTTAAGACATTTATGTGGCTGTGGGACGGTCATACAGCAGGTGTTTTATATCTTCAGTTTGTCTCAATCACTCTGTGCTGTTGGCCACTGCTCTTCTGACGCTAGGAGAGGCAATGCCAGCCAGCAGGTCCACGCTCTTCAGGGTGGTAGGCTTCAGGTATCCTGTGGTACATTGGCAGCTATCATTCAGTATGGGGTCAGGGCACGTAGCATGTATGGTTCTCTCCCATGCAGGACATGAATGCTTGGCAGAGGAGAAGCTAAGGGCTAGAGCAGTGGTTTGGATGGGTGACGGGCTAGCTCCCCATTTTGAGTTGGCGAGCTTATATAGGAGGTTTATATGAGTGCTCACCTTTGCTTTGTCTTCATGATGTGTTCTTTGTATGAGAGGATTTGATCAAGGGTGAGTCCAAGGTAAACTGGATTTGGACAGTGGGATAGTGGGATCCTGGACCATGTAATATTGAGTGGGCGCTTGGCTTTATGGTATTTCAGATGAAAGGCACGTATTTGTGTTTTTGCTGGGTTGGCACTTAATTGGTTTTCAATGTAATATAAGGTTAGGCCAACTAGTACCTTGCTTAGGGTTTTTTCAACATGGTCAAAGTCAAGTTTTTCGGCTGTTATGCACAGGTTATCTGCATAGATGAAATGTTTTGTTTCCAGATTGATTGGTTGGTCATTCATGTAGATGTTATGTTACAGTGGTGCAAGTATGCTTCCTTGGGCCATTAATGTGTCACCTTCATCTGCTTCACTTTCCATCCAGTTTGACAAAAATCTGTCTGTCTGTTTTCAAGTAGGGTTTCATAGTAGGTGGAGTCAGAAGGGACCTGAGCAGATCATTACGTCCGACCACCAGCCATGGCAAGAAAGAGTACTGGGATCAAACGACTCCGGCTAGATGATTATCTAGCCTCCTTTTGAAGACCCCCAGGGTAGGAGTTGGCACCACTTCCCTTGGAACTTGGTTCCAGATCCTAGCCACCCTGACTGTGAAGTAGCGCCTCCTGATATCTAGCCTGCATCTAATTTTGGTCAACTTATGGCCATTATTCCTCGTTACTCCCGGTAGTGCTTCGGAGGGTGGGGGGGGACAGGGACTCTCCCGTAGCCTGCTGGTCCCCCTTGGCCAGCTTGTAGATGGCCATCAGATCCCCTCTCAGCCTTCTCTTGTGGAGGCTGAACAGGTTCAGGTCTTGTAGCCTCTCCTCGTAGGGCTTGCCCTGCTGCCCCCTGATCATGTGGGTGCCCTCCTCTGGACCCTCTCGATGCTGGCCACATCCCTCTTGAAGTGCGGTGCCCAGAACTGGATGCAGTACTCCAACTGCGGCCTGACCAGTGTCGCATAGAGGGGGAGGATCACCTCCTTGGACCTGCTTGAGATGCATCTGTGGATGCATGACAAGGTGTGGTTAGCCTTCCTGACCATGTCCCCACATTGGCAACCCATGTTCATTTTGGAATTGATAATGACACCAAGATCCTTTTCTGCCTCTGTGCTGATGAGAAGGGAGTTCCCCAGCCTGTAGGTCTGCTGCTGGTCCTTCCTCCCTAGGTGCACTACCTTGCACTTGTCAGTATTGAATCCCATCCTGTTCTCATCCGCCCATCCCTGTAATCTGTCTAGATCTAGTTGCAGCCTGTCCCTCTCCTTTAGTGTGCCCACTTCTCCCCACATCTTAGTGTCATCTGCGAATTTGAACAGGGTGCTTTTCACCCCTTCGTCCAAGTCGCCGATGAAGATGTTGAACATTGCGGGCCCGAGGACTGAGTCCTGGGGGACCCCACTGTCCACATCCCTCCAGGTCAAAAAAGACCCATCCACCACCACTCTCTGGGTGTGGCCCTCCAGCCAATTTGCGACCCATCTGATTGTGTAGGCATCGACACCACAGTCGCCTAATTTCTTAATGAGAATGGGGTGAGAGACGGTGTCGGAGGCCTTCCTAAAATCCAGAAAGACTACATCCATTGCGACACCTGCATCCAAGGATTTTGTGACCTGGTCGTAAAAGTCCACTAGGTTTGTCTGACAGGACCTGCCTTGAATGAATACATGTTGGTTGCCCCTAAGCATGATCTCTCCTGCTCCTCCCTTGCAGATGTGTTCCTGGATAATTTTCTCAAAGAGCTTCCCCAGGACCGAGGTAAGACTAATGGGCCTCTACTTTCCTGGGTCCTCCTTCCTCCCTTTCTTGAAAATGGGGACCTCATTGTGGTTCCACAATGGGGACCACAAATGGGGATCATATAACCTCTGTAAGGTATAGATCTTTTGTCTTTCCAGGGTCTTGTGAAGGAGTTGTCGGTGCTTTACTGTATTGTATTGTATTGTAGGTGGCTGTTAGGTTGACGAACACAGCTCCAGTGATTTGTCCGCTGAGCAGTTCCATGCAGAAATGTTGCTCTTGAGGGAGCATAATAGTTTGGGAAAGAATTACATTAAGGCCTGATGTGCAAAATGTATATCTGGATTCCAAACCATTTGGTATTGAGTATCATTTTTTCCTACTTAAGCTGTTTGCTTTAAAAGATTTCCTGCTGAAAAATGGGTTCTGTCATAAACAAGATTTTTTGCTGGATGAATGATGCCATTTTTGATAAAAAAAAAAAATTTCAGTGGGGAGGATTGAAATGAAAATAAAATTTTCATTTGGTTTCATTTCGGTTGTCAAAAATCAAAGCAATGCAAAGGGGGTTTTATCAGAATTGAAATGAATTTTCGTTTAGTTCAGTGAAAAAATAAAAATAAAATCAAATAAATTTCTGTTAGAGGAGAGTTTTATTTTATCAAGGGAGGGATGATTTTGCAACTACTTCTGTTCTGTAAAGCTCAGGAACACTAAATAATTAGTGAGGTATATGCACATTATTTGTGTATAACTAATTGATGAGATTTCTTTCTCATGGTAGAGAGAGAAGATATCAGCAAAATTTGGCTTGGGGTTTGGGTTACCCCTAGAATCTGGGGTAAAGGCTCTCAGTTTTTTCATCCTGAAAATTGAACTTCCAAGTGCTTAAGTCATTTAACTCTGATGACAATCATAGAATTACAGAAAATTAGGGTTGGAAGGGACCTCAGCAGGTTATCTCATCCAAGCACCCATTCAAACCAGGACCGTCCTCAAATACCTGGCTTCTTTACTTTTCATTCCATCCAGGAAGAGCACACACCAACTGCTGAAACTTCCTTAGCCTGACGAAGGGTTTTTGAACTCGAAAGCTTGCTTAATAACTATTCTCCAACTATTTGGGTTGGTCTAATAAAAGATATCAAATTCACCCAAGGAACCTTGTCTGCCTATCATACCAAACAAGGCTTTGTCTAGGGAGACATGGAGCCATTGATTACTACCCTCTGAGCCCAGTTGCTCAAATAGTAAATAATGACACAAGACCAAAGTTGATTTAGGGGCAAACAATGGCCATTGGTGCTTGTATTTTGGCTCTTTTCCCTAGAATTGGTGCCTGCTTCCAAACCAGGTAGAAAGGTGAACTGGAGAGGGTGCTGTGCTCCCAAGCAGAAGACCCATGTTCAATTCCTTTTTCAGCTATTGGTTTCCTTTTTGACGTAGGACAGCTGACTTTGGTCTTATTATCCCCTGCAACAGTGCTCTCAGATGTGAGGCACTGTAGCTGGGGATGGAGTCATTGCTTTGTCATTCCCTAGAGCTACTTAGCCACGTCTGCATAGCTCCTTGAGTGGGCTACTCTGCTTCTCATTTAGGACAACATGCAGCCTGCTTGAGGGGGCAATAGCTGGGGATGGTATGTTTACCATGTAGACATGGCTTGTATACACCCTGTTTCTCATCTGTAAAGTGAGAAGTTTGAAATGGTGCTATAAGAATGAATAAACGACTGATTGTGAGGTTCCCAGGACTTCACTGACGAGGGCTACGTAATGGCCTAGATAAATTGAAGCAACACCTCCTGGGACTAATAACCTGTAAGCAGCAGTCTGTTGTGGAGGCCTGGAAGTTGACAGACACACTACATGTTCTTGCAGCCAGATTGTGCCATCTGTTTGTTCAGGATACTGTAAACAAATGCCTTCTCGCTGCGATGTTGTCTCTGTATTGACGCCAGTTGCTTCCAAGTGTATGCTAATACTATTATGCTGAAAGCCTAATGACTGTGAGCATGCATCAGACCTGCGTACTGATACCAGATGTCCACGGCAGTTTGTCAATACCACTTATTGTTAGCAGGTGAATACTTCTGTTTTGATGGATACTAAAAGAATTCATCCTTAGCAAGTATTGAACAATGGACAAATAACATGATACCATTTCTTTGTTCTCAAGGTCTACTATATGCTTAAGCCTTGAGGCGAGACCATATAATAGATTAGTTGAACTCTCTATGGGTCATGTTATCAAAGAAATGTAGTGCCTCCAACCATCACTTTCCAAGAGACACTTACTCGTAGAGCATTCAGACGGGCTCCTAAAGGCATTTCCTTCATCCTTTAGGAGTGTAGGTTGTAGCCGTGTTGGTCTAAGGGCATAAGCAGACAAGGTTCTTTGGGTAAATCTGATATCTTTTATTTCACCAACTCAAATCTTTTCAACTATTAGAGTTGGTCTAATAAAAGATATGGGGTTTACCCAAAGAGCCGTGTCTGTCTTTACTTCATCCTGACATTTTCTTCAAATCTTATGCGTGCCTACACTTTCCTTTCTAAATCACACGTTATCTGTGGGCCCACTTCAAGAGTCCCGTCTCTCACTTGCACTTAGAAAAGTAATGAGATGTGGACGAAAGAGTCCTCGGTGCCAGTCGTCACACCTGAGGAGACAGGCTTGTTAAGGACCTATTGATTTTTTTTTTTCTTCCTCCATTCATTTCCTGTATTTAAATAGAAAGTATTGACACCTGTGGATAAGCTTCTCAAGAGGCTTCTGGCTGTTAAGTCTTTGCTTTGTTGTGACTTAAGGTAAAACTTGATGGAATGGAAAAAAGAAACTAGAGCTTAAAAATAAATCTGTCTGATACCAAAACTCTCTGAGGAAGGAGAGTCTCCAATTAAATAGTATAAGAAGAACTTAATTAAAGTTACTGACATAGTATTTTAAGATATATTAATATATTTCACTGGCATCCTGATTTTTAATGTGGGTTTTTATTTTTTACACGTGTTAATATAAGTTTCAGACTGTGTTACCATATAAGAATGTGAAGGGAATTAATCATAGGATCATAGAAAATGAGGGCTGAAAGGGACCTCAGGAGGTCACATCTAGCCCAGCCCCTGCTCAAAGCAGGACCAGCCCCAACTACATCATCCCAGCCAAAGCTTTGTCTATCCGGGTCTTAAAAACCCACCAAGGATGGAGATTGCACCACCTCTGTGGGTAACCCATTCCAGTGCTTTACTACCCTCCTCGTGAGAGTTTTTCCTAATATTTAACGTGTGTTGGTGCCTGTTGTACCTATACTTGGGGTGCTTGGTAACTAAAGAGCAAGTGACAGAGATCAGGGGAAAAGGCAGTAGGGATGCGGCAATAGCAAAGAAACGGGTTTGCAGGCAGAGGGGAGCTCAAGACGGTTGGAGCCACAGGAGCATGGGACAGGTGCTGGAGGTGGCGGTAAGCCAGAAGCAGGAGAGGGAGAAATGAGACAGAAATTAGAGGGGCGAGGAGCAGAGATTGGTGCAGGGCTGGAACCGTAGTAAGGCAAAACCCAACTCAGGGTCTCAAATACCAGTTTTATTAAATGAACACTATATGGTACAAGCTTGGTTCCTGCACACACTCACACGAGCACAATGGCAGCAGGAGAAAGAGACTCAGTGGAAGGGTTGGAGACCAGGTAGGGAAATAGAGTCCAAGTCCTTGATTGAAGAGAGGATATGGGCAATAGCTACCTATCCAGGCTGGGAGGGGGTCCTCGATAGCCAGTCGGGGGTCTTTCTCCAGTAGGTGTTATCCAGATGGGGGTCGCTGGTGGGGCCTCTGGTTTGATAGGCAGTGTGACGTGGAGCAGGTGTGGTCCAGGTGAAAATGGCATCCCAAGGAGTCAGTCTTCACTACCCCTTTTTATGGGGCAGATTACCTCTGATCTCCTCTGGGGAGGGCCTGCCCAGGCAAGGTCAGCCCTGCTCCAGAGGGCTCCAGATGTTCATACTGAGCATGTGCACCTTGGCACAATGGTGGGTTGCCTCGTCTTTTGTGTCTTGAATGCGGAGGGTGGTTTCAATGGCTGGGTTGTTCGTCCAGGTATTGGTTTTGATGGTGGGGTGATATAGTAGGGGATCCTGCTATCATTGTGTTGCACTCATCCATTCACTCTTTTGCTTCAGGCATTCAAGGAAAACCATTTTACATCAGAGAGGTCACAGACTTAAATGTGAATCATAATTGCAGCATACTTACACAACAGGGCATAGGGATAAGATGGGAACAAGACAGGAACTCATCACTCATGCCAACCCACAGGCCTAAATCATACAATGTTAATATGAAACAATAAAAATCAATGGACAAATGATGGGAATACAATATAATACAATATAAATCAATAATAATCAATACAAATGTAACAGAACACTATTTACAATATAAAAAAGGCTATTACAGTAATAGCATACAAGAACTTAGCTTACCTAGTACTACTTGTAATCACTTACAAGGGATAGAGAGGGCAAAGAGAAAGTCAGAAATGGTTGGGGAAGGGGAGTGAATGTATTTTTAAATTTAAAAAAAGAAAAACTAGGGGTTTTGCTACATATTCATCTATCTTAGTCATGCACCTGGTCAAATAAAAGATATCACCCACAAAAATCCTTGCCTCAAGGGAATTAAGGATGTTCCCAGTAACCCTGTTCAGGCCACGTGCCCTTTAGGTTTTGGCATTCAAAGGTTAGAAGATGGCATCTTATTTGTTGCTCCTCACCGAGTAGATTGAAAGGGATAGATGGGGCTTGTGTTCAGCATCTCAAATAGTTTAGGGAAATAATAACTTGAGAGAGCCAATGCACTTCCCTCCTGGAGGACAGCGTAAGCAGGGAGGGATTAATTTTTCAGGCCAAATTTGGAGTGATTAATGAATCTAGGTACCTAAGCATTTTTTGCTGGTGCTGACCAGGGTTTAATAGGATCCCTTTTTGTGACTTAGGCACTGAGGTTCTCCCTATGTGCCCTTGACGTAGGTTAGCATCTGCTTCTAATTATTTACAGAAATATAGACATTTATGTTCTCTTGTTCTTGGACCACTCTTGTAACAGTAAGAGAGGTTGTATGACCATCCCCAGTAGTAAACAGGACAGTTTTATATTTCTTTTCAAATGTCTTCTTATAATTAACAGTCCAGAATTCCCCCACTTTCCTGGTGTTTTTTTGTGGCATATCTATTTTCAGATATATACAACAAGCAAGGATTTTTTTCGGTTATATCTTTTATTGGACCAACTGCAAACCTGGGATAGACTTGGATGAGTTTTCAGATATAATGCATCATTTTTCAGGTCTGAGGGGGGGAGAAAAAAAAAGTAGGCACAGTGAAAGATTTAAAAAACTTTTGGAGTTGCAGAGGCAATAAACAGGGGAAAAGGCTTCTTTCAAAGGATGATAGACAAATCCTAATGAGAAAAATAAAAAGAGCACAAACTCTTGCAAATCAAATATAAAACCATAATATGACAAGCTAAGAAAGAGAATTTTGACCTTTAATGTCTCTAGCAAAGTTTCTCCTCAAATCCTAAGTACATTAGAAGCTGAAGACATGTCAGGTAGTCAGTTTGGCCTTTGGGTGGTCAGGGTATAAAAGGGGCACTAAAGGATGACAAGGTCATTGCCAAGAGACTAAATGCATTCTTTGCACCTGTCTTCACGGTGTAAGATTTTAGGGAGATTTCCTCACCAGATCCACTCCTCTCCAGGGACAGTCAGTGGAAATGCCCCAAGCTGAGGTTTTAGTAGATGAGATTGAAGAGGTAATTGATAAACTTAATTGATAAACTAAACGGTAGCCATATTGATTCCTCCCTAGGAAGTCGTGTTCATCCATAGGCTGAACAATTCAGTGTAGGGAAGTGTAAAGTGATGCACATGGGCAAAAATAACCCAAACTGTACCTATACTATGATGGTCTCTACATTAGCTGTTACCATACAGGAAAGGGATCGTTGCGAGCAGTTTGCTAAGCCAGCACCTCAGTGCTCAGCGGCTGCCAAAAATGCAAAGAATATGTTAGAAATTATTAAGAAGGGGATTTTAAACAAAATCAAAAGTATCATTATGCCCCTTTATAAACCCATGGTGCATTCACACCTTGAGTCCTGCGCACAGTTTCGGTCCCCACACCTCAAAAAGGGTGTAAAAGAACTAGAAAAGGTTCAGAGAAGGGCAACAAGGCCGATTAGTGATATGGAGGGGCTTCCATGTAAAGAGACCGGGTCTATTAAGTTTAGAAAAGAGATTCTTGCGGGGTACATGATAAAGATTTACAAATTCTAAATGGTGAAGAAAAAGTAAATACAGATTTATTACTTACTGTCTGTCACCTGACAAGAGCTAGGGATCACACAATGAAACTAGTTAAGTTTAGAACTAATAAAAAGCAGGATTTTTTTTTTTCCACATAAGTAATTAAAGCGTGCAACTCATTCCCACAAGACGTTGTGGAAGCTGACAGTGTAGCCAGATTCAAAAAGGGATTGCACACATTTTTGGGGGAAAGGTTGGTCAGTAGCTATTGAGTGTCAATTAGGGGTACAGCCCCTGATTCTGGAGGCTACAACCCTAAATTCTGGAGGCTAAAAGTGAGAGAGGAACAGTGGAAAAAAACATTGTTTGTTCTCCCTTTCAGCATCCCCTCTCTAAGACCACTGTGAGACACGGGAATCTGGTCAAGATGGACCCGTGGTCTGACCCAGTCAATGGCAGTTATGTGCTTAAATGTTTGCAAGTGCTTCAGGGCTGCAGAGAAGAGAGAAACTCCCAGGGGTGGCAGACAAGTCAATGACAGAAGAAAAGTTTGTTTGATTAGTGGAAAATCAAGAGGGAAAGCAGGCCATTATCATTTGGAGGGCAAAGAGAGATTATCTGGAGTCAAGTAGATTGTAGTATGCTATGAAGTCAATAGTGTTCAGTCCTTGGTTCTTAGTGTTAAGCTAGCTCATGAACTTTTATTTGCAGGCTTGCCTTTTGAAGATTTTTTTTTTTTTTTTTTAATTTCCATGGGGTATGATGCAACATGATGATTGTGAGGTCAGAAAGTCACGTTTGTTCGGAGAACCCGATTCTCCTCCACGTGTCTCTGTGTTTCTGTCTTTAATTTTTTTGTGATCATTCTGGTGTGCCGTTTTAGCCTGGATTCACCCATATAGTCATGAAGGCATTTGATGTACTATATTGGGGTGGGAAAAATGCGGCCCGTGGGCCAGATGTGGCCCGCCAGGCCATTCTATCTGGCCTGCAGAGCCCCTAAAAAATTTAGAAAATTAATATATATCTGCCCCTGGCTGCCTGTCATGCGGCCCTTAATGGCTTGCCAAAGCTCAGTAAGCGGCCCTTCACCCAAAATAATTGCCTGCCCCTGTGCTATATGAAGTGTATCACATTTTTGGCATGGGTGTGTGTAGGATCCATGGATTCTGATTGGTTCATGTAGAGAACATTGATTGTGGTAGCTGTGATGTGCTTTTCCTCAGATCTGAAGAAGGATGAATTACATTCAAAGCTCATTTAATCTGTCCTAACCATGCAGTTGGTCCAATAAAAGATATCACCCACAACCTTCCTTGCCCCTCACTTATTTCCTGGATCCTAATTGCTACATCGCTACAGCATGACTTATTTCCGGATATACACATTTCAATTGAGGGGCTAAAATATTTAAAACTATTTACCGCATAACTGGCACCTTTTTGGATCTAAAACAGTTCTTTCAGCAGAGAAGCAGAAGATATCGTTCATCCATGAGCAAGATGCTTTGATCTTCCAGCTGGCTGAAACATTCAGATCTAATGTAGCGCACTGAAATAAAAAAGCATGTCCATAGCTTCCTAATGAATGAATGAGGAGACAGACTTTTACTATCATAGTCTTAATCCCTAGCTTGGTACACTTTGTATCAATACTTGAGTTTTCAAAATTTTGTGCTTATATTTTTAGTAGTAGTAGATAGTAGTATGCTTGATATAGTAATATAGTCATGGTAGATGGGTCGGTCTCGACCTGGAAGGGTGTGGGCAGTGGGGTCCCACAGAGTATCAGTCCAAGGACCGATCCCTTTAATGTCTTCATCAGCGACTTGGACGAGGGAGTCAAATGTACTCTGTCCAAGTTTGCAGATGACACAAAGCTATGGGGAGAAGTGGACATGCCGGAAGGCAGGGAACAGCTGCAGGCAGACCTGGATAGGTTGCACAAGTGGGCAGAAAACAACAGGATGCAGTTCAACAAGGAGAAATGCAAAGTGCTGCACCTAGGGAGGAAAAATGTCCAGCACACCTACAGCCTAGGGAATGACCTGCTGGGTGGCACGGAGGTGGAAAGGGATGTTGGAGTCCTAGTGGACTCCAAGATGAACATGAGCCGGCAGTGTGGTGAAGACATCAGAAAACCCAATGGCACTTTATCGTGCATCAGCAGATGCATGACGAATAGGTCCAAGGAGGTGATACTTCCCCTCTATCGGGCGCTGGTCAGACCGCAGTTGGAGTACTGCGTGCAATTCTGGGCGCCGCACTTCAAGAAGGATGCGGATAATCTGGAGAGGGTACAGAGAAGGGCAACTCGTATGGTCAAGGGCCTGCAGACCAAGCCCTACGAGGAGAGACTAGAGAAACTGGACCTTTTCAGCCTCCGCAAGAGAAGGTTGAGAGGCGACCTTGTGGCTGCCTATAAGTTCATCACGGGGGCACAGAAGGGAATTGGTGAGGATTTATTCACCAAGGCGCCCCCGGGGGTTACAAGAAACAATGGCCACAAGCTAGCAGAGAGCAGATTCAGACTGGACATTAGGAAGAACTTCTTCACAGTTCGAGTGGCCAAGGTCTGGAACGGGCTCCCAAGGGAGGTGGTGCTCTCCCCTACCCTGGGGGTCTTCAAGAGGAGGTTAGACGAGTATCTAGCTGGGGTCATCTAGACCCAGCACTCTTTCCTGCTTGTGCAGGGGGTCAGACTTGATGATCTATTGAGGTCCCTTCCGACCCTAACATCTATGAATCTATGAATAAGAAATGTGGTTGAGACTGAAGGATGAAGCCTATATTTCAAAAAAGATGTCCACATTTCCTCTGGCATACTGCAAAACTTGTTTATACTATCTTAGGGTCAGGAAAAGTGGTTTATTCAAGATGCTTTTGTGTTTAAAAGGATGATTTGATCAGTGTGGAAAATGCAATCATTAAAGGATAGAACTGAATGCGAAAACCTGCAAGCTTTTCAGTAAGTCTCTTAGGAAAGAACTGAATAAAAAAAGATAAGTCCTTGATTTAGCTATTGTGTTTTCAAGACAATACCCTAGGAAACTGAAAGGACCAAATCTTCAACTGGCTCTGTTGACTTCACTGGAGCAACATATAGTTACCTAGCTCAGCCCATAGCATTAGTAACACAGCGTTTTCCATTGTGAATAGAAAAGGAAGATTTTTCCTCAATAGAGAGAGTTCTGAGTAAGTAAAAAGTGTCATTTTTTTAATGTTTTTTTTTTTCCTATTTCATTACCTTGATTAAACACTTACACTGTTTTTACAACCTTTATTAAGAATTGACCAGGTTTCACTATCCTCCTTTGTCACAGTAACAATGTGTGTATGGGATTATGTGTTCTGTGATAAAATTTCAGGGGAAATTTAAACAATGTAGTAAGGGCAGTCTTCAGCATATGCTTGTCATGTTCTGGGTTGAATTGTCTACTTTTTATGTTCTGAGCAAAGTTTGCAAAGTTCTGTTGGATAAAAATGGATTTTCTTTTCACTCTTTTGTGAAAGCATTGGAGAAAATTAAGTCTACCTATCCGTCCCTTTCCATAGGACATTATTGTGTGTCTCCAAATGGAAATGCTGTCAGACTATAAAAGAAGGAAATAATGTAAGATAATGAAGTCAAATATTCATTTAAGGTCACTCTTGCATGGAATAACTAACACCTCTCTGGTGTCATCATGCTGGATATGGCTGGCAAATTATAATCAGAGAGAGAGTTACCAAGAGCACAGAGCTAGCTATTTAAACTCACTTTGATGCAGCTAAATGTGGGGAGGCTTGCAAGAGTTGCCCAACATTACTAGATATAAACACATTCACTGCATTGTTAATCCCACTAATTCAATACAAAGCATGCAAGTCTCCAGGAGATTTATGCAAAAGAACAGCTGAAGTGTGTGATTAATGTTGGCAATGGAAAGAGATGTTGCAGTCTATTGAGTAAGGTTAATCTAGTCAAGGTTCTAGGGAAATATTTCTCCTTTGATGTGATGAAGCTTAAAATACCAATATAGAGAGTACTATAATACATCTATATATATGCATTTTTTTTAAAAATAATGTATAGGATATTGAACAGAAACCCAAATTAGTTGCTAACGTTTGCCTTGTATTTTACAATTTTAGCTTTGCTGTAGGCTAAGCTTCCATTATTGTTGTAATTATATTATAATTACGGTTTTCTTTATTATGCCCCATATTCACAGAATGTATCTTTTCATGTACAGAGTACAGTGGGTTGTGGATGGTGACACCATGCTTGCTCACTTGCAGAGAGAAATTTGGGGGTCGTCCATAGGAATACAGTGTTTTTGGATAAACGGGATATTTTGCTCCATTTCCAAATGTTCTTTCCAGTCAACACTGCTGTAACTTCATTCAGTGGCACCATGCTCACTTTGTGAAGTGCCAGAGCACCTTCACTTTTGTAGCCAGGTCAGTGGTACCCGGTTATCTTCTCTTGTGATCAGACATCCTGGTTTTCTCTGATTAAAAAAAAAAAATCCCCAATTTTTGGTTTAAATAAAGCAACTCCAAATCCATCTTTTTGTGATTAAAATGAAACACCACTATCTATCTATCTATCTATCTATCTATCTATCTATCTATCTATCTATCTATCTATCTATCTATCTATACATTAGTGGTATTTCATTGAAATCATGGCAAAATGTAGATTCCAGGTGACCTTTTTTTAACCAAAAATTGGGGAATTTTTAAATCGGAGAAAACCAGGATCCCTGCTTATGATGACTACACATTGTCATCTACATGGGGCGGCAGCATTTGAGTCAAGCTGTCCTGGTCTTCCTTGTGCACAGTGGTGCTGTTTAGTTGGTTATGGGCAGAACTTGATACGTGTTTGTTGTTGTATCCCAATAATAATTGGTTTTGCTATTAGTAATATTACCAGAAATGATAATATTCTATAATCCCATCACTCAAAAAACTCTACAGTTTAAGTTAGTATTAAGCCTGGATGTAGTTATTCCTATAACTGAAATGCAGTTCTGTGTGGGGTGGGCTATTGCATTTATCTGGGTGTATAATGAAAATACACAGACTCTTACTATAGGATTAAAGAAAAAAAAATACTATATCCATTTAAGACTGTTAAGAGAGTGAAAGGAGACGGCAGGTTGGGCAAGACACTGGAGTGAGCAAGGCTTTCTTAACAGCTTCCCTTCTTCCCTTTTCATCATAGTGCCTTCTTCCTGGCTGGCTCTTATTCTTGGAATAGTTTCCCGCGAGGGTGCAAAGTGATACCTTTCCCCCTACTCAAATTGCTTTTTTAAACTACGCTTCATATGAGAAGCATTTCAGTAGCAATCCACCAAAAAGAAAGCAATTATGAGAAATGGATAAATGTACCAGTATAATTTGATCAGCTGTGCATTTTCGGGGCCCGTATTGAAGCATCTGCTTAATATAGTGCCTTCTGCTGCTCCTGCCTTCTGTGGCAAAATTCCCTTTTAACCAAAGGGGCCTGTGAAGTCCTGTGGGAGTTACTCCATTGACTTCATTGGCCTTTGCATCTGTGCCCTGGCTTTGAACACTTGGCTAGTGGGGAAAGAACAAAACAATGGTACTTGCACAGGGATTCCCTCAGGAGTTGATAAACCATCTTTCATGAGATTTAGCTTTGTCTGTTCCTGGAAGGTTCACGTCTGTGATCTACTACTAGCATCCAATACATCTAGATGATTACAATTCCACATAATTTGGTAGATATGCAGACTTTTCAACATTTGTTTTTGACTCAACATTCGAAAAAGTCAAATCTTCAAATACTTTCCTTGTGGAATAGAAATGCTTGGTGTGGGGTGGGGGGAGGGAGGGAACTCATTCGGAAGTGCCAGATTCCTGGTGTGGGAATTTTCTATCTAAATGAGGCATTTCAAGACCCCTGACATCAAAATGCTTTCTTTTATCTTATTTAAAGCTTCATCTTTAGTCAGGTCAATATTAAACTATTGATTCTTTTGTCATATGGGAACTATAGGTCTGGCCTCCATGTGAATTAAAACTTTCACAATGCAATTGGGATTAAACTGACAGAGTTACGGTACTCTTGAGTTATGTCGGTCATGAGTCATGTTGAGGTATAATCCAGGCAAGGAGCATTATAGCCATATTCCCTGCCTAAAGCAGTGGATTTATAAGGAATGAGGTCAATTTAATACAACTAAACAAACCAATTCAAGTAGAACTAATGCCAAACAAAATATATTACTTTAGATTTTTTTCCTGATGGACGTTCTGACATTTTTTGGGTGGAATTAAAATTTCCCTGGAAAATATTTTAACTTTTATTTAAAAATAAATAAATAAAGCCTCGATGTTTCTATTGGAAAAGCATTGTGTTGGAGAATCCTCAAACAGCTGTACTAAACCAAGTCTAATATTATATTTTTATCATAAGGATAATAGATAATGGACTAAAACAGATGACTGTCTGAGACCGAATCCAATCATCTGAGGCTAATTAGATTGTTACCCGTGTTTTTGCTCATGTTTGGAAGGCCACTAACAAAAGGTGGTACGCACAGTCCAATGGGGCAGATCAAATGCATGTCACCTTCTCGCTTGAGCAGATTATGCAATTAATAATGGGCAAAGGTGGAGAGCATGCTACTGGATCCTTTCCCCACTTCACTGCTCCGTATCTTGTGCTTCTGTGCAAAAACTGTCACTACTTGGGATATGGAGGGAGAGAGAACTGAATCAGACACTGCATTATTGAAACAGTCTGCCTTGTATCTCAATAAAAAACAAATGTAATTCCTAGCAATGGACCCAGGGCTCATTACCAAGTGCTGGAGAGATTCATTTTAATCCATGTTGTATGCTAAAATTCAGTTCGTTTTTGGAGCTTTGCATCATATTTTTCCCCCCTCTCTTTTTATATTTGCAAGTGGAGGGAGAGTCTCGTCTTCCTGCATGCAGTATGGGATAGATCATTTTAATTTAGGTCAGGTGGGTGGCAAGTTGGCCTAGGGGTCGCATCCAGAGAGTGGTGGTGGATGGGTCAGTATTGACTTGGAAAGATGTGGGTAGTGGGGTCCCGCAGGGCTCGGTCCTTGCACCAGTGCTATTCAAGGTCGTCTGACCCCAGCGCTCTTTCCTGCCTAGGGCAGGGGGTCAGACTCGATGACCTCCTGAGGTCCCTTCTGACCCTAACATCTATGAATCTATTAATTTTGACAGCCCTCTTTCTTCCCCTCGCCCCAACAGAAAAACAGGCAAGATGCCAGGCCACATGCTGTCTTTACTCCTTGAAGGACAAACACTTTGCAGAAAAATAAAATAGAAGTTATTAGTAAACTGCAGGAAAAAAAAAATGGGGGTGGAGGGAGGCACAGACAAAGGAAGAAACCTGCTCCAGGTCACACAGTAGCAAGAAATAATGCTAGATTCCCTAGACTCCCACATGGTTGCCATTAATGATGGTAGCACACTTCTTCTCTGGCCCCTTGAGCCTGATCCAAGTGCATTGAAATCAATAGAGCAGCCTGTTCTTGACTCCAAAGGGCTTTAGCCACATGGCTAGTGAGAACAAATATCACAACCACCAATCTTTCATCAGCCAAGCAGTCCCCCATTGCTCTGTCTGCCCATTTGAGGTGCAAAGAGATGCTTTTATGATCTTATGCGGAGAGGAGAGGCACCTTCAGGACTTGTTCCTGCCATACCCTCCATGCACATGAAATGCTACCCCCAAGGAGGGTCCAAGTGAAGGCAGAGCTCCTTGTGAAATTGGGGTTTAAATTTGAAGGGTTAAACATTGTGCAGATGGGCTAACTTTATTTATTTATTTTTTTGTAGCTGGGGCAGTTTTGTCTGCTGTAGACACGTGAACAAAGAATTGCTTTTAGCTGTTGCTAAACACACACAGAAGTAGGAGCCCAGAAAAATGCTTGCCCAACAAATCTCCATCTCGACACTTTCCAATACTATCACTATGTGATACTGGGGAAACACCTTTACTTAACTGTCTCCTAAATGTCTCTACTGAAAGATTGTTCCCATCTAAAACTCTTCATAAAATCCCTAAAATTGCCAAAGGTTGCCTATTTTTCCTTGCTCAGATTAAAGGATCTTGTGGTGTGTTCATTGTTAGAAAAGGACCTAGGGGCTGCTGAACACCTGTTCAAATTTATCCTGTCAATAGAAGGCACGGGTGCAATGATAACCATTGCAGGGCAAAGCGGCACTGGCGGGGAGGCGGAGATCCAGCACAGCGTGAATGGGATTTCACGCCTTTCAGCCCATTGCAATCACTATAGATATTGGGAACAGAATCCCAGGACAGCTTTGTTTTGGCCAGTGACTTCTAAAAACTTGACAACCCTTTTCTAGCTTAAAAGAAACCTCTGCCACTTGATTGAATTAAAACTCTAGTTAACTGAAACTTGAGCATGACTGAAGCTTAGCTATATCTCTCTTGATGATGGAGCTATTTCAGGATCAAAGCATCTTTCAGCCTAGACGATCTAAAAGAGACTGGCCGACATTCTTTCCGCTATATATCCAGGGTTGTTTTATGGACTTTTGGGTTCGTTAACAAAAAGCTGCAACTTGAAAGCCATCTTCATCCAGTGATTTCACAAGTTTCCATGAGATGTTTAGATGATGTTCTGAATCATGGCAGCTTTCACTTGTACAGATCGTGATCTTTCCCAGACTAATAGCATAGTTTGAAAGAAAGGGAAAGCACTGTATGCTGCTGCTTTGGTGCTTATGAAGTTGACTTAAATCTTTTTCATTCTCTTAGGTCTAGCTACTAGTTATTTTGAATGAGTCTGCCTTTGTTTGCTTCCTGTTTCTCTTTCTTTGCATGTTAGCGGCGGTCCATAAGAATGACACAGGCAAGATCTTTAAGGGAGAGAGATGCTTCCCTGCCTGCAGTGCCTTAAATTAAGGTCACTGTAATGTAAATTGCAAACATCTGTGTTGAAGGCCCCTGCACGTTCATAATTTGATTTTTAGCTCGGTTCATCAGAGCGGCTTAAGCAGGAAAGAAAGCATTAGACACGTCTGGAAATAACTCCCCTGGAAGACAGTTAACCCCAGGTCTGGCCATGCACCAGGCAGAGTTGATTGGGTCAACACTTCTCTTTCCATTCACAGTTTGAACCCACCTCATTACCTGCTTAATAAAGTGGGAGAGCACATAATCATCAGAGTCATTATGGGAGTCGGCTTCTATAGATTGGTAAATAAGTTGCTGTTTGTGGTCCTGAGTGTGTGTCAGGGGAGGCAGAGGCACAGTCTTGACCTGGTCCTGTCTCTTTAGTTTATTAGGCTTTGATGAATAGACATGTTTTTCTAAGCAAACTTCTTTTCATCATTTCAGATCCAGGAGCAGCTATCACGTTCTCTCTCAATCTTATAGCAAGATGATATAAAAGGATGTTGCATCGGATTTCATATGGTGTAAATCAGCATAGTTATGTCGGCATTAACTGAGCTATTTCAGTTTACTCCGGATTCACAGATGTTCTTTTAATGGAAAGCTCCTCTTAGTTGTTTGTTTGGCTGGGGTTTTCAAAGGGATCTGATGGAGTTATACAGTCAAATCATGGTGATTTCCAATGAGATTTGGGATACTAATGTTCTTTACCCTCACCCCTAATAGGTTTCTTAGCACTAATCTACTGAAGCAAAGGCAGTTCTTTTCTTTTTTCTGGGGAGTTTCATTCTAGCTCAATATAACTCATCAAACTGTTAATGCAAATGCTATTTTGGATAAAATCAACCTGTGTTGAAAGACCACTGCTACATTATGTGGGGAGCCGGAGGAAAAGCAAGGGCAGCATTGGACCCCTGCTAAACTAGATGGGACAACTGACAACCAATGCCCAGGAAAAAGGCAACTTGCTAAATGGGTACTTTGCGTCGGTTTTTCACCAGTCCCATGGGACACCCCTGCCCATTATGGGAAAGGGAGGCTTGCTACATTATGCAAAGGGAAGAATGTAGGGTAGTCTGGCACTGCTATATGAAGGGAGGAAATACATGCCAAACACCCAAATCATAGAATCATAGAAAATGAAAGGACCTCAGGAGGTCATATTTAGTCCAACCTCCTACTTAAAGCGAGACCATCCCCAACTAGATCATCCCAGCCAAAGCTTTTGTCTATCTGGGTCTTGAAAACCTCCAAGGATGGAGATTGCACCACATCTCTGGGTAAAACCTGTTCTAGTGTTTCACTACCCCCATAGTGAGAAAATTCTTCCTAATATCTAACCTAAACTTCCCTTGCTTGAGACTGTTGTTCCTTGGTCTGTCATCTGCCCCCACTGAGAACAGCCCAGCTCCATCCTCAAATGTTACGGCAGGATGGTACATATCACAGCATTATCACATTCCAATGCACGCATAAGGTTGGTTTGAAAGTCATACATTGGGGTTGACACCTTGTCTTCCATTTTCCATTTGCCTTGTATAAATGTAGATAAAATACTCAGTTTTGCCCACAGAAGGGTGGTTAGCCATGTTAGTCTGAAGTCCGATAGAAGGCAGGGCAGGGTGGCACCTTAGAGCCTATCTGGTTCTGAAAGGCATGAGATTTCGTAGGCAACAACCTACCTCCTTCATCAGATGCTACAAATTGGCCTGTTGCCTACAAAATCTCCCTTCATTGACAGTAGGCAGCACACGCCAGTGTAACCGGTGACATGCCACTGTGCATCCAGTGACTCTGGCTTGGGACCTGTTTGATCCCCAGTGGTATTAGAACAATCATTCCCCCAGTGTTTGCCATCTAAGAGTCTCTAAGGAACCAAAGATGCCTAGTTGTGTGCTTCTTCCCAGAGATCAACTGTGTTACACAGGAAATAGCAACTGGGTGTGTTGTTGTTTTCTGCATTGTTTTCTTTGTTTTATTCCTGAGGATTAATCCCAATCAATAACCTGTTGTAATAGTAGCACTTTCTCAAACAGAGCTATTTCTGCCTCCCTCCCTAAGTTTAGTATTGATCAATATTTTAAGCCGTGGGGCTAAGGAATCTGCTGCTACATCCTTATTTCATTTTCTTTAAAGCATTAATTATTTCTTTGCACCTACAGCTGGAAGAGATCAATTAACTGCTGATGACTATGGGGAAAATGCCAGGCTTTTCCTTATGTTTTAGTTTCAGCCTGCAGAGCTGAAGACATTTTCTTTGTGGGAAGGACAGTTCTGTTGTTCAGCATGGAATTAGGAGTCAGATGATTTGGAGTCTGGATTTTGAGTCTGAACAATCCTCCTGTATTGATACTGCAATGCCACTAATGCTAAAAGTTTCAAAGTTGGGTGCTGAAGGGTGGAATCCTAAATCTATACTCGGGAACCTGCAGACAAAAACAACCACCCTGCCTCTCTATCCCCTATACTTCTCCCTCTGTTTTCTACAGTTTGAGTATAAATTCATTAAGGCAAGGCCTGCCTTGCCTTTACAATGCCAAGCACACAGTTGGCTCCGCTTCCAGCTGCTAACTGCATGCACTCCAGTAATAACAAGTGTGCTGTGACTGAAATATGTGGATCTTTTTCTTGAAACCACAGCCAATGATTTGAACAAGAAATAGATGGTATTTGTGAGTAGCTTAGTTTTCAGAACATGCCAGGAGATCATTTCTGCTCTTGACTGTATCTTGTTTCTGGGATTTTTCTTTGTGTGTCTTTCTTAAAAAAATGTCTTTGAAAATATTCATCCAGAAAGCAGTTATTATGTGATGGAAAGTATAGTATTACCAACCCTATACTTTCTAGAATTATAAGTAAAGCACCAAAGTAATCCTGAAATTTCTTTAAAAACATGGATGGAAAAAATGGGGTTCTTTTTTTGTTAGCTTCTGATTATTATACTTTTTTTTTAAGTCTTTTGATTGCTTTCATATCTCGCCAACCGTGATGACTGGAAATGTTTTATTTAAAGGTGACCAACATCATTATGCCATCACAGGATTCCAGGAGGTGGAATTTTGGGGTGGGGGGGGAACAGCAATATCATATTTAACGTTAGAACTGAATTTGAGACTTAGCCTTTGATAGCTTCAAGTGCACAGAAGAGGAAGATAACTTCATTTGCTACAGGGGGAAAAGGAATCTAATATTATCCTCCACTGAATTGGACTTTCCATGCCCAGTGAGATTACAGCATGCCTTAGGCAATTGTTATTACAGGTGCAGAATGTCTTGAAGGCTAGGGACAGACATTAAAAAAGCTTGAGCCTGAATTGATTCGATCTTTACAGGTTAGTCTAACCTGCAAAGCTTGAACCGATTTGGAGATGGAAAGACATTCCCTTTTCATTCCAGAAATGCTGGCACATGCTTGCAGTGGCTCAGGCTAGATGCCAGGGGTGCTAGCACAGCTGTCCCTTCCCTTCCACAGTGCTGAGCTGGGGGGGGGGGAGGGGCATGGTCAGGCCCCAACAGGATTCTCTGAATAGGGAGGGGTTCCCCCACCCCAAGCAGCCCAGCAGGGATGTGATAACACAGTGTTTATCACCCCTAATTCAGTGTTTATCAGACCATCAGAAAAAAAAAACAAAAACAACTCTTTCCATTAGTTCAAGCTCTTCTTAGACAGCTTTTCCATGGAAGGAATGGAGGGACATTACCAGCTACCTGTTGATTAGCTCCAAAAAGCCCTAAGCCGACACTTTCCTGTCTGCCTTTATCATGCCTGCCACAGCCCAGACCATAGCCAGCATGTGGTCTGCTAGCTAATGCTGAGAGGTGTCTCTGTAAGGCAGAGGGGAAGGGAGAGTCCCTGCTTAGCAGTGAGTGGGGAGGGGGAAGCAGGAAGAAGCCAGGCAGACCCTGCTGTGTGTGCAGTCTGTGCCGGAGCTGCAGCCAGGGAACAGAGGGGAAGGGCCAGCTCAGCTCTTTGGAGAAGACAGCCCCACCCAGCGCAGAGAGCATGCTGGGATGCTGGGGAACTCTGATTTAATTTAAACCAGATGGGGTATGGGAGAGACATTGCATAAACCAGTCAGACCCAAATCAGTTAAGATTGATACTACATTCAACCACGTTTATGTGCACTGAACATCTGTTCTGTTACAGGTTTAAAACCATTTTCTGATCACTTAAACCGGTTTATGTGTAATGTCTGTTCCTAGCTGAATGGTCACATGAGGTGCTCTTCAAACTGTGGCCCACTTCCCAAGCTGGAAAGCAGTCCCCTGGTGACTTTTGGTCACTACTTTCTTGACCTAGCTTTGAAACTGGGAGCAACCCCACTCCCCACATACTGAAGGGCTTTAATTACCAAAGAGAGATCATGTTCAGAAGGGTTAATCATTCAGGGAATTGTTTTGTGGGAGGAAAACAAGATCTGTGGTATGTAGAGGTCCAGGACAAGAGGTGAGGGGTGAGTCTGCCTCAAGAACATCCTAGAAGGGCTACTGGAAAGTGGGCTTGTGGCTATGGAGGGCTGTGACCTGCCTCAATATTTGGAGTCCTTGCTGAACATAGCTATGTTCAGAGCGAGCACGGGTTGTAACACACTGCCCTAAGGCACCCTGGGGCTGCCTGACCCACTGCCCCTTTGGCCCACCTCTGCTGGACCTCCACCACCACTACTGCCAGACCTTTGCCACCAACCCCAGGCTGCCACTAGCTCCATGGATCTGGTCCAGGAGGATCCCCATTGTTCTGGATCTTGGTGTAACTTTGACACCCATTTCTTAGAGAGTCCCATGTTTATTCTGCCCGTGATACTTTCTGAACCTATTTGATAAAGCACCCCTGTCCTCATCACATGCCAGTAAACCATCCCGAGAGAATGAGCATTGATTACCAAGGGTCCAGATATTATTTTTTCATGTTGGCCTCATTTATGTAATGGGACACTAATTTGGGTAAAATAGCAACTTTCTGAAAGGGAACTTTCACACAATTGTATCTAGAGTTGGGCTATACCCTCTGGATAAAAATGCAGTTCCTGTTCTGGGGATACCAGTAGCACTCACAAATATCCGTGCCCATATTTTCTGCCCACCCACCCAAAAATAAAAAATAAAAACCCAAAGCCTATATCAGAATTTCCAGGGGTGCCGGCTCTGAGCCCTGTGTCCACATTTGCAGTGTGAGCTCATATTGCACCCAGCATTGAACAGGAGAGCTGTGAAAATCAGATGGAAACAGGGACGGATCCAGGGGGGATGTATGGATGCACTTGCACTCCCCTTTGATTCTTGCTTCACCCAAGGTTTAAAACCAACCGCGCGGCAGTGGCAGCAGCATTTCTAGTCAGGCAGTGCTGAGGGAGTCAATTGACTCCCTGGCTCATTATAATCTACCTGATTCCTTCTAAACTCTTCATTCCAGAGGTGTTAATGAACTGTATTTCTTTTTAATGGTTTTGATGTTCCACCAGTTAAGCTATTCTTTATTCTGCAATTCTGCTGTCTGTTATCTGCTCCTGGCAATGAAACTCCTATTTCACAGCCCTGCAGACTATTTTTAACTCATCCCAATGAAGTTATGTTTTTCTTCAATCTGAAACTGAATAATACAACCATATGCCCCTAGCATAATTGGAAAACTTCTAGTTCATTTTTTAACTGGAGAAAAATAAGTGCTGTTTTATGTGAGAGTCTCCTCTTTTGCATATGTGGCCCTTTTTGAGATTTTTTTTTTTTTTAAGTATCAAACTTTTCATTTTCATTTTCATTTTTGCACAACTTTTTGCTGCAAGTCCCAGTCTTGGATGAGAGAGGAAATTTGCTGGAATACTTGACTAATAATGGAACACTGGAGGAAGAGGGAATGCTACAATATTCCCAGCCCAGACTTGGGAGATGGAGATAATTTGGAGATGCTCCAATTAGGTCCTAAAATCTCGGATGATGACCTCCCCTGAGCCAGGTCTTTGAAATGTTGTAGTCTTTGCTTAGATTATGTTCCTTTACCAGATGAGCTTCACCACTCACTCATGATGACTTTCTTTCCTGGCAGGTCTTCATAGGGAATACCAATGCAGACAGTGTTGTGGAGCACAAATTTCTGCACTCGATGAAGGCCCGCTTTCTGCGCTTCATCCCTCTGAAGTGGAATCCCAATGGAAGAATAGGGCTGAGAGTTGAAGTCTATGGCTGCTCATACAGTAAGTATCCAACATTTCACCCACATTTTGTCAGAAACCATTGTCAGTTTACCAAGATTCTGTGGGAAATGTGTCTAGTAAAATATGTCTTTTAATTTTACATGAACACTCGTGACCCTAATTTCTTCAAGTGTCATCTGCATGTTCCCACATGTGAGATGCCCTGATTGCCACAGCTCAGATGAAGGATCTTTCTCATATCAGTTCCTGTTAGAGCAGCGGTTAAATATGGCCCGTGGGCTGGATCCAGCTTGCCAATTGATTGTATTTGGCCTATGGCTGCCCCGGTGATGCTCTGCATGGGGCCAAGTCTGTCCTGCTTCTGCCCAGGGCAGTCTGCACTGTGCTTCAGCCCACACTCACCCCATACCTGGCCAGCACACACAACTTCCCAGAGGGGCTGATCCACCTGCCGCTGCAGCCTTCTGGGTAGTCCTTGGCTCCCCCCACCTCCAAAAGGTGCCTCCTCCTTTTCCTCCTGCCCCTACTGCACTACTCCAGGCAGCCAGTAGCAGAAGGAAGTGCTGGTGAAAGTGGGGGCACATGCCAAGCACCACATACCCAGCTAGGAGCTCTGGCTCCTGGGTGTCTTGCACCAACTTGGTGACCTGGCACGAAGAGCAGCTGAGTGGGTGTAAGGTGCCTGGAGTGGCACAGCAGGGGCAGGAGAAGCTGCTGGAGATGGGGAGAGCTGAGTAGTACCTGGGGGGCAGTGGGGTGCTGAACAGTACTTGTGTGCACTGACCAGGGCAAGGTGGGTATGGGCGAGAGCATGGTGCTGGCTGCACTGGGCAGGAGTAGGTGGGACTTAGCCCCATGCAGAGCTCTGTGGGGGCAGCCTCAGGCCAGATGGGGGTGGTGGACAACACCTGCAACAGCCCCACACCGCCCAGGTGAGCTCTGCTGCAAGTGCCCCTCTGTCCCCACTCCTTCTCCCCCTTACCCCCACCTCTCACCTGCTTTCGGGACCTAGCCTCCCCCACACTCAAGTTCATGCCCAGCCCCTACATACTCACCCACCCTCCCTCGCACACACACACAATATCCAAGAGTAAGACTTTATTTTGAGCCATTATGCAATCACCTCTATATGCACCAGTCATAAAACATAAATTATTACCAAATTTACTTTTTGCAGTACAATTAAAATATGCTATAGTAGATGTTTGATTTTTAGACTATGGTTTGGTTTTTTTATCTATAGTTTTTTTTTTTAATGAGATCTTCTCAAAGATGTTATGTGTGCGGCCCTCGACAGCTCGCCAAAACTCATTAAGTGGCCTGCCAGCCACTGTAATTGCCCAACCTTGTGTTAGAGCACTCCATCATTGTCATACCCCCTTTGAAGACAAGGGTATAAAAAGTGGCCGAGCAACCTTTTCCATCCCAGTTCCTTTCGGCTACAACATAAATCAAACACGGACCACTTCAGATCCTTTGGACCAATTCTTCAAAGATTAACTGTAATATTGTAGCTTAAGGCTGGGTTATTATTTCATAGTCACTGTTATGCTATTGTAATTTGGCTATTATGGTATGCTTAGAAAAACAGTATAGTTTATACAGATAGATCTTCAGCAACATGGTACAGCAACAGTGGTATGGATCTGCTTATAAGGCATGCCTCTTGTTCAGTGACCCTCCATGCTTCTGTGCCCATACGAAATACTTGATGTGCCCCAATAAGGGCTCCTGAGATGCTAAACCTGCAATACTCATAAACTATGGGTAAGCAAGAAACATTAGAACAGTTCACAAAAAGGTATTGCTTCAACAAGCTTTTGCTAAAAGTGTGGAGGATCTGGCACCATTGAAGGATCTCATTGTCAGGAAAAAAGGCTGGTATTGCTTCTGGTACTTAATAAAAAAAAAACCAAAAACAACACAGGATGCCCTAATTTTGGATCTAGGATCTGTTTCCAGACTACTTGCATTCAGTTCTGAGATCTTTAGACCTGGCTTTGCAGCACTTGCACAGATGCCCATGATCACACTCAATCTTCAAGGAAAGCCAGCGGATCTGCCTGCCCCAGCATTGAAGAAAGGACTATGGGATTGAAATACTTCTGCCATTAAAACTGAACTGGCATCCAGGAGATTCCTTAAGCCTCTCAGACTAAAGCAGATGAGTGGATCTTAATTTCCTTCTTCCCCCCAGCTCACAAGGTCATGCTCGATTCGAAGAAAGATCCAGATCTCCTTGCAACTCCATCATTAGTATGCTCAGCTTCTGATGTCACAGGATTGGTTCCCATGCACCCTTGATCGTATCATTTCTTGGATCTCTAAGACGCATTACCTTGCAGGGAGGCAAAACAGCACTCCGAGGGTCATCCTTTTCATTTATTTCACCTATGGGAACTGCTGTGAGAAATGAAGAAGTTGCACAGACTTGTCCCACCTTTCTCTAAATCAGTGCTTCCTGCACATTTCCTCAGCATAACCCCATTTATGGCATGGTGCCTGGCTTCCCACCCCCCCAACCCCTGTCTTCCCTTACCTCGTGGGCAGCATGGCCAAAACGGACCCATGCAGGGGGAGGACGTGGTCTGTCTGCTGTGGGCTTGGGGCTCCCCACCCTGCTGCCCTTCCCCTGAGCCTCTACAGCCCTGGCAGGACTTGGCACAGCGCTTTCTCCCATGCCACAACCCCATCCGCTGATGTTGTCGCCTTATTTGGGATCGCAACCCATCGTTTGGGAAGCGCTGCTCTAAATGCTTCTCTCAGCCTCGTTTGGCCACCCTCAGATAATTGGAGACTTTACAGAACCAGCCACCTGAAGATCAAAGAGGAGCAAAACAGTTTTATAAGGGAGTCCATAAAATTGGTTTCTGTCTCTTTGTTCTTCAAATGACAGGTTCTATTCGTTCTCTGGTTGTGAATCTGCAATCAAAATTACAGACACCTCTCCAAGATTTCAGTCTCAGAAGGAAATTTATACAACTGCTTTTTGGGTACACAGATAATCCCATCTTGATTGATTCTTAGCCTGTGACATGATTGGCAGGATCTAGGCTGAGCCAAGTATCTGTATCTATTACCTAGGCATCTTTCTTGGCTTCCTTTGGAGGATAAGAGAAACAATTTTACCTTCGATTCACAACTTCTGCATCATGCCACTGGGTGCATACACACACGCACAAACTTTCTGACAGTCAAGTCAAATTAATTTATTAAGTAGAATTAATTATCAGAGCATACACAAGTATGTGGGACACAGTCAACTTAAATGTGGTGCAAGATAATACACTTCTAAGGTGTATTATTTGGAATTGCATCAGTTAAGTCAGCTCTACTGGAGGAGAGGGCTGTCACCATGTCAAGGAGCTGTAAGTGTGTACGCTCTGACATAGGCTTAACTTAAGGCGATTTAGTTACGGCAACTTATTTTAAGTCACCTAAGACATGGGCATGCATCCAGTGTGCCTAACTTCAGAAAGCATCCTTTCTCTGCTTCAGGGAGCATCCTTTCTCTCTAGTGCCTGACTCTCTTTCAGGAGGGGAGATGCAAGTGAAGTCTGTGGTCCAAATAAAATATAAGGAGATAGAGCTATAAATGAGAGCTGAAATGTCTTCAGATGAAAATACTGGTGTTTCTGCTATTTCTTGCTTTGCAATTCTGCAGTCTTGTACTTTCATCAGTCACTTTGAAGGAAACGTCTCACCTTGGATATTAATATTTTGTGTCCCGCTTCAAAGAATAAAGCGTCTCTCCTGAGTACAGAGGAACTTTGTCAACTTCCAAAACAGTCCGGTGTAGTGCTTGTTAAGAAATTGCAAAAATAAATACATAAATAAAAAGGTTGATGCTTTGTTGATGATGAATCCTATACCACATGAGGGATTATCCTACTTTCACAAACATCCATATTCCAGTTCATTAGTTGCAGCACCACTCCAGAGACGGTAATCTTATTCCGCTGCCCTTCTGACAAGGAGAGTAAAAAAAAAAAAGAGACAATCAGAAAAAAAAATCTTTTTCTCCTGCAAAAAAAAAATTGCTTTTGGTTAAGTAAACACTTCCCAAGGAACAAAGTTGGACAGTTTTTTGGCAGCTAAAGACGGGAGTGGAAGAACATGCTTCCAGAGCTTCCTTTTATGCTATAGAGGTAGCAGTGAAACTGGTTCAATCTGTCCTAACATTTCTCAGACATGCATGTTTGAGGTTGCTCCACTTCCTTCTGAAACCAAGCCTAAAGTAGAAGACCTCCCTTGTGAATAGGGCAGGCAGAGAAAGATAATAATATATTGGAAAAGGTCACTGGTTCTTGTTCAATATTCTAGGAGAGCTTTATCATTAATCACACTGGAGGGGAAGTGTTATCCATCAAGCTCATATCTTCCCTATTTCATGCCAAGAGTAAAATAACACTGGTCATCATAGACAACCTGATGACAAGCAGGAGGAGCCTCCCTCTTTTCGGCTGCACAAGAAAGCAACTGAGTTATGGGATGCCTATATTCAGCACAATGTCTATCTAATTGCTTTGCACCTTAGGGGCCAGAACAAAAGCATCGCAGGTCAGATCAGCAGAGCTCTTGCACAGTTACACGAATGCTCACTAAAGGAGTCAGTGATACTAAACTTCCTTGGCCTGTAGGGGTTTGCAGATACAGATCTCTGCCAGCATATGTCATGTAGAAAAGTGTCTCCTCTTTTTTTTTTTTTTTTGAGAGCAGGGCAAAAAACAGCTTGCCCATATAAGGCACTTTTCAATTGAATGAGAGGACAGGTCCATTCCAGGTCTTTCCACAATTTTTTTTTTCTCATACACATGATGATAAAGATAATGCAAGATGTGGCCAGGATAAATTAATTATCCCAACATGGCCAAGGCAAGAGTCATATACAAACTGTCATTTTCTCTCCTAGGAAATCCACAGGCTTCTTCCAATATTACTAAACCTATTATCTGTAGTGTGTGGCATTATTTATGATTCAAGACCCTTATTTTTTTTGTTACTAACCTCCGCTGCTCTAGGATTTTTTAACAGGATTTGAAAAATCTTGTCCTTTCAAAGGTGCAGAAGGCTTTGATTGACCCAAGAAAACAATTGATGTGATTGTTTGTATTTAATAATGATTTGGTATTTTTGTACAGAGGTATAGGTTGTAGCTGTGTTGGTCTATATATATATATATTTATATATTAGGGCTGTGAGAAGCTTTAGCTGCTGATTTGAATTGGAGGAGATTCGGCCCGATTCAGTCAGGAGATCTGACTTTTCAAAAAAGGGAGGAAGGAGGACCCAGGGAACTATAGGCCAGATAGTCTTACCTCGACCCTGGGTAAGCTTTTTGAGAGAATTATCCTGGCGCATGTCTGTGAGGGGCCGGCAGGGGAGATCATGCTTAGGGGCAACCAACACGGGTTCATTTGAGGCAGGTCCTGTCAAACCGACTTGGTGGCCTTCTATGACCAGGTTACAAAATCCTTAGACGCAGGTGTCGTAGTGAACGTAGTCTTTCTGGACTTCAGGAAGGCCTTCGACACCGTCTCTCACCCCATTCTCATTAAAATACTAGGGGACTGTGGCATTGACACCTACATAGTCAGATGGGTCGCTAACTGGCTGGAGGTGCTCTCTTGCTCTGTATATAGAGAGGAGTGAGAGAGAGCACCTTGGTGTATTTGTAAACACTTACTTTATTTAGGCCTTTCAGGTCTTTTTTTTTGTCCCTCTGAGAATATAGCTAGCAGTTAGGGCAGCATATTGTGTCTTCATAGAAACTAAACCATACTTTGCACAATATATAGTTAACAAAGCTTTGCTACCTAATGTCCCTCAATAAAGGACTTATTTGCACCATGGGACATCAGTTTAGTCTTAGTGAAGCTCATGAGTGCTCCATCAGAGCCCAGGGCACATCTTCCTTGTTCTGTTTGATTGCTGAGACAAGACTGATTAGTAACCGTAACATCAGCCAGGTGAGTAACTCATGCCCTAATGGCAGACCCCTCATTCACTGTGTTTCATACAGAGAGGGCAAGGTTTCCACCTAACCCTAGACTCCTTTCCAAGGGATAGCTATACTCTGCATGACTCATACAACAAAGTTGTTAGGTTTTTCTCCTTCCATTTCACACGTCACAAAAAAAATCAAAACAACTAATTTTAGATGCAAACCGAGCTTCCTGTTTGGATTGGATTAAAGAATTTCAGCAGTCTCCTGAATGCTTTGTTTCATGTGTTGTCAGCTATAAATACGATGCTTGTTCCTCAGCTGTTATTGGAGTGAGTTGGATTTGTTTCAGAATATCATTAATTCTTTCCTGCACAAAGGTTGGGGACATGCTAGTAAAGCAATGGCTATATTTTTAGGCTACCAACAGCATCCCAGTTGTCAAGATCTGTGAGCCTACACATAGACCTCCAAGCATAACTTCACAAAACATGTAGATCTGGCCTTAAGATCAGAATCTTGTTGAGTAGGGAAGTACATCTTCTTAAATTTCATCTTTATTGATTTACCTCAATCATGTCTGCAACTGCTGAGCTAGATTCTGAATGGCTGTCAATCAGCATGTCTCCATTGACCTCCTTGGTGATCCAGAGGTGAATATCAGCAAAAGATCTGCCTTTATTTCTGCACTAGGAATATAACAGTGGAATAAAGTGAGTTACAAGAATGGCAGTGATAAGGAGGGGGCTGGAGGGATTGATCTGAATGAAGATTAAAGGGCCATGATGTGTAGCTGTCTTATGAGATGACTGTGCATGTGCATCACAAGCACAAGGAGGGAAGGTGGTTTTGGAGGGACAATACTGTAATGAAGATGTACAAATACATTACATGTGAGGCTGAAGAAGAGCTATATAGTATGTTCTAACTAAGCAAAATGGGAGTGAAAGTAAGGAAAATGTAATGTCTGTAGAGAACCCCATAGCAAACCCGATGGATGGGACCCCTGAGAGGGAAAAACAAGAATCAATGTGCATCCCTTTGCCCCCATTTTCCATATGCTAGATAGGTATATCAGGGGAGATCCAGTCCCAGATCCTTCAGGACCGTGCCTGTGCTTGTGGAGAGGGCACAGGGAATAGCAGATGGAGGTTTCCCATTCAAAAAGGAGTCGTCTTCAGCGTAATTCAGCTCTAACCCCATGCAGCATTGGAAAATGAGACATTTTCATCCCACTCAAATTTCGTCCTTTCCCAAGTGAGGTGACTGGCCTGATGGTGGGTTTAGCATCATTGATTAAGACAGTGAGATACATTACAGTGAGATATAGTGATACTTACCTTCTGCATAGTGCTTTTTAGCAGTAGATAAGAAAGCACTCTCCCAAGGACATCAGTCTAACCATCCCTATTTTACCATCATCCCTTAGAAATATTAAAATCAATGGATGAATGCATTAACAATTAATTGTTTGGGACATTCCTGCCTATTGTGTATGGATGACCTGGAGAACCTCCCACAGGTGAATTTTACTATGCAGCGGAGCCAAGATTTCTCCTGTGATTTTATCATTTGAAGTGAATCCATCCATGTTCACTTCTCCCCCCATAATTTTGTAGGTTACTGCCTGATGTTTCCAGTGCCACATGAACAGGCTTCTCCTTTCTGTTTTTCAAGAGGATGGTGACCTACCATTTACATGAAAACACACCTTGTGTATACTTCCCATACTTAAAAGCATCTTGTCAGCCAGTCTTAATCCAATAGTACATGTGAACACTGAGTCTTTTATGCAGTGGAGATGCTAGTAATACATAACAATAATACTTTCAGCAATTCTTCTCAGCACCCATCAGATATGGGGGTGTCTGTCTCCAGAAGTTGATCTTGCTGAGCATCACTTATGTGACCGGAAGGGAACCAAGTCAAATGTGAACTGTACACCTCGGCGTAGATGCGTAAAATATGAATTGCAACACAACTAGAGGGATAGTGATTACCACTCCCTGCTGTCACATATGAGGTCATTGTGGTATATTCTGTATACTACAGTCAAGGAGCAAGAGTTAGAGATGAAGGATTCAAGACAGAAGGAAAAGGAAGTCATATGACTTCCTGTTCCATTTTCACTAAAAAATAAAGCCTACAATCCACTTGAAAACTATATTTTGAGCTTGCAGTCACCCATGAGAGCAACTGTGTGAATCAAATGAAAAGGAGAATGCTATTTTAGCACAGGAAAGCCAATAACTTTCACTAGTTCACCCTACCTAACATGCACATTAAAACTTAATTGGCAACAGTTTATAGGGTCAGTTAGATAAGTCCGTATGAAGGAAAAGGGACAAATACTTAAGTCTAGACTTCTGAGGAAAAACCTGAAAACCAAGATCTCCTGATTTCCCTGCTGGTTCTGTGTCCAGATTGTCCTGTTGTCCTGGAAAATGTTCTTTATATTTTCTTCAGGATACCTGTTACAAGAGTACTCAAAGCCTATATATAAAGTCATAGGTTAACAAGATAACCTTAGACCACAAGACCTGCCACGCCTGTAGTCAAAGCCCACCGCCCATGTAGTCTTACTCTGTCCTCTTCTCACTTCCCTCAGACCATCTCTGGTGGCTTTTTTCAAGTCTCTGGACAGCTTCATCTCCCTTTTGGCCTATGCCTGCTCCTCTCCCCATCGCTTCTCCACCATTGCCCCATGCATATAAATCTCTGCCCTTCCTAATGTACTAAATGTTTTCATATGCTTTCCACCCACACATTTTAAAACTGTCTTTGATGTTCCCCATCACTGACCTTATTCAGCAGTGGTGTTGTTAATAGCCTGTTGTATGGGGCTTCTAAAAGAGAGAAGTCCCCTGGATTTCCCAGGATGTATGCGATGTTTTCACTCTTTAGCAGTCATCCTAAAATCTTAAAATTGCCAACAGGTGCCAGCTGTAGTTTCTAAAATACCAGAAGTATTTACTATCCCATGCACAAGGTGATACTGTGCATTTAAAGTGCCGCTGCGGGCTTCATCTTATAGGCAAAACATGTTGCCCATACAAGGCCTCATTTTCACTTGCATTAATCTTGCAGTGGGAAGGGGCTGTGACTTAAAGGACTGATGCTGAATTCCACCAAGGCCCCTTTTTATTGCCAAAATGATGTAAAGCAGGGGTGCGAAACAGGCCAGATCCAAGTGGTGTAACCATTCCTGGAAGATCAAGGGTGTGGACCTCAGTGGACGTGGCCCCAGATATAGCCTGCAAGAAGCCCAGGAAGTCAGGATCTAGCCCACAGTCCATGGTGAGGTTGACCTCTCTAACCTGAAGGAATCGTCAAGGTGCACAAGACTCAAGGGTCTGTTCCCAGACCCACTGAAGTTAGTAGGAAACTTTCTGCTTGATTTTAATAAGTTTTGGGTGTCTAGCTCATAGGCAGAGGATACAGGGCAACCAGGTGAATAGGAAACACGGGGCTCATCTTGCACTAACGGGGCTGCCAATTCACTTCCACCTCATGGCTTAGGAGTGCAGCCAGGGAAGGGAGCATGTACCTTGTGAGATTCCCATAAGGCCTGTGGTTTGTCAGGGCATCTCTCCTTCCCTCTGCTTCTTTTTGACCCCCTCCATGGTTAAGAGAAAGAGAAGAGCAGCTACACAAGTGGCTTGAAAGTCATTGCTCCTTAGAGGCTGTATCAATAGCATAGTTAGACAGCTAATCTGAAGAGTGTCACTCTTCTTGCACTTTTATGCTGCACTTGAGCTCCATGCTTTACATTTTGAAGAGCTTCCAGGACCAAGTCTTTTTTATTGTAGCTGCTGGCAAAGGTCTTCTTTCAATGGTGACCACTGTGTAGGCCATAAATTGGAGGAGGCAGTAATTCTAGATCATTTGGTGTTGCCCTTCAGCAGGGTCAGAGATGGCGAAAGGGGTGTTTCACTGTGTTACTTGGTCTATCTATCCATCGTTCTATTGTTCCATCTTTTGCTCTATCGTTCTATCTATTGTTCCATCGTTCTAGCTAATTAAACAATGTATTTCCATTAGGAGAGAAGGGAAGGATGAGTGAATTTAGAGGACAGACACACTTCTGAGAGATGGATGTATAGCTGCTCTTGGCGGGAAAGCAGGGGGTTGGGAAGAGCCCCCCTGGCCCTGAAACAGGGGAGTGGTAATGAGTAGGGATCAGAGAGAATATGGTAGGAGAAGATTGTTTTCTTTTCTGGTGGTACCGAATATAGCTTGGGAAGCAAGGTTGGATTGACCTAAAGGAGATATTGTCTTTAGTCAGAAGCAGGGGAGTAGTTGGGTGAGGATTGCTTTGAAATTTTGATTTTTTTTTAGGGGGTTGTTTTGTTGTACTTATTTTAATATTTAGATTTAATTTGGTTTTGTTTTCCATCTTTGTGTCTGTCTATCTTATTGTAAACTGCCCAGAAGCTTTTCTGAGAATGCCAGCATAGAAAGCTAATATATCAATAAATAAAATGGCCAGTGCTTAGACAATGCCATTTTACCAGGGCTGAAAACAAATATTACATAGAAGTGAAATGGACAGTGGCTGTCCCTGATAAGCCAATATTAATTAAAAATTAGCACTTGATTCTGAGAGCTGTCCTATTAATGCATCATGCTGGTCTTTTCAATGGTGACCAGTGTGCCGCCTTAATTATTATTACCGAGTATGTTTTTAGCATTATGAAATTTGCACAGATAAGTCTACATCTAACAAGCAAACCACTTATCAAACATTTTAAATATAGCTAAGGATCCTTTGTTTTATGTCCTTTTAAATACTGTGAGCACTCAGGGTGCTGATTTTTGCTGGTCCTTTAAAATATCATACAATGAAGTTTATATAGATAGATATAGATACAGATCTCTCTCTCTCTCTCTCTATCTATCTATATCTATATAGGTATATATAAATATCTATACCTATATAGATATTTATAGATAGAGATCTATCTATATCTATCTATCTATCGAGAGAGAGAGAGAGAGAGATTGATCTCTGGAAAATAAATTAGGCTTAAATCACTGGAGCTGTGGAAACTCAAGAACGTGCTCACGTCCTCCTCTCAATGGTACCTGTTTTACCGCTTTCAGAAGGCTGCAAAATCAGGTTAGAATTAATAAATAATACATAAAAGCTGTAAATAGACATCACATTTGACCCAGTCCTGATTGTCTCAAGTTTTGACCCAGATTAAACAAGAACGACAGTGGTTTATACACATAGCCCTTGCAAGGTCCAGTGCTTCTCTTCCACCTGTAGGTGACCAATGAGAGCACCCAGCTGGGCCAGGTTATTAGGGGATGACCCTCAAAAACTTTCCAGGTGCACCCCATGACATTTCACATACTTTGTCAGGACTCAGGGTGGGACACTCGTCTTGTAACATCTGTAGGGTCATCATGAGACAAAATGCTTTTTCTCGAGACAAATACAGCATCTCTTTGCAACTTCAGATGCTTTCTTCTCTTCAAACACACACATGCACACAAACTTTAATGCAAAGAAATTTCTCCTCCTGTTATCTAAAAATAGATGAAGAGACATTTTTACCCAGCATCCTCAGCACCATAATGAAGAAATGACCCAGTTCTGAAGACTGCTGTAAAGTTTCCAGCCTACATAGGAAATGTCACAAGTTAAATGGAAATTTCAATGCTTTGGGGATTATCATGTAAACTCTCATGGACATACTGTTACTAAATCCTTAAGAGTTTTGTGGTTATAACAAACAGCTGTAGTTGTGGCAGGAGACATGTAGACAAATGGTAACTTGATTGTTTGGGATGTTGAGAGGAAAATAGGGGTATCGGTATATTTGAGAAAAGGCGTATTAGGTTAACGTAGGGGAATCCTGCTGAACCATGTATTTCATAGGATAAGATTTATGGTTGCATCGACAACACTGATCAAATTCTACAAAATGGGAAATAGCAAAAAGGCATCGGCAACATGAGCAACAAATTCAGCTAACAGGCCAGGAAGCCATGAGAGAAATGGTATTGGGATGTGAGCCTCCTCTCCTCCTTGGGAGTGACGGTTCCTGTAGTTCAAGGGTCTGTTTTCTCATTTTCAGCAGACAGAGCTGCTGGGAATACAATGGAATATTGTGTTTCTGGAGGCAATTACAATACAAGCCCTTTGCCATACCCTTTTCTTTTAATGCTTTTTTCTTCCTTTATTTTCATTCCTTTGCACCGAGATAAAATTAATGCATCAAAGAGAACAGCCCATGAAGTAAGATGGGGATCGCAGGATTGCTCGGAAATGTTCCTAGCAGTGAACAAAGAGAAATGGCCAAATTATTGCTCCTTAAGAGATGGAGCTCTACTGGTGATGGGGATGAAGCATGTTATCGGAGCACGGGGTTAGGGTAGTGTTCAGATAAATTCATTGTTTGACCTGTGAGCAAGGAAACCTCAAAGGGAATGAGGGAGGAGGCATGTCTGTCCTACAGACCCTTTCTCTCCTGAAGTGTGTGGAGACAACTGGTTTTGCAAAAATGTTGGAGGAAGAGGAAAACCAGAGAAGCCAGCCAGGAGATGAGACTATTGAGAACTGCTGTACTCTGTATTTGAAAGGGTTTGGTGAAGTCACCAAAGGATAAAATTGTTCATCTCCCTGTCCTTATGTGGTGAATGCTTTGTAGATGCTTCTGCAAGATGATGGGGTTGCAAGCCCTCTTTTGTTGGGGATGGACCTTATCATATATGCATTGGAGTTGAAAGGGAGTCTCCTTAAAAAAAGATGTAGTATTTGTCCTCTTCCCTGAACATGGCTGCCTTTGCGCTCTGTACTCTGGAAGGAGAGGTTACTCTTCCCCTAGGTTGGACATCTCTGCTCTAGGCTGGTCAGCGTGTTTGGCACCGCAAGCTGGCAAATCAAATATACTAGTGTGCCGGCAGAAGGATAGTTGTGCATTCTGGGTGCTTTCCCAGTGGAAAATAATCCTTTCTTCAAACTATTCTTCGTGCCAGATGTGGAGTTGCTTTAGTGTTTGAATGCATGATTAGCGCTGAGCAAGCTGATTTAAGGGGGAATAACAGAAAGTCCAGTCCTTGGGCCACAACCTGTACTGAACTACAAAGCTGGGCACATTTTTACTATGTTCATATTTCTTCTGGGTCTGGGACCAGAAACACGTACAGATCACAGCAAAGGAGACTCCTGCCATATTTCCAAGCCAAGAGCAGGAACAATATGTAAGGATTCTTGCAAAAGAAGGTATGGCTTCATTCCAGTTTTGCAGATGGGGATATCTGGAAGGTATGGAAAAGTATGCAGGTGAGCAAGCAACTTGGAGGAGCACAAACTCTACAGTCTTTGAGATTAGCAATCCCTTGTCTAACATGCATGCACCCACAGGCATATGCATAAATCCATGAAGACTCTCTTCTGTCTCAAAGGAAAGGGACTGCCCTTTTGAAGTAAGGCTATCATGTTGGATACTCTTTTCTCTGCCCAGTGTGTGGGGCTAGGAGTAGTGGCCACAAAGTGCAGCAGAGAAAAGTTTGGTCGGAGATGAGGAACCACGTTCTAGCCATGATGGTGGTCGGGCATTGGAATAGGCTACTCGGAGAAGCTGTGAAATCTCCCTCCCTAGAAGTTTTCAAGAGCAGGTTGGACTGACACACAACACACATGGATTTCATAGACATTAGGGACATGGTTTAGTCAGGGTGATCCTGCCTTGAGCAGGTCACTAAATTAAACGACCTCATCGGTTCCCTTCCAGCGCTACTTTTCTAGGATCTTGTGTTGTATTAATATCCATCAATATTTTATAGAGGTCATTAAGAACAAAAAAAGTGTAATCTAATCTATTCAATTGGAGGCCATACCCAATTATTTCCTACATAGTGCTTTTGACTTGTTTCGTTCTAAAGATCTCTTGGTCAAATGCTCTCAAATTCCTGGTCCTTGACTTCCAAATAGATTCTGTGTGTTCCTTATTCCTTAAAAAAGGCAAAGAAACCCACCCACAAACCCTGGAGAAATAATCTTCAAGTGGGTTTTTAGAGTCCCTGCAGAGTTTCTGTGCATCTTGTTATATGTAAATGGTAAGCCAGTGATTTGCTGTCATGCAGACTGCCACTAATGACTTCTGCATGTCAGAGCGTTAGCCTGTATAAGTCACGTTTGTCTTTCATTCTTTATTCCCAAAAAATCTTCGGTTCTTTCATCACTGAGGCAAAGTTTCACTGGACTCACTTTTTTTGCTACTGTGCTTTGCCAATGCCGACACTAGGGAGAAACTGCAAATAGTGGCTAATGCCATTACCTAGTGCAGGCAGTGACTAATGTATGATCCTTAAAAAGGTGAGAGGCATGACAAGTGTTTAAAACTTGGGATGTCTGTCTGAATACCCTTTATTCATCAGAAACCCTTGCACTTAAGCAGTGTCATTGTTTCTTTCTATACTCGCTGTGAAATGCGGTACAAGGTTATGGTAGGATACACAATAGATCCTCCGCTTCATCGATATCTTTTGGATGATCCAGACTCATGTCTGTTCTGTGCTCATCATTTATGATTAGAGATGGTGGGAAAATGTTCATGAATGCAGTGTTAATTTGAAAATATTAATTCAATAAATTTTTTCTTTGTGGAAAGCTGATTTCAGTAGCAATTAGTGTGGGGAAACATTTGTTTTAAAAAAAAAATCAAAACAGTCATTCGTAGTATTGACATGTATTTTTCTACTTTGTATTTATTTTGCATTATTTCATGGTGCCTCTGCAGTTGTAGTGCATAATATTCTCGGTGCCTACTCAAATGTCATCCGTGACATGAAGGCTGAATAGTTTATTTTTATTCTGTCTTAAAATCGGTAAGGGTTGTACTTTGTACTGCTTGAGTAGTGTATTTCTAGAGAAACACATCTTCTGTTTGTAGTGTAATGATACAGTTTGACACCAAGTGTCAAAGTATCAAACTGGTGTAATAAGGCACAAAACTTCGAGTCAGTACCAGCCTCTTCCCTTAAAAGTTTAAATCAAATTTTGTAGGGGTGGTGATGTTGCAGCCATGATGCCCCAGGGATATAAGAGAAGAAATGAAGTGATGACTTTTGTCAGACCAGTTTGTTTAGTTGGGGGAAACAAGAGGCCAGCTTTCGGGCTTCAGTCCTCTTTGAAAAATAAAATTTTGAGTTCCCTAAACCAGATGTTAAAATTCTGAAATAGAATTTGTATAAAACCTGGATTTTCTGTTTCATGAGTTTTTTTTTAAAAAAAATATGGCTTACAATGTCAACATTTCTCATAAAGCAGACATTTTGAGTTCTGTGTGCACAGTATGAAGCATTTATCTGAATGCCTGTTGTTCTACATTTATATAAACCGTGTTGTTTTGACATCCAGAAGTCATCTCTGTTAGTTTCCATGAGAACAAATCCTTGATTTCTATTTTATTTTCAACTTATAATAACTTTTAAAGGCAGGCCTTTTAAAATGTTGGGAGGTAGTTCAGAAACACTCGTGTTTATCTTCTGTAAAGAGGAGACAACATAGATTGCAATAATAGTTAAATAATGTCAACATAATTCCAAATAGAGTCTTTGTGATGGGTAGGTGGATTGATTTGCAAACATATAAATCCTTTGGTACTTTTTGATAAGCAGGAAAGTACACAATATACTCTTACATCTATTCAAATACCTATACAGGTAAACATGCACTTAATTCAGATTCTGAACATTTACATCGTAATGTCCGGGCAATCAGGACTCGTAGTAGAGATGACATCTTTTATTAGACCAAGATTTTTTTCAAAAACATTTTCTTAATTTAAAAAAAAAAAAATCATCTTTGTGTCAGAAAGAGACATTCATTATTTTTGATATTATAGGATAATGTTTTTGTTTTCTCAGGATTTGTGCCAACTTGCATTTGAAAGGGGATTAGAAGTCAATTAAAAATGTGCAGAACCAGCAGTTTTAACTTGCTGGTTTGAAATTTAATTTAAATTTAATTTGAAATTGAATGTTAAATGCATCTAATATGTTAAATAAAACCAGCTTTTTTGGATTTGCACTTAAAGCAACTTTACTGAGCAACAGAAGTATTAACTGTAGTTACTGAAATGACAGATTGGTTTTGGTCATCATGGGACAGATTTGCAATGACCTGAGTATCTAAAAATGGGATTTTCAAGGATACAAAATCGGGTTAGATACCTTAAGTGCCACTGAAATCCCTTTGAAGCTGTTTGAGCTAGAACTAAAATGACTCAGCCAACAATTAGCTTGTGACAGCATGATAGATAAGGTGATTTGAAACCACCATTTAGGTTTGGGTAATATGATACCTATTTGAATGCAATGGTTGATTGATGGAGATGCCATTTGAGTGTCTCCATATAGGACTTACATCTCTATATCTATCTATCTCTATATAAGACCTTATAGGAACTTTTGAATGGGATACAAGAACTAAGGTTGTTTATACATAACAGTGACTAATGTCTTGAGAAGGCTTAGAACAAAAAACAACGGTCAAGAAAAAGGATACGCTCCTGGTGGGGTTGGGAGTCTGATAGGGTTGAAGAAGTAGAGAAATGGAAGCATACAAAAGCTCTATGGCAGGTAAAGGAAAGAAAACTACAAGAGACCAATGAGCTCATCTTGGACACGTTTGGTATCCAAAATGGGATGAAAACTGATGGAAAAAAACAATTATTTGGAAGGCCATGAGTGTAATGTCTGATGGCAGTTATTAGTTTTCTTAGGTGTTTTATCCTCTTAACTTCCAGTGAAATCAAGGAAGACTTTAACATTATTGCACCATTAAAATTCTCCTTTGTCAAACCATTTTCTTTTCCACCTCCCCACCTAGAATCGGATATAGCGGATTTTGATGGCAGGAGTTCCTTACTGTACAGATTCAATCAAAAACTGATGAGCACCTTCAAAGATGTGGTTTCCCTGAAGTTCAAGAGCATGCAGGGAGATGGAGTCCTATTCCATGGAGAAGGACAGCGTGGAGACTACATTACTCTGGAGTTGCAGAAAGGGAAACTCTCCTTACATATTAACCTGGGTAAGACCTGTTTGTGTTTTCTAATATTGTTGTGTTGAGAGTTGTATTTTATTTCTTGGCTTAGTTGCACGTTGTTATTTTTATTAGGGCAGTGTCTAGGAAGCCCAACTGATACCGTAGTAGTTATCCAAATACAAAAAGCCTGTTGGGACCTTTTTTAGTGTATTGCAGTATATTTGCTTCTAGGGTTTGGTTAGAACCAGGAAAAGAAGAGACCCCATCATTGCATGCTCATGAAGGGTGCAGGCATAAGAGAAAGTTTGGCTCGGTTCCTCTTTAGTGGATACCTGCTATACATCTTCATTTGGCTGGAAGAACTATAGCATTGCCTATAAGGAGGTATTATGCACTGCAAAGCAGATCGCCAGCGTGAATAGTCTTCCTCTGTGCAGTATAGGAGCAAGAATAGAAGATAAATGGACTTTCCTTTAACTAGCAGCAGTCAAAACTTGTGGGCAGTTCTACACAGGGGCATCTCTAGCTAAGAGAGAGATTTCCCTAATTTTCAATCTCTCTTTTTGGCTCTACTTCACTGTTTCAATTTTTGCTTGAACAACCCAGTGGCGCCAAGTAATAATTGGGTATTCGTGGGTTTTTTTAACGCTTGCAGTTAAACAGTTTCGTTTGGCAGCGTGTTGGACAATTTCACCTGTGCGCTCTTTCTCAGAGGAAAAAGAGGTGCCTCTAGGATGATGATCTCTTTGGTGGGATGTCAGTATGGACTTTGCCAGCTAAAAGCATGAGCACATACTGGCTGAACAATACCCGTTAACCGAAAGCAGCAACTATAACAAACCTGCCATTCAAACCAACCATTAGAGGGGCCTAAAGACCTAGTGTGAACATGCTTTCCTGTCTGACTTCAGACTAATACAGCTAACTACCTTCTGCTTTGGGTTTTATTGTTCTAAATTCCCCATCACCACTACTCCTGAAGGTAGCAATAAGGTCAGCAGTTGTTTATTTCTCCCCGATGCATTTACTCGATAGTGCTAGAAGCTGATGGTGCCTGTTGTCCTCTGTAGCTTCCAATTTCAGTTGGCAAAGTAGAAAGAGGGGACATATTAGTAAAACTCCCTCGTGCAGACAAAGCCAGTGAGAAATGAAGCGGCATCCTCTGTTTATGTCTGTAGGAATTAGCACTCAGTCATCAGTCGGGACCAACTGAAAGTACTAAAACAGAAGTTGTTAATAAGTCCTTCTGTGTTTCTCCCTTCATGCTTAATTGTGTTTGTGTGAAGTGCCAATAACAATTTTCCACAGCTCCTTGGGATTTTTTATGTAAACTCGTTTTGTAGTTTAAGAGTAGAAGGGATCATCCTGCATTTCTGTTGGTTGTTATTTAAAAAGGCATTGCACATGCTAGTAGCCATTTCACGATGGAGCTGTGAATGCTGGATTCTCCGGTACCGTTGGTTTCTCCTCGTCCTTCAGAGGATACTCAAAATACAGACACCCAACATGCTTATACTGGTATAATCTGATTTTATGCCAGTGTAAGAGGTGGTATACAACCTTATATTACTATAAATATACAGACTTAGCTTAGTGAAAGTCATTGCAATCTGTCACTGTGAAATTTCACGTTGGAAAACCGGTAGTCATGATGCAGTTTTGAGTGACATCAGTGGATGTAGTGTGTGCACCCCAGCTCTAGTTAACTGCAGCTGACTTTTTGGGAATGGCTTTTCGGGAAAATGATGACCTGTTTCTCTGCCACCTACAGTCAAGGTATTATAATGGCAGACTGCTACTCTAAGACAAGCTGATTATCTCACCGCAGACCCTAGTGCAGTTGACATCTGTGAACAAAATCAGTGCAAACTACACAGGTGACCAAATCAATGCAAAAGCAATTCACACTATACTGGTGACCAAGAATTGCCTGTCTGCACCCTCAGGTTTTTACCTTGGGATAGGGACTTGACACCATAGTTATATATTTTGTTTGATTTTTATTTATTTATTTTTTTTTTGGTGAGTAGTTACCTGATTGCTGAGTCTCAAAGATAAAATATTTCATTCAGCAATGCATCTGTGCTGCGAGATTGGAATCTGGATTTCAGCCATCACAAATTTTATGAATGTGTACGTCAGGACCGGGTGTATTTGGAGGCACAGATTTGAATTTATAGGCAGTGTAATTAATCATTTTGGAATGTGCATCATTCCATTGCCATGGAAACTCTGAAGTATTAAGGCATGCGGCTAGTGGGGAAATAGAAGAGGTTTTAGCTCTTTGAGAGCTGAGCTTGATTCTTCTATCATTGGAGTTTTTAGGTGAAGTGGGGTTACTTTACTCACGTTGGTAGCGTTAGTACAGGTATTTTCCAGTGCAGTGAAGACCGAAATCTGGCCCTATCTAAGGATCAGTTTTTGTTTAGATGCATTGGAATTACCTTGCTGAAAATACTCGTGTTCATGGCCGTTGCTTGGCTTGTTGTGTTTTTACTGCAGAGGCTTAGGTATATTTTGTTTGCCAAAATGCAAAAAGTGAGCAGTAAGAACTGAAATGTCAGGGTAATCTGCTACGCTAAAGGGCAGCAGATTGTTATGCAGTCTGGACTGAGCTGTTAAAATGTTAGGTTCTCAAATGCCCGTCCAGGTTAACGGTGATTTTCCTAGCAGTGGTGTAGAGGGCAGTGCGCGCAGTATCCTGGGGCACTTCTTGTTGCCCTTCTTGTTGTCCCTTCTTATTCCTGATCAAGAAGTTTGCAATGCAACTTCACCCCTCAAAAAAATAAAAAAATAAAAAAAAATAAAATAAAAAATGAAGTAGCTACCAAAAATCCAACATGGGTTTTTTGCTGGGTCTGGTTTATTGGGGTGTGAGTGTAAAAGGCTGTTTGGTAGCTCATAAACGATGAGCACTATTGAACCTTCAGCGCTTCCGTTCAAGATCTCTGGACTCATGACAGTGTCCTCTGCCTGTCTCTGCCCCTTCAGGAGATGCCAAGCTGCGTTTCAGCAACAGCCACACGTCCGTCACCCTGGGCAGCCTCCTGGACGACCAGCATTGGCACTCTGTTCTGATTGAGCGATTCAACAAGCAGGTGAACTTCACGGTAGACAAGCACACTCAGCATTTCCGAACCAAGGGGGACTCGGATCACCTGGACATCGACTATGAGGTGCGTCAGGTCTCTTGGGTTATGCCCTCGCAGGAGAGTCTGAGCTTAGGCAAACATACTTGAGCTTCCCCAGCAGCAGAAATCTCTTCTGAGCATGGTTCCCCTTGCCCATAAAACTTCCCTTCATTTTTAACCAGCTCAGGTCGTATCACATCTTTTACCCTGTGAGCATTGCATTAGATCCCAGCTGCAGTCCCAGCTGAGGGTACATCCACACAGCCTCCTGCCGTATCTTTTTTTTTTCTGCATGCACCAAATCCTGAAAATTGGGCAATATAACTGCTTTAGAGAAGTCCTGAGCAAATGGCAATAAGCAGGACTAAGTCTGAGAGCAGGCTTGGATGCATGCTCATATCCAGGATTTGGCACATGCGTCTTGGCAGCTCTCCTTGGCTTGGCCCAGAGGTGTCATACAGCGTTCCAGGAAGAGGAGCGATGCTACAGCAAAATCACCTACATCAGTGGCAGATCTCCAAGGGCCAGGTCCTATTCCAGCTATTAGGCACGTGAGCGGACTTATGCACCTACACGTGATTTGATTCTCTCCTGATCCAGTCCTGAAAATCTATGAGTGCATCAGTGTTTGTACATAGGCAAACAAGGTTCCTTGGGCAAATTTGACATCTTTTATTAGACCAACCCAAATAGTTGGAGAATATTTATTAAGCAAGCTTTCGGGTTCAAACAACACACTCATCTGACCCTTAAGACTGAGTCGCACACAAAAAAAAGCAGGGGACCCACACACCTTTTGCATGAACTGTTTTTCAGGGTTTGACACAGTGGGCAATAGTCTCACCTAGTTGACTACGGCCACTTACACACGTAAGGGGTGGGATAGAATCTGGTTCAACTCCAATGGGTAAATTATTAGTTTTCTTTGTTCCTAACAGGCTCTTTGTGCTCATGGTCCTGCTTTTAATCCACCTTGCCACTGACTGGCAGGTCTGTAGCTGTCCCCAGCTTGAAGATAAAGGCAAGCAACCTTCTCTGTAGAGGCGGCAGGTGTAGGGAACCAGCGAAGCAAAGACCCAAGACAGGGTTTTATCAGGCAGAAACATCCTCTGATGCCCGGTTTGCACTCCATTGTTGAGAATTTCCCTTCCAAGGCAAGAAGCCAGGCTGGCAAAAAAAAGTGTAAATTAGGGATCTTCAATCATCTTCCGTGATGGAGACAGGAAAACTTTGTCAAAACATGCAGCGTGGTCCGAAGAGGTTGGTAGGTGGTTAGAAGTTGAAGCTAAAAAATAGAAATGCTAGCTGGCTCTCAAACAAGCCAACCTAATGGTGAAATGCAATATTTTCTAACTTGCGGGGGGGTCACCTTTGTAGAGAAGAACCATTGGAAAACTAGGAGAATGTCCTTGAAATGAGGAGGGATTGTAAGGATTCGCCCCTCGGTGACTGAGAGATGAACGACCTGGATATTCAGCCCTGCGATTTTCTCACTTTCAGCAAAAATGTGACCCATTACTTCCTGTTGTGCTGTTGATGTTGGAACGGGGTTTTTTTGTTTGTTTTGGGTTTTTTTTTTCGATTTCCTAGGTGGTCTAATAAAAGGTATCATTTCTGACCCAAGAGTTCTAGATTTGTGCATTAATTGATGTTGGAAGGTATTTGTATAAAGTAACACTGATGCTTCAGTGCAGTTTGAGGAAGTGTTGTTAGCTCACACTTTCCAAAAATGTGTCTCACTGAAGATTATGGAAGCTAGTTAGCCTCAGCTGGTACAGATCAGTATACCATCACCTACCTCAATCAGGCACTCCAGTTTACACCAACCAAGGATCTGCCCCCCCCCTCCCCGGCTCAACACTTCCCAGGGTTTGTTTTTTCAATTCACGTTTGAATGACTCAAGCATTTCAAACCTAACATTAGAGACAATGAAGTCTAATGAAAGTTTATCTCAGCACACTTAAGGGATTAAAGATCTAGCTAAGGGTAATAAGACCATTAGTTTGGTAATTACAATTATTACTGATCACTAAGGAAACTGTTTTCTCAATAATGCAGCAGTATAATTGATATTGATTTTTTTTTCCCCTGCTTTCTTTTTTTTTTTTAAACCCAGCGCAATGTCCCTAAGCAGGAGACTTAAAAGAACAGAAAATGAAGGAAAAAGAATGCCAAGTGATTTAAGCAAGAACTAACAATTCTCAGCTCGAAATCAGCTTTGCTATTGCGTGACCCCTTGTGTCAATAACAAACTTGCAAGCGATGTGGTGTTGAAAACGGTTTCCCTCTTTATTGCCATGTAATGATCAATTAATCCAACAGAGGCACAAGTTCGTCAAGTCTCCTTCATTAAGGTTTCATCTTCAAAGCAGGGCTGACGGTTTTATCTCTGCAGTTTCCTTTTATTTATTTTTTGCTTTATTTACTCTGGTCTTACACACGTACACACACACACACAGAGAGTCTTCTCACACCATTGCAGCAATGGGTTTAGACAAACCTTTTAGATAGAAACTGGAATTGCTAAGGGGGGAAAAAAAAGGTTTAAATAGCTTCTAGTATTTCTGCAATGTTAAACAGCCATCCCTTGGTGACCTCGCATCAGTTGTTCTTGTGCAGGACGCAGCACCCTCTGTGCCTTCTATATGTTGTATATTTTTTACATGGCTGTTGACATTGATAAAAGGGGGAAAAAATAAAGTGTGGGGGGAGATGGAAACCTGGAAAGGAAAAAAAACCCCCAAAAACCCACCAAAGCCCCAAAATAGCAACAATAGGAATTTCTTTGTCAAAAAGGCCCACGTAAATGAAGCTTGATTTGGATTTTACACCTACAAATTGAGTATAAGATTTTGAAAATTAACATTTAGTCATAGATTTGAGCTATAAATACCATCTCTGAAAGATTTTTTTTTTAAATTGCATTCCTTAATTCTTTTTTCCTTTGATGTGTCATGTGCAACAGCTTATAGTTGGCATAGATGGCTCAGTTGAAGGTACATTCTCTTGGTATTTTAAGACTGACAGTTTAAAGCAAACCAGCAAAATGATGTCTTCTATTGTTATTAAGTGGTATCATGTATTTATATCACTGCTGTCCAATGAATGTCATTAGAATTGCTGAATGATCTTCTATCCTGTTCTCTGAGCAATGCATTATAGTCAATATTGCTCAGAAAAAGCAGGGATATTCCTTAAGCATATACCATATGGATCATCATTTAGGAGCAGAAAGATATGAGTTCTCCCTTTTCATTGCTCTGAAATTCTGTGGTGCCTTGGTTTATAGCTTGAGGAAAGCAATGGCCATGGACTGGACTTAAAGTTATGATTTTTAGGCTCTAAGGTATCCCAGATGCAGCCTTGCAACCAGGGGTTGGGATACATGGAAGCCCTCAATTGTCATACAAAATAGGGCTGTGCAAATTTTGGTCCCCGATTCAATTCGGTGGAGATTCGGTCCAATTCGGTGGCCGAATCTCTGAATCTGAATCGAATCAGAGGACCCTTCAATCCCTCCGAATTGAATCAGATCCCTCCGAATCGATTCGGAGAGATTCAGAAAGATTCAGTGATTCAGACATAGACACAGCTTTAAATGTTTTTTCTACGTACCTCTAGGTAGCAGGGGCTCGTGAATGCTGCGATGCTGGGGCACGTGGAGTGTCCCACAGGAGCGCGGGGGGCTGCCCAGTGCACTCAGCAGACCTGGAAGTGAACCAGAAGCACTTCTGGGTCTGCTGGGGAGCACGCAGGTAGCCACTCTCCGTACCCCCCTGGGTTGGTGACTGGTGCCTCCTGGGTCTGAAAAGGCACCTGGGGTCCCCCTGTTGCCTATTGCCAAGTTGGGGGGACATGGGGGGACCCCTGTGCACTCCCTGGCATACCCCTAAGCGGACTGGAAGTAGTTCCAGTCCACTTCCAGGTTCACCGCTGAGCACGTGGACGACCCCCACCTCCTGTGGGACGCTCCATGCACCCCAACATCACAACATTCATAAGCTTGCCTGCTACCTTGAGGTATGCAGAAAAAACTTTTAAAGCTGTATCTGGGTCCGAAACACTGATTCTCCGAATCGGCATCGAATCTTCAGGTTCGTATTCGGCCAAAGCGAATCAGGGACAGTGATCTAAATCAACGAATCCAATCAGTGTCCCTGATTCAGGCTGAATCTGAATCCAAATTGAATAGAGCCCACTTTGCATGCCCTTAATACAAAAGCTTTTATCAAATGAACCCACAATGTTATAGTTGCGACTCCAGAATAACCTTTATGTTTCTCATTTTGGCAAACATTTTGGGGAAGTTTTGTATAATTTTGGAGCTGAAAGATCCACCTCCTTCTCCATAGTCTAAAAAAATGTAGCCAGCATTGTACTTGTTCTTAATAGGAACTGTGCCTAAATATTAAGGCAATATCATTTAACAAACCCTGTAGTCCTCCCAGTAAATTATACATTGAACAGTAAAAATTCTAGTGATTTCTAGTTTGCTTGTTTGTTTAAATATATTATGTTAAATGTTTTCTTCTGTGCTCTTTGCACAGAAGACATTGTTATACATTATATTATATATTAGACAATATAATACTATATGTTTATACATATATTATATTATGTTAAATGTTTTCTTCTATGCTTTTTGCTTGTTTGTTTAAATATATTATGTTTTCTGCCTTAACACAACGTAGTGCTTTGTGTGTTGAGGGCAATTTTTCCTCTCAGACCTATTCTTGTGTACTCTGGAGTTTATAATGACTTCAGTGAACAGAGGTCTAGAGAGTTGTTGGCGCTTTGAACTCATGTGGTTCATTTCCATCAGGAATCTCAGTGTACTGCACTATCAAAATGTTTTATGTACCCACTATATGCATGCCACAGAGCCAGAAGAGCATCTCCAAATTAATTGTGAATCTCCAGGCCCAACTTATTTCTGAACTCCCCTGCAGGTAGGGATAATATATGCATTACAGCATCCCTACAGACTGCATCTGAGCCAGCCTGGGGGTGGCTAAAACCTTGCTCTTCCTCCCCTCCATGCTTCCTTTCTGTCTTTTGAGACATTTGTTTCACAGAAGCACTAATATGGAGCAGTCCTTGCAGTTGTGTTTGCCTCCTTGCAAGGATAAATGTCCTCCTGCTCACAAAGTAGCGTAATGCCTTAATGGAGTTAGTCTCACAACGTCCCAGGAATACATTATTATTTACATTCAACACATGCAGAGGAGCCCCTCCAACAACTGCCAATAGCAAAGATATAGACCTTGAGATGATGGTCTAACTGCTAGGTGTGGTACATACAGGTGGTGAGAACCATAGAGTCATAGAAAACGAGGGTTGAAGGGAGCTCAGGAGGTCACATCCAGTGCAACCCCATGCTCAGAGCAGGACCATCCCCAACTACATCATCCCAACCAAGGCTTTGTCTAGCCAGTTCTTAAAAAACCTCCAAGGTAGGAGATGCCACCAGCTCTCTGGGTAACCTGTTCCACTGCTTTACTACCCTGCTAGTGAGAATTTTTTTTCCTAATATCCAACTTTCCTGACTGCAACTTAAATCATCTTGCCTTGATCAGCTCACAGTCTAAATAGATGAGACTAATAAAGGAAAGAGGGGAATCAGAGGTGAAGTGATATGGCCAAGGCTGCAGAGCAGAACAGTGGCAGAGCCAGGCATTAAACCTGGGTTTCAGAGAATCAGAGAAAATGAGGGTTGAAGGGACCTCAGGAGGTCACATCTAGTCCAACCCCCTGCTCCAAGCAGGACCAGCCCCAACTACATCATCCCAGTCAGGGCTTTGTCAAGCCGGGTCTTAAAGACCTCCAAGGATGGAGAGTCCACCACCTCTCTGGGGAGCCTGCTCCAGTGCTTCACCATCCTCTGAGTGAGGAAGTTATTCCTAATATCCAACCTCAACTTCCCTTGCTGCAACTTGAGCCCATTGCTCCTTGTCTGTCATCTGCCCCCACTGAGACCAGTCCAGCTCCATCCTCTTTGCAACCCCCCTGCAGGGAGGTGAAGGCTTCTGTTCAATCCCCCTCGGTCTTCTCTTCTGCAAACTAAATCAACCCAGTTCCCTCAGCCTTTCCTTACAAATCCTGTTCCTCAGCCCCCAAATCATTTCCATTGCCCTGCGCAGGACCTGCCAGCACATAGTACAGCTCTGTCCACTTCCCTACGTGGCAGCCTCCCTTCGCCCAGTCTGACTCCGACCCCATGCTCCACGTGCTGTGCTCATTTCTTTCCCCAACGTGTTTGTCATAACTGAGTGTTGTCTTTGTTCTTTCCCAAAGCTCAGTTTTGGAGGGATCCCGGTCCCAGGAAAGCCAGGAACCTTTCTGAAGAAAAATTTCCATGGATGCACTGAGAACCTGTATTACAACGGCGTCAATATAATTGATCTTGCAAAAAGGCGCAAACCGCAGATCTACACCGTGGTAAGGATTTAATAGTCTGTTTTTCTTCATTTGATTAATTAGCTTCCTATCTGTGCTGTTTACAGGCACTGCCATCATGATCGGTAAACGCACCTCCAATTAACGAGTGCTGCAGGTAGTTAACTGGTTAACAAGATATTTGCTGATGCTCATGTGCTTTCAGCTGAGTCATTAAAAGGTGCAGGTACAACTAAGCAAACTTCACTGATTTTCCACTGGATTGAATCAGTAACTTGTAGCTGAGGCATGCTTAGTTTGGGCAAAACTTTTACCTTCTACTGAGCAAAAATTCCTGGATCTCTGAATAGACTCTCACAGAACATCGAATGCTGTTACTGATGCTGTTTAGGTGTAGGTTTAGATTTATATCCTGCCCTATCCAGGAAAGCTCAGCACGGATTACAATAACAGGCAAACAAATCTGATGATACAAAACAATGCAAATGCTACAGCTAACTCTGATAATCTTCCTGACCTGGAATAAAATCTATTATCTTGGTATCCCCCCACAAGTACTTGGGGTGAATAAAGGTCTCTAAATGTGGCCCTTAGCTTGGGTTTGCATGAAAACTGAGGGGGAAATGCCACAGATTTTTCAAATAATGCTTTCCATTGGTCTCCCCTTCAATTCTCCAAATTCAGAGTATTGGAAATGTATTTGAATAACTCTAACTGGTTGGAAGCAATGGGGAAAAGAAATGCTGTCAACCTTTCATCAAACTTGTGCTTCTTTTTTTTAACTGAAACACTTTACGTGAACTTTTTCAAACATGAAACTTCAGTGAAAATTTCATCTAGATCTGGTTAGTTTTTCTCAGCCAAAAAACTAAGAATATACTTGTGTGCACATACATATGTACATTATATTTATATAATATGCATACATACATATATGCATGCGCATATACACACACACATACATACACACATATATACACATACGTGTATGTGTATATATGTGTGTATGTATGTGTGTGTATATATGTATACATGCATGTATATGTATATAAATGTGTGTGTATATATAAAATAGGGGTGTTTACACATTTTATATATAAAGTTATAGATGTATAACATTGTGTGCATGTGTATACACACACATAGAGTGTGTGTGCGTGTGTGTGTGTGTGTGTGTGCGCGTGCACGCATGCATGCATGCAGATATGAGTGTTGAGTGGGTGGCATGAAGCTTTTTATAAACAGAACGGGAAACCTTGACTTCAGGAGGAAAATGCTGGTGCATTGCATTACAGTATCCAAGATTTAAAAGACCCATTGCACTTGTTTTATATCCTTGCAGATTAGACATGCAGCATATTTAGGTTTCCATTTTTGAAAGAAATGTTGGCCGATTAGAATTCGTAGGACTTTTTACTGTATGTAAAACCATGTATGACCAGCTCCGCACACTGTATGCAGCACACAATTGTGTTGCACGTGACACGTGGGGCTGATCTGAGACCTGCAGGCAGCACCAGGGGCCAAATCATAGGTCTCTGCATGCCGGATCTGATCCATGGGCTGTATCTTTGCCACCCCAACTGTATGTCATTGTAAAAATAGGGCCAGTCATTGAAATAAAACTGCTCTTGATCCCTATATCAGTTTGTGGAGTTTGGTGGCAAAAGATATATTCACCCCATAGTCAGTCCAAATGGAAAAACTCTGCCTTGCTAACTGTGTGCTGACTCAGAGCTCTGGGGTCACAGCTTTAGGAAGTGCTTTAGACTGACTTTGTTCCAATGAAATGTCATTTAGGATTTCACCTAATGCCTCAGATCAAAATAACCTATTCAAGGCTCATATTCATTGTGGTTTCATACATGCCCATAGCATGTTTTTCTCCAGCCCCTCTTGAATACTGTGTGTCAGTAATACAGTCCCAGCCATCAAAAGAGACATTTGTTTGTTCTGGCATTAGGAGGTGATCAGAAGTTGCAATGTTTAGGCCCCTTGAAAGAAGAGGATGTCTCCTCCACTCCTTATTCTTCCACCTACCTGCACCCATTTTCAAAAGCTGGTTCCTAAAGAGCCTCTTGCAAGACTTGCGCTCTTGTGCCATGCATATGTCTGGCAGTTGCACACGTCAAGTATATACCAGTAGTTGGGGTCCATCGTGTGCTGTATTTCAGCTTGCACTGTGCAGACATCCTTGGATAGCCATCTTTTTGTACATGCTTGCATGTGTGCACAGGTCTAACAGTCCCTTGCAGAAGCGTTTCTCCCTCCACCTCTTCTGCTACAGGCTCCCAAGGGTTCCCTCCCCATCTCAATACCTTAGATAACTCCAGGAGTCATCATTTCTCTTGGAGACGCAGTTAAACTAGCCACTGTACTGTGAAAGGTCCTGTGGGACAAAAAGGCGGGTTCTCCAAGCCCATTGATGTTTTCAAGTGATGCTCTCATGCTACCAGGGAGTCGAAAGCTTGCTCCAACTGCTGTCTACCTCCTCAGGCCCACCTGGGTTCTGCTTTGTCCGACTGCTCTTTATGAGATAGTGCTGAAAGGGAAAACTGGATGAAAGGATGTACAAAAGCACACAATGAAGTACATCAAGAAGTTTGACTTTCCACTTCATACAGTCCATTGCCTACTTAATACCTTTTAAAGTTCACACCTGCAGAGGCAATGCTGATAGCATGGTATAAAAAACCCTTCTCTTGGTTCTCCAGGTTACTTCCCCTGCAGTGAGTCGGTCTGCATAGCCACACACGCTGGCCAACAAACAGAAAAGAAATGGCTTTTCCAAGCGACAATAACTCTGTGGCCTCATGCAGGCAGTTTTCATTTGAGTTGAAGTTGAGTCCTGAAGTCATTCGAATGACAAATGTCTGTCTCTTAACCAAAAATCTTAGCCCAGATCCACGTTTTACGCTGGGAAAGCCATAATTCATGAGGGAAACAGCTTGTAGCTCCAGAGCAGAGAGAAATCTCCATGTTATCTTCTACCAAATGACATTAAGTCTGGAGAACAATGTGACATCCAGAAACCTGCACTTAGGGTCTCTCCACAGCCTTTGCAATAGGCAGAGTGATGATATTTCAACTTCAGAAGCACGGGCCTCTGCTGCGGAGGATAGGAAAAAGCCTGCTCCGAGTAATGACCTTAGATGTACTACATTTACAGCAGAGAAGAGACCCTGCAGGTGGGCAGTATTAATGTTTCATCTGCATAGTCTCCTTGCCAGGTGCATTTTAGTATCATTTGACATCTTTGTTTTTCTAACTCTTTTTTTCAGTGCTTAGACATGTAGGAAACCCCCATACAATGATGAGACCTGTCTGTTTTACACTGTTTTGTCTTCAAATGTCATTCCTTCTTCTGCCTAACAGATAGCTGTACTGCCAGCTCTCATCCAATATTTTCATCCAACTTTTTCTCTGAGTTTCCACCCCCACCCCTTTCCATGCTTCTTGAGCATGCCAAACATTGTGTAAGACTCCAGCATTTCCCCTCATCAGCGTGTTGACCAGTTTTGTAGCACAGGGTTGCAAAATATTCTCAAAAATTCATAGCAAGCCTCACCATTGTTCTGCTTGGTGTCTTATTTTCCCCCGAAGTCCCTGGGGGATCTTTTTGAACACTTATACCAAATCTTTCAGTCTCTTCAAATCCATGATGAGACTCTCTGAAGCAGATTGTTCTGCTCTGTTCTCATTTCCTTGATCTTGCTTAGGTAACACAAAAGATGCCAAGATGGATCGGTGTGCATGGGGAGTTTACTGCAAGCAAGGAGCTCATTTCCTCACATGAGTGACTGGGCCCATTGCAAGAGGCTCATGGATAGGGCATAATGCTGTTTTCAGGCCATTCCTACTAGGTGAAGAGTTTGCTTAGTGAACAGCTGGCACAGGGGAAGGTACTCAAGGGTCAGGAAGCTTTAACGCACTCCTGACAGTCCCTGTCTGCTTCATCCAGGAGAAGCCAAAAGAGGATTTGACCTCCTGGCTTCGACTCTGATATTTTTGGCCTAAGGCTCAACATTTAATGAGAAGGTTTTGACCTCTCTGAGCTATGCCCAACACCTCCAGTCATTACATGCCTCTGGGATTTGAAGTATCCACAGCTGTGATCATTACAGAGAAAAGAAGCCGGTGATTAGGGGTAAAAGAAGAGATCCCAGAGAGGCCGACACTTAATGTTTCTTTCACCCTACCGTTGCTTTTATTCACTTAAAATAGGGAGTATTCCTCTCCCCTCCCCTGAGTCTCATAAATATTTGAATTGTATTATTAAATAGCTGAGAGAGGCCTGTGTCTATATGAGATCTGAGAGGAAAGCGTCAGGACTTTCGGCTTCCCATTCTCCGGCAGGTGTTGTCAACCCTTGAACGTGCTGGAAATGCCGTGAAGAATCAGGGAGTGACAGTGCAGCACAATGAGGGACATGATGACATGTAAATGCATCACTGTACTGCCTTGGGAAAATAACCAATTGCCAGCATCAAAAGAGTGAAGAAAGATACGGAGTGACAGGAGAATGTAAACTAATAACCCATTCCCTTTATAGGGAGTGCAAACATGCTATTTTATTTAGTTGATTTGAGGCGCCTTCATCTTGGGAAGAATCTGCTTGTCTACACACGTCATTTAACCAAAGTCTTATCGGAAGCATGGATTGCTACTTCTGAAAGTCAGACTGGTTATTTACAGGGGTAAAGTTTACAAGCCAGGGAGTTAGAAGATACAATATATTTACATATAAACTGAGGAAAACATTGCCTGGGACCATTGAGGGAAAGTCAACGTTGAGTCCCATCATCGTAGCCTGAGCAGCGATCTGTTCGGAATCCCAAGTGCATTGTGCAGAAACGTATGGAGCCATTGGGACGTATTCTGGAGCTGTATCCTGGCTTACCTCAATGCCTGCTGTTATGTATAATTAAGCCATGGCTTCTCCATCATGGTTTTCCATTTGTATTTCTTTCTCTGCATCATCTTTCCAACTCTTTTCACAACCACTTGTAGACTAAATGTGAACAAATAAATGTCTGAGTCAAATGGTGAGTCCCAGAGTATTTAGATGAATAGAAATAAGGCAAAATGAGTCCAGTGACCCTTATGGGTAGCACTCAGAATTTACCTGCAAATTTTGGCTGGGTACCATAAGACTTTTATTCTTTTGCTGTGCTGTCTCCAGTTTCTGGGTCTCATTCATAACCATACACCTGTTCCATACAGCCACCACTTTGAAGTATAAAGGGGCCTTAGATTTGGTATAAATTACCCTTACCTCCATTTTAAAGGCTGATCTTACATAGCCAGAGTCAAGTATTGCATCCTTTGTGTAGTCATTCATGAGACACACTGTACTGACTGACTATTGAAAGACCTGATGCAAAGTGCATTGCCATGAATGAAAACTTGGCCTTAAATACTCAAGGTAATGGAAAAAAAAAAAAAAACCCAAAAAACCACCCTCCTGTTTTATGATATGACCATACCCTTTCTATTTTAAGGTTTCATCCAAATGGCCTGTCTTGTTCTCCATGTATCTGCTGCCAGACCTAAGAGATGAAGTTTATTCTATTCATATTTGAGGTTTAGGCTTCTCATCTTTTCTGTTTGGCTGTACAGGCATCATATTTCTACTGTGAGAATCCCTACTCGGCCAGTAGAAAAATACTAGCAGACAAGCATTTATTTAGTTTCTCCCAAGGAAATCATGTCCCTTCTGGGAGAGGATCTTACCTTCTTCTCCTCTTGAGGCATGTACAAGAATTATATGGAGGATGTAGTTACATCTTACAGTGAGCACGTGCTACTTTTAATTGGTGTTCAAGATAGCACGTGCTTTTTAGGAGTCGCATATTAAGGGTTAATACCCCCTGTCATGTGCACTGTTCCGACCTGCCCTTAAAGTGCTGATGAGCTGGGATATGTCTAGTCTAACCTGCTTGCCTGCTCTCTGGGGTTGGGTAGGTGGCCCATATTGCAGGCAGTCAGGGGCTGGTAGGGTCCCATCAGGCCTTCCAGCTCCTGCCTTGCCTACTAGGCACCTGTTGCCTGGATTGCCTCCACCAGCTTGGATTGCTGCCCCCCCCCCCCCCATGGTCCCCCTGCTTCCCGGGGCTCCCCACCTGTCCTTTGGGAAGCTTCACTGCCCCCCTCATTCCCCTACCCTCAGGGCTCCCCTGGATGCTTTTTGGGGGGGGTCTTTTTCTACCCCCCCACCCCAGGACTCATGGCTTGCCCATGCCTCTTACATTCTCCAGCTCACTTGCAGCTCCCAGCACTTCCCAAGGAAGCAAGCAGGGAAGGGGAATCTGCCTGCCACCACTGCTGTTCTCTGGGCTGGGCTTGGCTAGGAGAGCAGCAGTGGCTAGACAGGTGGGTTCCCCTTCCCTGCTGGCTCCCTTGGGACAGTGCCAGGAGCTGCAGGTGAGCCAGGGGACATGGAGGCAAGGGGAAGCCACGAGGGCCGGTGGGGAAGGGAGGAGAGGATTGGGATCAGGGAGCATGGGCAGGAGAACTTGCACTGGAGATAAGGAGGATGGGAGATACCCCGAGGGGCAGAGGGAGGTGGAGGAGTCCCTCCCAAGGGGTAGGGGGAGGAGGGTATTTTCACATTTAGGTGCTCCTGGCCCCTGCTGTCAGTGTGGGGTAAGATAACATGGCTGAAAGCAGTGTCTCCTGGGATGCTAATGGACCACTCCCATCTGGCTTGGGACATGTGGAGCAATCACATAATACAAGCTGCCCAAAACCAATTAGTGGTAATCCTCGATGAAAGAGGATTACCTCTAAGCCACTCAAAGGGCCCTTAGCATGTGCTTTCATTCCCTAACGTGTGGACACTCCTCGTTTAAGGGCCCTTCACTCATATTTAAGTTACTGTGTAACAACACCCTTAGATCGGCTTAACTGAGGGTAGGTTGATCTAAATGGCTGGTCATGCAAGCGTTCAGAGGGCTTAAATTTCTCTGAATATGGTGCACCTGATCTGAAGTGCGTTCACTTCAGAGGTGAATGTCTGTACATGTTCACAGCACTGCCGTGGGGCCAGGAAAGTGCAGCCACTTGCCACAGCCCCAGCGCTGTGCTGACTACCCCATCCCAATACTGACTGGGCTGACTCCCACCTCCCCGACCTCCCCTGGACTCTCCAGCTTCCCCTGCGAAGTCGCTAGCCCCTTTCCCCAAGATAAAGTATCTGCTCAAAATTAAACCAGGTCCTGTGAGTGTTTTTCTTACCCCTAAAGTGCTGCATGGAGGGGGATACCCTGTTCCCTCCCCCAGCACAGCCCTTTCAAAGCTGGCATCTGCAGCCCACCTACTTTCCCCCAATATGTAGAAGAAGCTGCTGTCCACCTTCAATCCCCAAACCAAGGGTCTGGGAAGTGGGCAGTGGGCTTTGCCTTGCTACTCCAGTCTTCTGGGAGCGGGAGGAGTGGAGCTGGGGCAGGTTGATCCCCAGTCTGGGGAAGCGGTGGAGAGCAGTGGGGAAGGGGCAGCTGAGTGCTTGTACTGCTCCCTCTCCCAGGAAGATTATTAGTGGTGGAAATTTCTCGGAGATACCCATGTCCAGAAACAAGAGCCCATTCAAGACCTTAGATAAATATGCGGATGATTGGACTTTAAAGGCAAAAAATGCAATAAACAAAACTAATATATATATATATATAAAAAAAGAAAAGTTGATCAGAATTGCTTTGCACGCACTATCTGTTTCCAGGTAGATAGAGCTGTGTCTCAATAGAATTAAAAAAAAAAAAAAAAAATCTCTTGGCCATTATTCCAGAGAATAAAATGATTAAGCCTCAGACCAATTTCCTTGAATTGGAAGGAAACACAGAGTGGCTTTCTGCTAATTCTCCAGTTCCAGTGAACTCATCCATCTGGTTCACTCCTGGCAAGGTGAATTTGAAGAGTGGATTCACCCTCCTCTTTCTGTTCATAACAGGGGGAGCTATGAAGCAGCCTGTATTTTGTTTGTATTTTTCCTTGCTGTTTCTTTTTCCCCTTCGCTTACCGTGCCTCCCTTTCCTTGAAGAAATGATTTATGATTTTTCAAATTAGCTTTATAGCTGCTCCCATCTTTCACAGCAGAGTCTCAGCCATTGTACCGCATAATGGAGTGATAATGTTCAGTAACTGCAAATGTAAAGGCTGTAAAATCTTTCGTTACGATATCGGCCAGTGACCTAAAGCTCAGGAGGCTGAGGTAAAGAAAACTCAGAAATGTTTAGTGAAGCATATAATCCCCTGAGTCTCTCGCAGGGATAATGCTGCAGTCTATTGAACACTTTATTTGTATTAAATGAGAGTTTTCCTTGGAGGAGCAGAGTCTTAAAATAAATAAATAAAGCCATTCACTTGTACCCCTTTAGAAGCAGGATGCTGGAAACAGGGTGGACATTTTTTTTTAAGAAGGAAAATGCTGATTGTTTGAAACGTAACTCGGCTAATACCTTATAACCCAGGCTCCTCGCTCCCCATGTGAATGCCCTGACCCCAAAGCCATTGGCTATTTTCTCTTATTTTTCATGAAAATCTCTGAGTGGTCTTGGTTTTGTCTCTTTATGCAAAAGAAAAATGACTTCTGTTCAGAAAAATCTCACTTTTGTGGGCTGGAAACCATGTTTCACATCAACTCCCAGTTTCTTAGGCTTAGGTAGTCTAAACTCCGTTTAGGAACAGAGGGCTTTTGGGATCACTGAGTCCAGTCCCCTGCCGTCACGGGCAACTATGCATCCATGAAGGGTGTCCTAGAACCGAGCTGATAGCGAGAAACCTTCTTCAGATTTTCAAGCTAAATTTATTTGGAGCTAGCTTATATCCATTTGTTCTTGTGTCAATATTGTCATACATTTCACTTAGCCTGCCTTCCGAAATCTCCCCATCTAACTCTCTGCAGACAGACCACATCCCTTCTTTATCAGATACTCTCTACAGAGTGATTCATGAGCAGAACTGGAATTCTTTGCAATGCTGTCCCTGCAGGGGAGTTGATAGCTCCAAAATATGTGTCTGTTCGAACTATTCAAGCTGTGGTCTTGGATGTTGGTGGTTTAAATGATAAACAATGGTTCTCAGTTTTTTTTAGGGTTGCGTCCCCCCCTATTTAATTTTGCATTATTGCTGTGTGCATCTATAATTCTGTTTTCTGAAGAATAAAAAGTAACATTTTACATCACCTCAACAGCACTATACCTTTCCTAATAGCATGGGGTCCCTAGCACATGTTACATTTATGGTACACTTAATGGCTAAGTACAGACAGTCAAAAAGCCCAAGGCTAAATTGATTCAATCTTTGTATGTTAGTCTCTGCTGCATAGATTGAACCGATTGGCAAGTGAACAAACATTCACTTTTGATTCTGGAAATGCAACCACATGCCTGCAATGGCCCAGGCCAGAAGCTGGGGGCGCTAGAGCATGCCTCCTTGCTGGGCTGGATTAGACAGTTTGTGGCAAGGCTAGCTTGCCCATCCTGCAAAGCATCCTGGGATGCTGGTAGACTGTGAGTTAAGGATTTTTGTCTGTACTGAACAGCTTTCCTAGGGATGTCACGTTCCCATGATTTGTATCCTATTGACAGATCAGAGCAGAGGGGATTTAACTGGATCTGGTCCTCTATCCCCATGTCTTATCCTAATATTGCTGTAGCAGTTTCCTTTGTCTTCAAAAGCACTTAAGATCATATAAATGCCAAGAAAAAGCTGAATGGTCCATTAAAATATGTTCTTACCGGGTTTATTTAATACCTACAAAAGTAATTGGAAAGAACCCAGTGGGGCTTTGGATAAGGTGTATAGCCGTTGGGAATCATCTTGTAGAGTGTATGCTATTACACTATCACTTTTTTATCACCATCTATTTAGCCACTATATTCTCAAGTCCCTTCTCTCAGGAAAAAAATGTCCCAACTCTTTCCTGAGTTGCTTCCAAATGCTGTTATCCACTACAATTTCCACTATTCATTCAGTACCTTGCTCAGATTAAGGCAACTTCTACCATTTTTTACTTCTGAAAATAGAAGGTAATAGGACACTTCTCTAAAGGGTGAGGAAGAGGAGAGCCTCTTGGAAATTTTTAAATCTCTTTTTTTTTTTTTTTTTTTCCCCACTATAGCTTTAGAGACTTTCTCCAATCACAAATCAGTCTGGAGGTCTTGGATTCGATGGCATTCTCAAATGCCCCCTGATGGTTAGCTGGAGTTTCTAGCTGCTGTACACAGCTGATCTCCTTCTCCCTCTAGAGACTATAATCATTTTATCACATTTCCCAGCCAGTGGGCATTTACGTTTTAGTTAAACTGGGTCCAAATGTAAAATCAGCTGTTAGCCAAAGGTTTTGTAGGGTCTCTGAGTTCCTGAACTTAAAGTAAAATGCTTCTGACCCAACGCAGCTGTACTGGGAGCTGCTTACTCTTCTGACTAGACCTGGTGAAATACTTCACTGCATTCAATCAGTACAAATTTGACCCCTGTATTATGTCTGTGCATTTCTTTTCCTTTTAGCAAGCATAAGTGTTACCTAATTGTGTGTACTGCCATTATATCATTTCAAATACTAATCTAGGAGGCTAAGGAGGGTTGCTTTGGGTTAATACATGGAAGGAGACTTCAGACAAAATAAGCTGCTATACTTTTTTAAGGCAATAACTATTTTTTTTTTTTTTGCTGTTTTTTTCAGTTGATCCTTCGCCTTAGCCTGCTGCTGCAGGGTGCTCTTCTTTCTTATCAGAGCCAAAATTACACTTGAACCCACTTAAGCTATCCATAACGTGCTTTTCAAAATAAAATGAATTAAGTTAGATTACAAATTGAATAAGAATCGTCCTTTAAATTATTTTAGTGAAATAATGTTTGGTAATCATGCAACAGGTACAGGCTGGGGACTGACTGGCTAAACAGCAGCTCTGCAGAAAAAGGACCTGGGGGTGACAGAAGACAATAAGCTGGATATGAGCCAGCAGCATGCCCTTGTTGCCAAGAAGGCTAACGGCATCCTGGCTGTATCGGTAGGAGCATTGCAAGTAGATTGAGGGAAGTGGTTTTTTCCCTCTATTCAGCACTGATGTGGCCACAGCTGGAGTCCTGTGTCCAGCTGTGGCCCCACACCACAGAAAGGATGTGGACACATTGGAGAGAGTCTAGTGGAGGGCAATGAAAATGGTTGTGGGGCTGGGGGACAGGACTGGTGAGGAGAGGCTGAGGGAAATGGGCTGATTTAGTCTGCAGAAAAGAAAACCGAGGGGGATTGACTAGCAGCCTTCACCTCCCTGCAGGGGGGTTGCAAAGAGGATGGAGCTGGACTGGTCTCAGTGCAGGGCAAACAACAGGTCAAGGAGCAATGGGCTCAAGCTGCAGGAAGGGAAGTTTAAGTTGGATATTAGGAAAAACTTACTCACTTCGAGGGTAGGAAACCACTGGAACAGGCTGCCCAGATAGGTGGTGGGATCTCCATCTTCGGAGGTTTTTAAGACCCAGATAGACAACGCTTTCTCCGGGCTGATCCTGCTTGGAGCAGGGGGTTGGACTATATGTGGCCTTCTGAGGTCCCTTCAACCCTCATTGTCTCTGTTTCTATGATCCTGTGCTCTATGGGGGCAAACATTTCACTGTTGAATGTAGGTGAAAAAACATTGGTGGTAACGAGCCTGCAGTGCTTCATGTTCAAGGTCATTTTGGTGCATCGTGAGCATTTGCTGTGCATTGAGATGCCCTTGCCCTATTTCAGCAACCTGGCATGTTCTAACTCAGTGGTTCTCAACCCTTTTTTGTACCAGGAGCTACTTGTAAACATCGATGGCCAGTCCCAAACTAATCAATAGTTTAAGGAGACAGCCTCCTGCTAGATTGGTTTCTCACATTTTTCACCTTTACAGGAGAAAATCTGTGATTTTTTTCAGATTTTTCTGCACCATGCTGCAGACTCCCCCAGCACTGCAGGCTCCTGTGCCACCCCACCCAGGCATCTGGGGCAGAGGCAGGATGTGACAGCGAGAGAAGGGAAGGGGAGACCGGAGACCCTGGCTGCAACTGCAGCTGGCAGGATGAAAGGGTAGTGGACAGGAGGTGCCGCAAGGCCCGGTCCTAAGTGCATGACATGAGCTCAATGTACTGTCCAGCTACTTACTCATTTGGGACAAAATCTTATCTAAACCTTGTACCCAGTAGGAAATTAAATCTGTCTCTCTGCATGTTCCAGCATGTAAAACTGAGCATTCTTGTATTACCTCTAATGAAGGGGAAATATAGCGTTCTCATTACAAACAGGAATTTAATCTTGGGTAAGATGTGAAAAGCACTGAACCCCCCCCCCCCCCCCCCCAAGTTTAAGCCGATGCATTTTTGGCTGGGGGAAGAGGTGTTGTTAAAGTCTGGCTGGCTTTCTTTTTGCAGAACTGGTTGAAATGATTCAAACATCAGAAATGTCAACAATGGATTTTATTCCCAGTTTTGAGTTGAAAAAAGATTAGAAGGAAAACCACGTTCCCCTTGCCATCGTTAAATCCACTTTATGTATTTGTTCTTGCAATTTTTCACCTTTCTCTTTTTATTCCTCGTGGTTTTGGCTGCAATCAGAACCGGAAATAGCAAAAGAAAAAGCCGTCTTTGTAGTGTCTGCTACTCAGATAAATGTAGGACATAGCAGTAACATTACAAGGTTAGAGGCAAGTTTCCATCCCAGCTTCCAAGTGACTGAGGTTCAGATGAAGTTTCAGATAAGAATATCTAGGTCCTTTTTCCAGAATGACATCCCTTCTGATCCCTTTTCCCTTTGCTAATTCTCATTTATATTGTTTTTGTATCTTGGAAGAAAAACCCATCAAGGTTTATGGTACCCAGTAGGAAATTAAATCCCTCTTTCTGGCACTTCATTTAATTCCTATTTTAAAATAAAGACTAGAAAGGCATTTGAAGATGCTAGGGAGCGGTCCCATCAAGTGCCTTATCACTTCAGTTAGGGATTTCCCCAAGCACCATACAACTTCCTACACATCCATCATCTGTTGTTCATTATAATTATTCTGTTAGAGTGAGATATCATTTCTAATGAAAGACTGAACTGTGAAGAAAGCCTTTCACTTGAATGGTTTCTATCAGATTTAGGTTGTTGGGGGGTTTTTGTGTGTGTGTTTTGCTTTTTTTTTCTTTTTTTAGAGAGCATCTGAGTTCAAAGCAAACCAACTGCATCTTTTCCTGGAGTGCGTTTTGCAGGAAATGTGATATGGTGAACATGTCTCAGCTTCATCCATTGTTAGGCTTTTGTTATCAGGCTCAAATAACCTGGCTGGATAATGCAAAACAGAATATGCCTGAACAAAACATTAGAGAATATCTTCTCTTGCAGGCTACAATAAGATCTTAGATAGCGTTCAGAAAGGGAGAGATCCAGGCGCAATAACTCAAGTACAACAGCGCCTTGCTTCTCAAATAGCACCACTGATTTCAGTGAGACTGCTGCACCAGTGAAGTGCTAATCAGCTTAAGTACACCATTGAAAATGTGTTTGATTTCAGCTTGGTTCTCATCACTTTCTTGTAAATGCAGCATTTTGCTAATTCCCTAGAAACGGTATCTGTTTAGGAAGCAGTGGGAAATAACTCTGGTCACTTCAGGATTATGTTCCCAAAATATTTTCCTTCCCATTGGAAAGTGTCAATGCATTGCAATAGATGTTGTTTGCAGGAGAAGGTTGCATTTTAGCAATTTCTCATTCAAAGAAAATTGGAAAAGCTAAGGTTTCGCTATTCTTGAAACACTTGTTTTGATATTTTTTTAACACACAAAAACCTGGTTTTGATTCAAAATGATTTTTCATTTCCCACACACACATCCCTCCCCATCCCAACATACTTATTTTATTTTTTTTCCCCTCGCTACAGTTGCTTTAAAAACCAAAATCAAACCAAAGAGTTTGGAATTATTTCAGGGCAATGTTTAGAGGGACCCACAGAGCAGTTTTCTTTCAGGTTATTGAAGGCTGTTCCAAAATGATATTTTATTTTTTTTTTTTATCCCAATTTGGGAAGCAGAGAAAACATTTGAAATCTTTTAAGTTTTCCAGGATGGAAAAATAATTAATTTCCACACCAGTGCTTCAGGGGTAATTTCCCAGCCACCTGCTGCACACTACAAATCAACACATGGTGAATATAAACTGGAATAGATTTTATTCACAGGTGGTCAAGCTAACTGAGGGAGGAAATAGGTGTAAGGTGTAGATTCCCCAAGTCTTCCAAAATCATGCATCTCCTATGATTATATTATCCTTGAATCACCCAGCCACAAGTCAATATACATCCAATTGCATAGGTAGATTTTTCTCATTATGCATTTACAAGCCAAAGTATTCCCTGCTTACCAAGTCTGCATCTTTCTCACAGCTAAACCCTTTTCACCTGTGGCTTTTCCATACATCATTAATCGGCTTTGTTTGTTACATTCCTGGATTATCTCGTTTGGTACTGACTCAACCAGATGCACATTAATTAGTTCTTGGCAATTTAATTCCTTTGTGCCACTACAGTGCATGGCATAGCACATTGTATATCAGCGGTGGGGAAAATGCGGCCCACCAGACCACTCTATCCGGCCCCTGGGGCCCCTAAAAAATTTAGAAAAGTAATATTTATCTGCCCCTGGCTGCCTGTCATGCGGCCCTCAATAGTTTGTCAAAACTCAGTAAGCGGCCCTGCACCAAAAATAATTGATGCACTGGAAGTTTGGTTCAGCAATTCAGCTATTGCCTGAATTTTCAGTGCTTTCGGAAGTTAATCCTTTGCAGCATTTTCATTAGGCCTCAGCTTCTAACTTAGCCAACAAGGAAAGGGCATGGCTAAGACTGCTCCTCACCCTGACGAAGGGTATTTGTACCCGAAAGCTTGCAAATATTTTTTTTTCCAACTATTTGAGTTGGTCTAAGAAAAGATAATGGACTTACCCGAAGAACCTTGTCTGCCTATGTCTGTAGACCAACATGGCTACAACCTACACCCTTGTGCTATTCCCCACAGCCGTTGAATAGCAGAATGGGGTTATCCAACCATTCATGGATTTGGAGTCTTCAGCTGAATACGGTCCTCATAAGTTTGCTTCTCATTTCTTTCAGGGCAATGTGACTTTCTCCTGTTCTGAACCACAAATCGTTCCCATCACCTTTGTCAGTTCCAGCAGCAGCTATTTGCTGTTACCCGGCACTCCCCAAATCGACGGGCTGTCGGTCAGCTTCCAGTTTCGAACGTGGAACAAAGACGGCCTGCTCCTATCCACCATGCTGTCTGAAGGGTCTGGAACTCTCCTGCTGTCCCTCCACGACGGCAGATTGATGCTCGTCATTCAGAAAGCGTCCGAAACCTTGGTGGAGATCAATGAAGGTACCCTACTTTAGTTGGCGTCTCTCACCTGTGTCTGTTTTCAAGCTCAGGAGAATGTAGCATGCAAGAAAAAATATCGACATAAAGGAGGATGAGGTCTTCTTTGCCTTATTGAATTGGACTTTTAGCTTGCAACAGCTAAAAAGATGTAAAAAATCCAAAGAAACTTGGATCCAGAGGGGTTAGGTCTAATTCTCCTCAACTTTAAAAAAAAAAAAAATCAGACTCAAGTTGCTTTAGAAACTCAGAGAACAGTAGAAATCCTGTTCTTTGAGTTATTAAAATGGACTGAACCTTTGGTCTAAGCAAACCTCATTCCTCAGTGGACTTAATGGGGCTGGGCAAAGCTGATTTTGCACCACATGAAAGCTTTCCCAACAGCACATGCGCATCGATGCACCAGTGCAGAAGCCATCTCGGAGCCGTTTCAGCTCCTCTCACAACTTAAAGCAGCCTGAGGGCTGCTCTGATTTGTATTTGTCTGTCCCTAAAGACATGCCCTTTCCCCGGTGTCACACCCAACTACCTCTCCTTCATGGAGAGCATTGGAGAGGGAGGTTTTAACCAACAGAAGAGTCTGGGAGGGTCCACTTTAACCAACTTGAAATCTGCTTTCCACAACTGGAATGGTAAAATGCCAATTTAATACAGCTACACCCCTCTCCTAGACTTAAGAATAAAATATACATAAAAGAGAATGCATTGGACAGCTCTTCACTCGCTCCTGTGGCTATGTACTATGCCTTTTCAATTGTCCTCTTAAAATAAAGAGTGGCTAGATAAAAACCATGCAGACTTCTCATGTCTAACCTTGTTTAATCATGATGCGGAGCATCCTACTTGATGTTCTGGGTCATCCCGTTTTGTTCAGTTGCTTTTTATGCTTCTGAAATCCTTAACCTGCGCTCAGTGCTTGGCATTAGCCAAAACAATGCTGAAATGACAGGTTTCTCATGAAAACATGCCAAAAATAAAATTTCATGCACCCTCTACAAAGGGACCTGTGCTCAGAAATGCACCCATGACAAATGGAGGAACTATATTATCTCAATCTTGATTTCCCACCCCCCCGACCTTAGCATCATTTCTCACTAGAAAATAGTCCTATTCTTTGTTGAAAATTGGTCCATTTCCCCAGCAAATTGGCCTGTTTTCCTACGAAAAAAGAGGAAGCTTTTGTGGAAATGGTCTAATTTTGGGGTTCATAATGAAAAGATTTCACACATACATCCAGATGAAGCGTTTGCATTTCATTTTGCACAGATAGTGTGCCCCTTTGTGTCACTAAGTGCTTTTGATTTCCTCTGAAAGCGGTGTTAATGCAAAATTCCCATTAGAGAGGGTAAATATAAAATACCTGACTCGGGACTCACCTGTATGAGTTTCATTCATATCAGAATGAAACTCATATGTCAAGTCTAATGATACGCGCTGCCATGAGTCATATTAGAGCCATGCCCAGGGACTTGGGTATCTCAGAAGAGGTCTCGTGGAGTTTAAGACTGTATTTGGGTAGTGCCATTTAAAGAATCATATCCAACACATGCTTAGAGCAAAGCGGTAAAGGGTCATGTTAGTCCCAGCCTTGCACAGGGATGCAAAAGGGAGAGGCGATACTAACAGCGCAACCCCTTCCCCTCCCCTGAGTTTTCTTTATAGGTGGAACAAAGGAACAAAAGTCCCAGTAAAAGCCAATAGATACTGTGCTTCCTTTACAAGCTCTTGGAAATGTTTTCCCTTTTGTCCCACTGTCTTTTCTATTGCCAGCTGCTTCCAGAGGTAGTAAGCATGTACCAGACTCCAATGCAGATCGTTGCATTTTGGTGTCCTCCAGGTGGTTTTGATGTTCTCTTAAATCAGAGATTGGATCCCATGGACATTTGATAAATGCCCTCACTTTCCTGTCCCTCTCTTCTCTTCCAACATTCGTGTTTGATTTCTAGGCAGCAATCTCCATGATGGGCTGTGGCATTCAGTTAACATCAACGCCAGACGAAATCGCATTACCCTGATGCTGGATAATGATGTTGCTTCTGCGACCCATGCAACCACGGCCTCTCCGATCTTTTCTGGGGACAGCTACTACTTTGGAGGTAGGTGGCTTCAGACTGAAACAAGACGGGTTTCTATGATCCAGCCTGCTGCAGACTGAACTTTGAAAAGATAATTTACCCCTACTTGAAGGAGTCCATGGAGGGGACTGCTGGCAAGTCGATATGGCATGCAACAGCACTGATACTTTGAACTAGCTCCACCTTCAGACCCAGGAGCAGTATAGTGGCATTTGCATTGAATTGGCCAGGGCAGCGTACACACCATTATAGTCTTGAATTGCTTGTTATAGCAAAGAGTTACATTAAAATGCATAAACAGGCTTGGAAAAATGAGACCAAAATCCCAGGTGCCCTCTCCCTGTATCACTGAGCCACAAAGTCATGCTCAAGTTTACTTGCCCCCATGCCTCATACATGCGTGTGCACGCACAGCAGCGTAGTCCCAAAGGAAGGTGTGGAGCGTGCCCCCACACCCAGTCTGTAGCAGCCGATTGGGGCACTCTCCTGGGAAGTGGAATATAAACCCTCAGGCTGAGGAAGGTGTAGACCCAACATGTCCCATTTCATGGAAGATTGCTTTACAGAAAGTGAGAATCACGTTCATCATTGCCAGTCAGAGCTTATGTGAATAAGGTAGGGTGAAACATGTTTTGTTTGGGTTTTTTTTTTTCCTACTGGCTAAGAGCCTTTCTGGGGACTTAGGTGCACATCTGTTTGAATCCCTCTGAGCTTGTGCCTCCAGGACTTGATCATCCAAAATGGAAGTGACAAATACATGTATGCACTTACAAGCTTTGGAGTTGCTGACGTAAGACTCATTTAAGCCTCATTAAGGACTGAGTTGTGCCCTAAGTCAACACTAAGGCTCCTAAATCCCTTAATCATGTTTTGGAAGTATTCATAGAAATCATAGAAAATTCGGGTTGGAAGGGATCTCGGGAGGTCACACCTAGTCCAACCTCCTGCTCCAAGTAGGACCAGCCCCAACTACATCATCCCAGACAAGGCTTTGTCTACCTGGGTCTTCAAAATCTCCAAGGATGGAGACTCCACCTCTTCTCTGGGGAGCCTGTTGCAGTCATCTGCCCCCACTGAGACCAGCCCAGCTCCATCCTCTTTGCAGCCCCCCTGCAGGGAGATGAAGGCTGCATCCAATCCCCCTCAGTTTTCTCTTCTGCAGACTGAATAAGCCCAGTGCCCTCAGCCTCTCCTCATAAGTCATGTACCCCAGGCCCAAACCATGTTTATTACGCTTTGCTGGACTCTCTCCAACTTGTCCACATCCTTCCTGTATTGCCTGATGTCTTTTTGTATTGTAAGCTGTTTGGAAGAGGGACTATTAACTACTGTGCCTCCATAACTCTTGTTTCCTGACATGTTTTAATTCTCCAGTCAAAACAGTAATACAGTAGTCATCCATCTAGACTGTCCAAAACCGGGTGAAACAAGAAGAGACTAATATTTTCCTTCCAAGTGGCCATGGGATTACATCCACGTGCCTATGGGTGTAGACCCAGCAGGATTTTAGCCATTCTGATTTACAATTTGCACAGCTTTTAGTCTGGACAAAACAGCTCCTGCCTGTTGATTTTAAAGAAGATGAAAGTAATTTTACTTTGCTTATCACACCCAAAGTCCTTGCACCTAATTTGCTTCATGGCTTCTCTCCCTTTCGTGATTACTGTGGGATTTATAACACATGGGCTTAAGCAGTAAAAGGAATGAAAACACTAGGAATAATTAGGCCTTAATGTCTTCCTTCAAGAAGTCCCAACAGAAACAAATGATCATCTCAATATTATTCCTCATCTCTCTCTTTTTTTTTTCCCCCTCTCTCCTTTATCCCACAGGGTGCACTGACAATTTCACTGATTCCCAATGTTTAAATCCCATTACTGCGTTTCAAGGCTGCATGAGACTCATCTTTATTGATAACCAGCCCAAGGACCTCATTTTGGTTCAGCAAGGTTCCCTGGGGAATTTCAGTGATTTACACATTGATCTGTGTGGCATCAAAGACAGGTAATTATTGTCTCGCTTTTCTTGTGTTTGTGGGGTGGTTTTTTTTTTCCTGCTGTAGCAGTTTGTAAATACAGGTTGTATTAAGTGAAAATGTTAATCTCCCAACATTATAGATATTAAGCATAATGGAGCTACTAATAGAAAATATTACAGCAAAAATGCAGGGACTGGAGGGGAAATAGTTTAAATTACATGAGGCTCTCTTCACATTGACTCGCAGGAAATAGAGTATGCAAATTCAATCAAACTGCAGATTGGTGAAAGGATTAAATTTTATGCATAAACAACAGTTGATTGCTTTGAAGCATAAAAGGAAAGAGAAGGAGAAGGAGAAATTATTTGATTCATCAAAACATGTCATCTCCTTAATACACTCTGTGTTTTGTTTTAATAGATCGTTTACAGTTTTCGTGTTAGCCTGTACATCACAACACATTTATAAGAGAGATGAGGTACATAGCACCAGTGTATTGCTAATGCTGCAAGACAAAATAATGATAAAATGTCTACATCTGCCAAAGATGGACCTGGACTGAAATGCTGATATGAATCCTTTGTAAGGTGGGATGGGAATCTAGGGTGAATATATATTTAAATAAATAATTAATTAATAATTAAATTATTAATTTAATTTAATGTAATAATTAAATTATTAATTAAATTATTAAATTATTAATTTAATACATAATTACATTAAAAACTATATATATATATATAGTTCCTTTAGTGGTTTTTAATTTTTTTCTAAATGTTGCAAATACTAAACCTGCTCATCAAATTGTTACCATGCTATTAAGCAACATTAGGTGTTTATACATGTGCTCTGAGGTGGGAGGGGGGTGCTTTAATTTGTGCGGCTCTGATAGGCACTCTAATTAAAGTGCCCACCGCGTCATGTGTATTCAGCATCCTGCACTTCAAATGGCAGTGGGGGCACTTTAAAGCTTATTTGACAAACTTCAGTTAAAGCACCCCCGCTGCCATTTTGAAGCACAGGGGTGCTGAAGAGACATGACGCAGAGACGGCTGGAGCATGCTAATTATCATGCTTTAGCAGACTCGATTAATCAAATTTGCTCAAATGCATGCTAATTAGGTACCTAAGTGTCTAGGTGCCATTATTTGGCAACTTGTGGGGTGCCAAAGAGTGATTACCAACCGAGTGTCTAGATGCCCATTATGGCAACGTGTGGGGTGCCAAATAGTGGTTACCAACTGCAGCATATGACTTTCACAGATGCTATAGGGCTACAAAAGGTAGGAAACAAGTGGTTGAGAGAAAATAAAATAATGAAAAGCAAGAATGCTTCTAAAAAAAAAAGCTTCATTTTAAGCTAAGGTGCTAAAAGGAAGGATGTGGAGTTTACAACAACAGATTCTCCATATTGAAATGGATCCTTTCATGAAAGGTTGCTTACGAGAGAAGTAGAGGAGAACTTTGATACCTTGGATAGTTGCTTAGTGTCCAAGGACACAGCTGTACCCGTGGTAAAGCTGTTCTTGGTGCTTTGGTTGTCTGATGGCTATGCCAAAGAATTATTCATGCAGGTTGAATAGGTTAGACCAGGCCTGTAGCATGCATGGATGCTGTAAGTGGCATGGGCAGCCTCTATGTGTGGCATGTGGCAGCCTGGCAAGGCTACAGGCAGCACAGTGGCAGATGGGCAGGAGCAAAGGCCCACCAGCAGAAAGCAGAGCAATCGATCAGGCAGGAAAGCAAAAGGCAGAGAGCAGAAAGTGGAATAGCGGATTGGACAGAGGAAGGGGATCAGGGTGGCATTCAGGGTGGTGTGTGACTAAATGAGGCATGCTTGCCAAGAAGGTTGGAGATGCATGTATAAGATGGTTTAGATAGGAGTGATCCTCTCTAGAGCAGGCTGTTGGACTAGATGACCTCCTGAGGTCCCTTCTGGCCCTACTTTACTATGATTTTGTGCTCTCAACCCATGTTTATCAGCTGCTTTTCTTTCTAACATTGACCATCCTATTCTGAATTCCTTCATTTCTCTCTCTCTCCTGTCCTCCTCCACTTGTCCTCCCCCTTTTTTTTCTTCTTCCACTTCCTTCTAAAATATGACTTTACTAGTGGTTTTTCATCGCCCATTCTTAGCAGATAACCTCTTTACCTCCATCCTCTGCCTTTGATTCTAAAATAATACATTTTTTATTTCTTACTTGGGCCTGCCTTCATGATATCACAGTATTGGTCAGCAAACTTGCAAAATTCATTTGTGGCATCAGTATAGAAAAAAACTGTCTTCTTCCCAAGATTTTTTTTTGCTTTCTTCCAGCTTTTGCTGCCACATAGCCATGCTGATTTTACCTTGCTGCTGAGCAGTTTAATTTTCATTCCAAAGCTGTGCTGCTTTGACCTCCAAATGTTGTTCTGTTGCATAAACAATTGCTCTTGCCTTTTATATATGGTTCTGCATATCTTCATCTGCTCCTTCTGTTTTACTGATTTTTTTTTTTTTATTTAATTTATTTTTTTGCTCCCAGGTACACAAATTTGTCTACTGCTAATGGGCAGTGTTTACAAGTGATTGGTTCTGCTGAGCCTCTGTTAATTCTCATTGTTTGCATTTTCTTGGCATTGATTACTTGTTGTATACACTCTGCAGTCATACTCAGACTATTTCTGTTGCATGTGTGCTTTGCTGTGGGTGAAACGGCAGATACCATCAGCAAAAGCTAATTCTTCCAAATCAGCCACTGCAGTCCTTTCAGGCCCGTGCTTTGCTTCCCTTTAGCAGTTTTGCTTATTATTTACTTTATTGCAAGGCTTCCTTGCTTGATGTCTGCTAAAGCTTTGAAGAAAAGTGATAATTTTCCACCAGCTGTTACACTATAACTGAATCCATGATGCACGGTCCTAATAGTGTCCATTGGTTTATCAGAATTTTTGTAGCTCCACAGTATTTTCTCAAGTGCTTCCCAGATACAGAATCAAAGGTCATTTAAAAGTCTATGAAGATGAGGAATGACATGGAGTCCTTTGTCCTGTTCTGTTTCTAAATGTACAAATTTGATCAGTGCATCCTTTTCCATCTGAATGTTGCAAGCTGTTTTCAATGCCACCATTGTCATTGAGACACAGTCACAATGATAAACTGGTCTTAATCACACCAGCAGTTTCTGTTCATCTTCAGTGCCCAAAAAATGGCAAAGATCAATCTGCTATCATGGCATAAAAAACAATTGAAAAAGCAAAGATGCAAACATGGTCAGAAAGTGTGCAGCTTTTTTGTTTTTGTGTTTTGTTGCTAACATTGCCTTTGACATACCACAAACTCAGCAATTTCAAAAGAAAGGATCGATGAGCTTTTTCTTGGTATACTTAAATTTGTGGACCATTACCAGATGCTACAGGTGAAAGATTAAAAGATGAAAAGGAGGAGGAAAAGAATGATAATTGATCATTAATTCATGATGACTGGTAACACATGAGAGATGCCCCCTTAATGACTACCACTGTCTACAGAGAAAAGAAAAACAACCTTATTTAAGGATATTTAATACTAATGATTAGAACAGGAAAGACAATTAGATAAATGGCATCCAGATTGCTGAAGACACTTTCCAAGATCATAGCAAACGTTATTTGAGGTGTTCTTTGCCATTGACATAGACAATGGAAAATCAGGAGAAAAATTTAGGTGGGGTTATTTTATTTTTCTAAATTATGCTTGTACAGCACCCCATTAATCTCTTTGAGCAAATAAAAGACACATACTGACAAAGTCTTGAAGTTCTTCATGGAAGTTGAGCAATTTTTCTGTATCACTATCAGCAGCATGGGAAGAAGGCTGATAGAGCCACATGGTTGATACAGGTTTCCAGTTTAGTGGAACTCATATTAAGATCGTCTCTCTCTCTTTGTGAGTGCAGCTACTTCAGTAATTGTACTGAAATTTGTCCTGAGGAAGACTTTGATCAGAACTGGAGCCCACGTTTTATGCAACGGAGAGAGACAAAACTTACAAAATCAATTGCAGGTAATTGCAAAAGGACTTGACAGATTGTAGGATGAGAGCGTGGCTGTGGTAGCGTCAGTTGAAATCTGGGATGATCTTATTAACAACGGAGAATTGGAAACCCAGAAAGACAAAATTGAAAAATGATTCAGATAAGCAGCAGACCCTTTCTGTTACTTAGCCGACGCGATTGATCCGGAAGACAAATGCCATAGGTCAAGCCTTGACACGAGAGCTAGCAGGATGGATTGAAATGTGGCTGATGGAACATAATCTTGCATCCTTTCCACTGTTAAAGCAATGAAGATTTCAATCCTGAAAAGAGATGTTGTGTCACTGTTGCTTGCACCAAACTGTGGACAGGAAATCAGTGAAAACAGGAAGATGAAACTCCGAATTTTATCAAATTTAGATGATCCATACTGTAGTCCAGCTAGCACAGCATCAGCTGAGTATGTTTTTAGCACGTTCAAATGGACTGGCTTGCTTTGTAGTCCTTTTGGTACCCCACCCAACACAAATGAATTTGGTGTAATCGTTATAAGAGTGCAGGAGTCTTGCAACCTAGTTAGATAGGTGAATTGAGGAGTGAATAATTACCCCACTGTTGCATTTTTTCTTAAAGAAAGAGAAGTTGTAGATCACTGTCAGGTCTGCATTTTGTGTTTAATTTCAAAATTCCCATTCTTGTATGTGTTTGCTTTGTGCGTGTGTGTGTTGAGGGGGCTTGTTTTCTGTTGGCCTTTTTCATTTCCAAGGAAGAGGCCACCTATGTCAGGATAGTCCGATTATAAAAGTCCTACCTGGATCCCCATTTCTTGTCAGCCCCAAGGTCAGGACTGTGTTACATCTGGATCTGAACTGCAGGGGAGTTTGGGTTTGGCTCTGTATATTGGAACTATATATTTTGGGGGCTGCTTATTTTGTGTCTAATAATAAGATGTAAGTTAAAATGCTGTAATCTCGTCTTGTCTCTGAAAAAAATGATCATCTTATTCTTAATTATAAGAAGTATTGCTGCACGCACTGTAAAGCACGTGTTTTTTCGTAATTTTTAACACATGTGGGAATTGTGCAAGTTAATTAACATGTAAATGGGACATTTGTCTTAGTTATCTAGGCAAAAGCCTCTTCTGAAGAAGATGCCTCTATTTAGAAAGCAATTTATTTGCTATAGGCTTGTAAGCTGGTCTCATTCATTCCTGGGTTCTGGAAACGGGAGACAAACAACTCATTTGTGATAGGGTGAGATCTCTTAGAAAGAGAGTTTCTACACTAAAGTCTAGGAGTGGACTAGCAGGGAATGATGCTCCTTGGTCCATATTTCAGAGTAGCATTTGGTGCTTTGGGATGAGCGTGTTAAAGACTCACCGGGCTAGATCTTCAGGTTGGGCTAAATAGTTTGACTCCATTTATGTCAGGGTGGCCTCTAGGGGAGTGGTCCACAGTCCCATATGTGTGAGGTAGTGGGGGCATCTACATGTGTGCTTTACTGTGGTGTTGACTAAGTAGCTCCACAGTAAAGCATCTCCATTTACATGTGCTATTAGACTGCAGTAAACTAATGAACTCTGCTGTAGGATAGTCCTGCCCAACACAAGTACTATCCTGCAAATGGAGTTATCTAATACACTGCAACACACATGTAGACGGTGGCTGGGGATGCCTGGTGCACAAGGGTGCTGCATTGTGGGGGGCTGCCAGCCAGCTAGCCCCTCCCTGGAGCACCCCCATGCTCCAGCCAGCCCCTCTGCAGCACATTGAGCTGATGCAGAGCAGCTCTGGGCTTGGGACCTCCTGCCAGCTGGGGCTGCTCCAACCCAGCTCAACATGCTGCAGTCCTGGGTACACGTGTAAACATAGCACCCAGGAGCAATAAACTCCAGAGCGAGCTGTGCCAGAGTTTACTGCAGAGCACTAATTCCACACATAGGTGCAACCAGTGTGTTATAAAGTGCTAGTTTAGTTTAGAGATTCTTCTTTAGTCCTGTGGGTTTTGAAATCAGGATCTGGGTTTTATCCCTAATGCTGCCTACATGCATTTAGCTGGTTGATGATCGTTTCTGTTGCCTGCCATACATGAATTTGCTGTAACTGTTCAACTGCAGAGAGCACAGGGATCTCCACAAGTCCTTCTCTATCTATAGTACATATGATATAGCTATGACTAGTACACTGTTGACACTAGTACATAGCGTTTTCCCCTCTTTGAAATTTCTGCTTGGCTAGGAATGCCTGTGTACATCAGGGGATATTTGTCTCATTTTGCAGTGAACAAATGCATTTTCTTGGTCAGTCCAGCCCCACTCTGCTATATGGCATGGAAGGGAGTTTGGGAAAAGGGGGTATAGCAACTGAACTTCATGTCCATCTCTAACTTTCAGAAACCCTAGAATGGTGTTCAGAGTAGGGTTGGGAGAGAGGGAGCTGCCTGCACGTACTTGTTTGCAGAAGAGAGAGATCATTTTGGAGCAGCATTCTCATTGACCCCAAAAGCTTTGAGGTGAAAATACAGCACAGCATATAATGCTGATAGAGGTATCATGACCTCATGGTCTCCAGCCCCTGGTGAGTTTTGACCTCAGCAGGAATAGCAGTGTCTAGAGTTGGAGGAGAGAGAAGAAGGCAGAAAAGGTATACTCCTGGCAGACACCTTAAATTGGGATGGATCTCGATGGTGCAGGGGCTCTGCAGTCTCTTGGTTGCATTGCAAGGTTTCACCCAAATGAAGGTGCATTGGGAGCTCCATGAAGCCTTCTCTGAGTTTTCCTACCCCGTAAGGAAAGAACGTTTAGCTCTTGGACCTAAAGACATTTTAACAGTCATCTGACTCATACACTGTGGCCTTTAGTAATGCCTTCATGCGGCTTATGAAGGATTCTTGACCCTGCCCGTTGATCTGCTGGAAAGGGCTCAGAGGGGTCAGAAAGTCGATAATAGAAACTTCTAACTCAGCAAGATGAGAAATTGCAGCAGCGTCTAGCACAGCAGTAACTCAACTGTGGACCCAGAGGCAGTGGCTGGAGTGACAGGCAGACCTCTCCTTTCATCTTTCTTAACGCTGATGAATGTCATTGGATTGACATCCTCTGGGGGAGTTGGAGACATTTTCTTCTCCAGTGAGCAGTAGAGACAGTTGAAGGTTGTCCTTTGCACTTGCACCTTTTCTGACCCCCGGTCTCCGGCCTGTTCTCCCCTAGGTACCTCAGTCAGCTGTTTTGATTGTTATGACGGGCTCTGGGCTAACTCACCTGGGCCACGGATGTGTGGTGGCCTATATTAAAATGGTTTCCAATCTTCTCAGGCATACAGCCTCCCTCTTGACTGGCATGGTTGTGTATCCTAATAATAATAATGCAATGCCTCCTGCTTCTTGGGGCTTATCTGTGCTAGGCGCTGCACAAAGAACGTACAATCTTGCTTTATGACAAGCTGCAATCTATGGATATCACGGTGAAGTAATGAGTGAGTTGTGCACTGGAGCAAGAGTTGGCAGGCATGTAGTCCTCTGAGCTCCTGTTCTCCACACAACGTTTGCAGCACGAAGGGCTAAAGAAAAAGTTCCTTTAAATGCTTAATTGCCTGGATAGGCAAAAACATGCATAAGAAGCAGATTGCTATGACTTAGCTAGCTGCGTAGCTTGCTGTTGTTTTGGGGGGACTAAAATATGATGACATTTGAAAGCAGAGGAGAGGAAGATGTCAGGCTTAGGTTACAGCTCTTGCAGAAAGTCTGCTGAGAATTGTTGCATCTGACATCCGTGAGAAAGCTCATTGGTAAAATGCATCTTGGTCACTGCCGGGAAGTGTTATGGCCGTGGGGCAGACACCAGCCAGCTCGAGCTTGTTCCCTTGATTTCATGCTCATACCTGGTGGGTCTGGTGGTGGGGGCAGCTCGGAGACCACTGAGATTCTGCTTTTTCACTCGCATGTTTAATCAACTCTGCTGTTTTCCTGACTTGCCTCTGCATTATAAACTCTCCATTTCTACACATGCGATACAAGCCTCATGCTGATCCCTCGGCTGCCTGGATTCAAAAGGCTGCAGGATGAAGTGCACATCCAGTTAGATGTGCTCACTGGCCTGACTGATTCCTTCCAGGTTAATTCCTCAACCGGTCATTAAGATCGGGGATAGAAGTTCAATAAACTAATAACCTAAATCAGTTCAGTCTGATACTACATCTATCCAGATGCATCTTAAACCTGTTCCAGCCATTTTGAAAGCAGTTTATATGCACTGAACTTCTCTTGTGTTAGAGATTTGAACTGGTTTCTGATCACCTATACCGGTTTATGTGTAACTTCTGTCCCTGGCATAAGAGGCAGCTAGGCCTGCTGGACTCAGTTCCTATCCCAGCTACTGACTTTGGGAGCGTCATGAACCTAAGCTGTGCTGGCTGCACGCCTGGCAGATTAGGCGCCTCCATCTTCGGTTATTAAGGACATGCTTTGAGTTTCTGAGAAGGAAAACTCTATATTAGTCAGTATTATTGCCCTCGGTTCCCCTTTACTGACACCAGGAACATTTTTGTTCACATTTTTATGGGAGTGGGAGTTAAAATGTTTTGATGTCTTGAAATGGTGTCGTTTAGAAAAGAATCAGAGTGTAATCAAGAAGGAGCATTTCTCAGTGATTAGTCGAGGTATTGAACTGCGTATCAGGTGCCCTGAGTCCTTGAACTTGGGATGCACCCCGCTGACTTTGTAAATTTGCATTGCTCTCTGTGCCTCAGTTTCCCACCCACCGGGTGTGGGCAGTGATATTTAAGCACATCAGAAAATAATTGCTTTGGGAGTGCTGTTTAAAAGTATCTGTGTAAATGCCAATTTTTTTTTCCCCCCTTATGCATTCCCTTCTCTCACACTGGGGAGCGGGGGAGGAGTGCAGGTGTGCGAGTGCAAACACTGTTGTCCCTTTCTACAGCAGAGACTGAGGCAAATCCAGGCAACTGCTTATTAAAAAATTATAAAATGGCTAGAAAGATAAATATGCAGTGGATGAGAACTTGGCCATACTGCTGAGGAGCTTTGGGATTTCCTCCTCAGCGATTGGCTGGCAGTGCCAGCTAAGGGGACTAGAAACACTAGCATTAGGCCGGAGATGAAGCTGGCCGGCTGCCGCAGCTGGCACCGGATGCAGAGAATCGATGCAGGGATGCGGGCACGGGAGAGGTTGCTGCTGAAGGGTTGCCATGGCTATCCAGAAACCGTGCCATAAAACAGCAAACTTTGGCTCAGAGACGCTGCATCTCTGCAGCCCGGTTGCACATGGTGTGGATGCTCCCTTTAGGATGGGGAAGACCCTATCGGCTCAGACAGTAGATGGACCTTTTGGAAGCCAGGACCGTGGTGCTGCCTGCTGTGCAGATGCACGTGTAGATGAAGGTGGGCAGTTCCCCGTGCCTCTCCTCTTGGACTGACTCAGGGCCAGTGTTACTGGGGAAATTATTGAGCAAAGGACAAACCCTGGCAACTTGAGCACAGAGAGGAATGGGTGGAAGTCGGCAAGGTCTGGAGGTCTCTGCATGGATCCTCTTGCCCTATCCTGCATAACTAAAGCTGAATCCTTAGCTGCTGCTAAAGGCTGGTCTTCATGGGTCTATCCTCTTCACACCCACACTTCAATGGGAAAGCTGCCTAAGAAGTGCTAGAGTCAGCAAATTTAAGTGGCATTTCTTATGTTTCATTGGGATATTTGGCTGGGCATTACTCTGGCTTAGCACCTCCAGGGGTGAATGGCTTCTTCTGACTTGTGCTAGTATTATGGTTGCCAAGCCTGGCTCTGAATGAGGGATTTGCCCCCTGATACAGGATGATGGTGATAACACTCATTTTAAATAGCTTTAAATGGCTTCTTCTGACTTGTGCTAGCATTATGGTTGCCAGGCCTGGCTCTGAATGAGGGATTTGCCCCCTAATACAGGATGATGGTGATAACACTCATTTTAAATAGCTTTAAATGGCTACTTCTGACTTGTGCTAGCATTATGGTTGCCAGGCCTGGCTCTGAATGAGGGATTTGCCCCCTAATACAGGATGATGGTGATAACACTTATTTTAAATGGCTTTTTCTGACTTGTGCTAGCATTATGGTTGCCAGGCCAGGCTCTGAATGAGGGGTTTGCCCCCTGAAACAGGATGATGGTGATAACACTCATTTTAAATAGCTTTGAACCACCCCAGCTTCCAGACATCCTGCCATGATGGGTTGGTTGAGATCAGAGAGGATGTCCATGTTGACTGCTGGCAAAGTCAACTTCATTTCAGGACCGCAGGGCTGCCAGGGGCAACAGATAAATTATGCAGGTCAAAGACTGTGCAAGAGAACTAGTTGTTTGCAGGATGTCTCAGGAGTCCTAGCACCCCCGAGCCTTGTGATCAGAGTAGATGCATCTTCACTTGCCATGTTATCCCTCCTAGTCTTATTAACAAGTCCATCATATTGGTGCTCTGGTATCTTGCTCTGTCGGGCGGCCAGGAAGCTGAAATGAATGTTGCCCTTTTTGTTGAATCAAGGTTTATTTGCACATTGCCCGTCGCCTCACGTATACAAATGGAGACAGCTGTGTGCGGTATAAATAGTACCCAGTGTGATGGAATCGGAGCTAACAGCTTAACTCATTAAGGATGCCCGTGCAGAGCTGATTCATGGGCCCAACTTCCTTCTGCTACTCAGAAGTCCTGCACTAATAAGTGAAAATAAATAGTGTACTCATCCTCCTACCCTCTTCACAAGCTGTTTATTCTCTCTCCCCATCCAAACATCTCACTTCTGTTTTGGAATTTCATTTCCGACTCCCTTCCCCCACCCCCTTCCTCTTTGTGGTGCTGAATTCGTGTTGATTGCATGCATCATCCTGCAAAAAAACAGACCTTGGGGAAATTAGTTGCTACTGCAGGTAAAGGGGATTTAGGAAAAGCTATTAAAAACACAACCCTCTGTACTTTTGTTAAGTCTTCTATAAAATGTAATGTGTGGCCTAAAGCGGGTTCCAAATTGGATGGGGTGTTTGCACTATTATTCTTTTTGTTTCACGTGGCCGTGCAAAGAAGGGAGGAAGGGTCTGGTTAAGTATGCCCAGTGAGTTTTTGCTTTGGAGTGAATTCAGATCCCTGGCTGAGACCTGAAAATGCAAACACTTCATAGTTGATTCACCCGCTCCATAAGTAACTTATGGTGTTTATATGGCATTTAAAAAGGAATCCCATGTGGCATCCACTCTTCTTCTCTGCGGGGTTGTTATGTTCAGAGGTAAGATTATTTTCCAGGTGATGATGTTTCATAGGAGTTAGGGGCTGGAAGGGACCTCCCACATAATCAGGTCCAGCCCCCTGCATGTGGGCAGGAAAGACCGCTGGGATCAGATGACCCCAGCAAGATGAGCGTCAAGACGTTTTTTGAAGATCACCAACATTGGTTGCTTTGTGCTCTGGACTTTTTTTTTCCCCCTCAAGAAAACCCCTTTAACATTATCGCCACTTGTTTTCAATGTTGTTAGTCGGTCCTGTGTAAAACATAACCCTTTAAGATAGGTGTGTGCCTTGCTTCAAATCTGCCTGTTCTTTGAAACGGTACAAATCTGGGTCTGAACAATATAGCTGACCCTCAACCCATGTTGTAAGCAGGACCCACAATCCTGGAGTTGAGCACTCTCAAGCTATGTCCTGTTTAGATCTGGCTGTAGGATGTGCTTCATTTTAAATGTTTTGCAATTTCAACTGAGGTTGCTCTAGCACTGGACCGAGTCAGAAATTCTGGATTGTATTCCTAGCTCTGCTACAGGTTGACTTTGTCACCGTGGGCAAGTCACTTCACCTCTTTGTGCTACTGTTGCCCATCACTTCTGTTGTTTGTCTTGCCTGCTTACATAGTAAACTCTTTGGGAGCAAGGAAGGGGCTGGCTGTGTACGTGTAGCACTTAGCACAAAGGAGCTTGGGAGCTTTAGAGGCTGCTGTAATTCAGCTGAATTGAAAGGATTGTCAACATCTGGTAAATGTGCATTTTTTAAATAATGTTTGTGTTTTAAATGTTTCTAGAATAACTGATTTTTATTTTTTTAATGTTTTTTAAGGGTTGTTTTTTTTTTTTAAATAAAACATTTATGGCTTTATTCTTTTTCCTATTGTTCCAATACTTCTCACCTCTCTTTTGCCCAGTTTTCATTTTTTCCACTGAAAAGGCAGGAGCAAAGGTGAGAAAAATTCAGAAACAAAAAGAAACAAAACAGCATCTGAAGTATTTTAAGTTGGGAATGAAAAAAAATCCAATAACGTTGAAAATGAGATTTTTGTTGACATTTTTATTTGTATTAAAAAGGCCCATTTTCAGCCCTTTAGACTGTGTTCTGCAATAGCTGGTAGCTGGGTTAGTACAATTTAGGACGGCTCTTTTTAAGTCTTGTGAAATAATAGAGACTGACAACCATTTGGTTCCAGCCCTTTCTTCATGAAGACTGCCCTAGAAAAAAGTAGATGGCCCCATGTGGCAGCAGGAATGAAGGAGAAGAAAACTCATTCATTTCTCCCTCTGAACTTGGAAATTCAAGCTCAGCTTTTATTTGCAGCCCTGTGGTTCAGAAGGCCAGACCTACTGTCTTCATCATGTCTACTGTAATATTTAAAACTGGCTTGATAACACAGCTAATGCTCGTGCTGCTCTGTCTGACAACTCAGGGGCTGCCTGGCAAGGAAGCATGATGAAACCCAGTCAAAGCACTGCCAGCTGTTGCAACATTATGGGCTCCTTCTGTGATAATCATTCAGCAAAAATATGTTTGCTTGTAAGAGTAAGGGCACAAAAATTAGACAGCCTGTGCCCCTGCGGCTGAGCTGGGTGAGGAGCAGTCTACTTTTTATCCCCCTCGACACATGAATTGAGGGTGACGTTTGAGTGTCTTTAGGGCATTGCTTGGTTTCTCCACCAAGTCCCTATAGGGTGAATAGCACTTTATATTATTCCTGCCTTTGCTTTATGCAAACACCACAGACATCTAGAGCAGTGACCAAGGACAGTGTATATTGCAATAGTGTATAGCCGTGATTTCAAATGGTATTTCACAGTAGCAGCAGAAACATGCCTTAAAAAACGGTCTGGATCAGGTGGGCTCTTGGTGGCTGGAGAAAGCCCTACCACATGGATGCTGCACAGCTGGATTGGTCCTCTGTCAGGCAGATGTCATGCGGCTGGATCAGCACATTGGCTCTGTGAAGCTAAATGTGTCCTCCACCAGGGTTCAAATTACAGGGACGCTTGAGGTGCTGAGCCCCACCATAAGAGACAACAACCTACCCATAAAAGATGAAAACCATCCCACGGGCCGGTCAGCACCCCCTTCCCCCTCTTCCCTTGCAACAGACTGCAGCCAGTGCTCCACCACGCATACCCCCCATCCTGCCCCGTGCCTTTCTAAGCAGCCCATGCGATGGTAGTGGCAGTGGCTCCTTCTGGCTGATGCCAGCCCTGTGGTACTCATGGGGACCCATGCGCACATCCCTTACCCCGGCCAATTTTTTTGAATACCCCCCTACAAGAGTCGAAGTGTAATTCGAATCCTGTCCCCCACCAAGTGGGTTCCACGTGGAGAGATCAGGCCCCATCTGGGCTAGCACTGTCCATGGGATCAGGCCCATGGACCAGATCTGGCTTGCGATGAGTGAATAAAGAGTACTGCCAGTTTTAATCAAGAAAAAAAAAAAGTCTTCGCCTGTTATCAAAAGTTTGGGAAACACTGGTCTATAGAAATAGTTTAATTCAGAGCAGAATAAAGTCAGGTATTATTACAGCCGAAAATGTCCTGTTCAGGCTTTTAGGCTGCACTTGCATATCACAGTGGTATCTAGACCCCAGCCTGGTTTTTCAACTTTTGTAACAGCCATTGTATTTACCAGACAGATTGGTGGTATATGTCTAATCTGAAGCAAGCAAGATGAATCAATTTACCAAACATAAGGTAGGCAAGGTCCATGCTAGGCTCATGATGACATCTGCTTAACACTTGCTTCTATGGATTATATCCCAGCAGTAGTGTGAACAGAGTGAGCTCCTCCCCAAATTTCATGAACTGGAGACAATTGCATCTCTCTGCTTCTAGTAAGCTTGAGAAGTCAAAGCTGCCCACCTTTTATCATTGGGGAGAAGGTGGAAAGGCCTTCTGAGAGCTACCAACACTTTTACCTCCAAGTGAGGTCCCTGTAGAGAAGGGGCAATGTTGGGAGATCCTAGGACAAACAAATATCACCTTTTTATCAGGACTGATTAATGTTGTGAATGTGTTGGTCAAAGACTGATAGAATCCCAGAGTTAGAAGGGACCTCATTGGTCAGGTAGTCCAACCCCCTGCACAAATGCAGCATACAAAACCATGCCTAACAACTGGCATTAGAGCACTTGAAAACTTCCAATGAAGGAGATTTGATATAAAGCAGTAAAAGTTTCAGAGCTAGGTGGGGACATTTGAACATAAGAGCCATTGACCGACCAACGTTGTTAGCTAGCTTTTCTTCCATCAGTCTTCAGGTGCAAATCAAGATGGCAATTGGCAGCACAGCCTCATGCTAACTAGCAATAGCCCATACTGTTAGCATGCCTTGCAAAGACAATGAGTTCTGGTTGCTGAGAATCGTGTAGTATGGGTAAAATGGCCAGAGCTGGCAATACTAAAGGCCTTGGCAAGTGTGGTTGAGGCAGGAGGCCAAAATCTATCTGCATTGGCCGCAACATGAACTCTGCAAGTATTACAAATGGCACCTTCAGCAAAGGCTTCAAATTAATTAACAGACCCAGCCAAGTAAATGGCAAAGTCCACCATTTAGATAAGCAAGAAAAGGCATAACAGGAAACAGCTTGTTAAAAGGCCTTGCCCTAGACTTTAATTATTAATGGATTATTGGGAAGCCACCAAAATAGTATACAGATTGTAACAGGGCATGCTGTAACTTTAGTTTTACTACTGGTAATTACTGAATTATGTGACCTGGCATGGTTTCTCCATTGCTATAGTGCAACTGTGTGCTTAAATTAAGTTTCCTCAGCCAAACCATTAGAAACTTTAGAAGCAGAGAAGATGGTTGCTTGGTTAGCGTGATAACGAATTAAAGAAAGGAGAACAGGAAAGCCATAAGGAGACGTTCCAGATGCTTAAGAGAGAAACAATCCTCCTTCTCGGAAATGGCAATCTCACAAATACTCTTTTTGTAGTTAGTGGAAACATTTCAGGATCACTGAGGAACTTGCTTTATCTGGTTCTCCCTAAAATTGAATCTAGCCAATCAGAAGAGGCTTTATTAGCTTTAACAGTACACGTATGTGAGCTTAATCAAGGGGTATGGAGGAGAACACAGCAAGCACCAGAATGGACCATTGGCTAATATAGCCACGTCTCCCCCGTGTCAGCTGGCCCTAGCAGGCATACGGGCAAGAACTTGTGCTACTGGGAAGCGAAATAGGCACCGGGATAAATGTTCATCTTGTGCTTTAGACATGAATAATGGAAGTTTGAACTGTAGACCTGTCTCCTCTCCTCTTATCAACAGCCAACCAGTTGGTATACAGGTTTCCCTCGCTTTATGCAGGTTCTGTATGCAAGAATTCACTCGTATGCAATGCCTTTTTATATACCAACAATTCGTTATATTCAAGGTCAATTCACACTGATGAGATCAGTGTGGTGGAAGCCTGAACTCATCTGCTTTGTGTGGTGCATTGTGGGAGCGACGTGCACCAAAATATAGTCTCCTGTGTGAATCTGTGCTCCTCGTTCGTTGTCTGTGACATGTTTCTATAGTTGCCATCCCCATTAGGATAGTGCCCTGTGCTTGCGTGTACTGTTGGTGAGTACCAAAATAGTCTTGTAAAAGAGGTAGAAATGGGTCTGGGAGTCAGGACAGTCAAGGTCTTGGAACGTATCCCTATTTGTTACATTGTAAAGTGGGTTCCCTTTTTGCAAATTTGAGTTGTGCGCCATTTTCCAGGAGTGCATGTACACCGTAAAGCGAGGGATACCTGTACCTATAATCCAGGTAAGAGAAGTAAGTGCTAGAGTGTTTTCATCTGACATTTTCCCAATGCTGTTGCTGGGGATCACTGCAATACTTCCTGAACTCGGTGTTTTCAGGGGCCAGATTCGAGAGGGAATTGGGTGATGTTCCCTTCACCATTCAGCGTTCACGTAAGAAGTCACTTTATGGTATACTGATGACTGCCTATATAGAGATGCCTGTGGTTGTAATAGCCTCAGCTTTCTGCTTAGTGGTTTGATCTTTGCAGATGGATTTGCTGCTTGAGACTGTGTGGAATCGTGAATTCTAATTTAAGTATCCAGCTGGACACTCAATGGTTTATTTATCTTTATCTATTTATTGATGCGACTTCCTTCCCACTGGTGCCCATCGCAAACACTTGGAACATTTACCTCTATTAAAAATGCAAGTAGTTTAACAACAAAGCAATTAAAACTTAAATCCTTGTTTCCCAGCTAATGGGTTGGGTTCCTTTCAACAACACCAGTCCCAGGATGGCCCCATCCCACTACTGTGCCTTAGCAGTCATGATCTACTTGCAGATCACCTGCTTTGTCAACAGAGGTGCCAAGGGTCCTCAATACAATAATGTATAGTAGACAGACAGGTGAGGGTAGAAACTAGAACTAGTTAACAAATGGGAATAACAATCTGATAAAAACATTTCAAAGTTCATGTTTTCTAACCTTTTTCTGACATATATATATTTAATGGTATAAATGCCATTTTTCATTCTTTTATACCAAATGATTTATTTATTTCCATTAAAAATTAAACAGAATAATGATATCCAAGATGGGAATTCACTTATCGTCTCCTGCCTTCCTGTTATTTTACAGATTGTATTGGAAGGAAAAATTCCCAGGTTTTGTTTTAAGCTTTTTTTCCCCCTCCCCTTTTTCATTTTTCTCCTTTGTAACCTCTCACCTGTTGCTGCCCTGCAGCTTTTCAAGATTTCCTCACCTTTTATAAAGTCACAGAGTACCAGAGGTACATTTTCGTTCTGTCTCTGTAAATTGTACTGACCTACCTCCCAAGCATTGTTGGGGGCTTTTGACTCAGAAATGTTTGGGAGCTAATCTAAAATCTGTGGATGGGATAGGATAGAGGAGGAGAAGATTTTTATGTGATGTCCTTTGGCCTAGGTCTGTTGACTTCAATGGAATCACATTAGTTTGTCCCATCTTAGGGATGGCTTGCAATATATACCGATAAACATGGTTACATCTGTGCGGGTGGGTGAGCAAGCTCATGCATACACCAGCTGGTATTAATATTAGTATGCTATATACCAACCTATCAATGAAAAGTCTCTTTCTATATTTTTTTATAATGTGTATATAGTCGTGCTCTTTCTAAACTTGTATATAACATAATATAATTTAAACTACTCTGATTTGGGGTATATTTAACTTCAGGTTTACATTATTCTTCTCAGGTGATTTATATATATGTAGCGGTCAGTGAGTCACTGATTTTAAGCATCTCAAAGTGGTAAGAATCAGTGGAGTCTTTATATTGTGCTGTTCTCTTTCTCCCTATCCATCTTTCTTTTTTATTTGGTTTCCCCCTACAGCTAGGAAAGATGAGAGACCTGTGTGCATGTGATGTGCTGCGATGACTATGGGACACCAACCAGAGCCCATGAAATGCTTAATGAAAGCACTGAACTTATTTCATGCCAAACCTCACATCAAACATGTAGCTCTTCTTCTGCCTTTCCATTCAAGTCATTTTATCTTTGTTATTTTTTGATCACTGATCATTACTATCAAAGGACCACAGCCTGCGCTTAGATGTGTGTGTACTTCTTCCTTTGAAGTCAAAGGGATGAACGCACGTGCGTCTGTACAGCGGGATGTTTCATCCAAAGATGGCGATGGCTTTTGTTTGGGCTCTGCCTGAGGCTCATTCAGATGACTGTATTCCAGCTTGGCTTTTCTTTATGAGGTGCTTCTAAAAAAGGGAAATTGGACCTAGCTAATATGTCACTGTTATAATCAATTGTTATGGGATATGCGATTGTTCAAGAGAGTGGGCCGGTATTTCAGAGCTCAGCGTTCGGTTCCCAGCCCTCTCAAGGACTCCCATAGGTGAGTCACTAGGTATCAACCTATCCCAAGACCTCATGGAAAAAGAAAATCTTTCTTTTGTCTATTTAAATTACAGATGATCTGTGGCAGGACTTGTCTGCTACGATGTACAGTGCCTAGTGCAATGGGATTGTGGTTGGAATTTTAATAATACTAATGATGCTAATACTACTAATAAACAAAGTAATTTAAACCAGGGATCCAGGACATTCATGGACTTAGGCATCCCATAATTTACCCATCTCTTGATTAATTTTCATCATAGCTGTTTCTTAATATTGGCTTTGACAGCAATTAGGATAAATTAAACCTTTAATGAGCACACAACTGCTGGGCTACAATGGGATTATGGTAATTGTCAGAGTGGAGTTGTACACGAATTGGTTTCACAGGCTTTTAGAAGTGTTAGTTATCTGACCAAAAAATGAGATCAATGAAGTTGGTGATAATTAAAACAAATAGTAAGGAATAAAAATGGTCTAATTTTGAATTTATGAAGGTCGTTAAGAGCTTACATGGATAATTTTGCTGGCACTAGGAGCATTATTGGGGGGGTGGTCATGGGGAAATATGTGTTTGGAAAATAAATAGAAACAAGAACTGACCTTCATCTTTCCAGGTCATTTAAAGGAAAGCTGTTTTAATGGAATAAGGGCACCTAAGCATCATTTGTGGACCTTTGCTAACCTCTGATCATTAGTAATTATCTTCATTGCATGGGTTAATTAATAAGAGGTAATTCATAAATAGGTGAAGAACATATCCATCCACTAATGGGATTAATGCTGTGAGTGATGATAATAACACAGTGCAGTGAGTGACAATTTACCTCTTCTAAAAGCTGTTCAAACATCAAGCATTTATTCGCTCCAAGTCCCCTTTGAATTAGGTATAGTTGTGCCTACTTCACCGGTGTCATAACTGAAGCATAGGCCTATGAAATGGGAAGGGGCGCAGGGCATATTCTGGCACAATGGCAAAGGGGGTAGGCTGTATCAAGTGTGGGAGGAGCCATGGCAAAGCAAACCTGATCCCCAACAAAGCTAAACCTCTGCAAGCCCAATAGGAGACATGGAAGCAGTCCTGACATGTAGGATGACCTAAAGGCTGCTCTAGCTTGTGCCAGGGGGCTACACCAGGTCCCAGTGGGAAATAGGAAATGAGGTAAGGCAAGGTATATTTATCTTTATCATTACACCAATGCAGGGCTTAATCTGGCACAGAGATGTTAAGTGTCTTCCATATTTCACATAGATGTTTAAAGTCCCATGGTGATGACTTAAGCATTTGGCATGAACTTAGTGTACTTGGGTAGAGACAGCACTGAAAACACCTGTGCCTCATTCCCAGGTGAAACATATGACCTGGCATGACTTTGAGAAAGACTTGACTTCCTTGGGCTTCAGTTTATTTGCCTGCACATAAGCCATAATGGCCCAGATGGAGGAGTTGCGTGTGTGAAATATTGTTCAAGTGCTTGAAATCTTTCTGGCCAAGGGAACTTGATAAATGCAAAAGTGGCAGCATTGGGTTCTGCCCAAGTCCACCTGGACTAGCCCTGTCAAAGGGATTGGAGGGTGAAAGTCAGATTCTCTTGGTGTTTGGGGTCAACTTTTCCATAATGTTGAAATAAAGTCATCAGATTGGCTTAGGCCCTGTTGACATACGTTATCCATCATCTCTCTTAGGATTTGCCCTGAAAGGGGAGTGAAGTGGTTTGCTCTCTAGAGGCACCGATGGATATCAAGAGATCTGTTGAGTTGCATGGCCTGCTTCCCAAATTTTCTGTGCCTCCTCTATTTCCTACTTCTCCACATTCACCCCTTACGTAGTCTTTTAGCAGTACAATTCCTGCAGTCACTACATGCACTCAGTATTGCCAGCTCTCATGAAGTTTGGCGTTGTTCTTAAAGTCTCCGCTTTGGGAATGTGAAAACTTAGCTTATACCCCAAAGCGTAACTTTAAGAACAACACCAAACATCATGAAAGTTGGCGACACTTTATATTGCTTGGTTCTCCTGAATGCACCGTAAGAGGTATGTTGGCACTGGATTAGGACCCAGCACCTATACTTGTTCTGGGCAGGCACAAATCTCAGACCGACCATGACATCTGCCAGTCGATAAAAGGCGAATTTACTGATACAGAGTAAGAACAAAAAACAGCAATACAAACAATCGAGCAAATCTATATCTACCAATCCTAGGGCTGTTATGAGTTAAAGTACATTTGGTCAGGATGCAGGCTTTACTCTGAGGCTCTCTCTTAGATGTTAGCAGTGTGAAGGTGGGATGCCAAGGCCCACAGCCCCCCTCCAGTGGGGTGTATGAGACAGGCTACTGGTATGCCCTCAGTCCATGGCGATCTCGGGGACCCTTCCTGGCGGGACCCCTCTCAGGGAGCAAAACGGGGAAGGATGAGAGGAAACAGGGAGGAACAGGAGGAATGGACAAGACAAAGGGAGGGATCCTTTCTTACTCCCAAGTCTCTTCTTTTATATTCTCCTCCCCCCTTGATGACTCCTGATGACTCTTCATCCATGGCTATCTCTGATTGGTTGTGTCTCTGTGGTCACATGTCCACGTAGCCTTCTGGGCCATCTCCTAATTTGGTCTCTTCCCCCAAAACCGGGACTTAGGCCCCCCTGCTCTCTGAGGTCTAGTTGCTGGTGTCGCTTATCTCATGTTATTGGACAGTATGGTACATACTTCTTTGGTTCCCAGGCTGTTTCCTAGACTGTGTGTCCTTGTTGGTCTTGTTGTGCTAGACAGCCCATCTATTTCCAGGACTGCGATCTCGTGTTATGGCATGCCCCACTTCATTCTCAGTCTGTGTCCATTTGTTGGCCTTGTTGTGCTGGACAGCCCATCTGTTCTCAGGGCCATGAGAAGTTGTGTGCTTCTCCTAATTTCTTTAGAAATCCAATTAACCCTTGCTGTCCATCTTGACCCCTTAAAATACATATATCTATACCTATAAGCCAATTCCCAACAAACAGAACTTTAAATACCATTTGTAAGCCAACAAGGTACAGCATTGAAGTGTTTGAAGGAGGCAGCATGGTGGACACAGGTTAGTGGAACAACCTTACATAAAGCAGCTGGCCTCACTGCCCCATTCTCTCCTCAATCCTGGGATTGAGTCCTTTGACTTGGGCATCACAAACCCTCCAGGGGACATGTGATGTCAGGCAAGGAGCTTATTGACACAGTTTCTCCCCCTGCATCCAAATGTGGCTTCATGTCACAGAAGTGAAGTGGAGCAGCTTATAGTTCCTTGTTCTTACAGGAAACCGTACATTGGGCCTGGCCTTACTGTTAAGTAGAGCAGTCCAGAGGCTGCTCTAACATATATCCATTCTGCCATTTACCCAATATCAATAGGAAGTTGAAGGGCATTGCTGATTCCCCTTGTTTCATGCCAGCAGGGAATTCTGATCCATGAGAGAAACCACTAACCAGAACCTGAGCTTTTCTTGGACAAGGCTTTTGGGGCTAAGCAAAAGCAAGAATGTGTCCTGCAGTCTTTTCTTTTCTTTTCTTTTCTTTTCTTTTCTTTTCTTTTCTTTTCTTTTCTTTCCAACAGTCACTTAATTCACATAAATGATGCCTTCTGCAAGCACATTAAAAACTTGGGCTTCAGCCAATACTTACCTATTCATTCTCCCCATTGTTGATGAGCTTTAGCATAGCTCAAACCTTACGTTGCGGTTTTCCTTGTGAAACAATGCCCTTGTGCACTAATGCAAAAATGTTTCCACCTAAAAGCTGCCCTTGTAGCTGAGCGAGAGAGTAGTTCTCCCATTTCCAAAAAAAATCTGTACAGGCTGTCACTGCTTGGCAGCTTCCAGTGGCCTTGAACTCGATAAGGGTTGACAGAAACATCAGAGGTGGGGCAGTGTAGATCACAGAGACAGCTGCTGTAGGTCTCCTGCAAGATTTTGCATCTGCTACTTCTATGCTTAATGAGACCCTTGCCAGGCTATGAGCGTACTTGTCAGAGTCCTAGAGCAAGCAAGATTCAGGAGTGCCTCCAACGTGTAGAACGAAATAAAGAATAATGTTGGGATATTAAGTACCTGATGCAAATAAAAGGAAAATGTAGGGCTGGGTCTTCAGATTGGGTACATCTATGGAGAACCATTGGCTTTGGTGCAGATTTGTATCAGCTGAGGGTTAGGGCCAGAGAAATGATTTGAAGCTGGGGAATTATACAAAGGAACTGACAGTGTGGCATGGGTGCACTTGAAGTGGATGCTTTGTCCTGCTGTCCCATCCTCCTACCGCTGCACAACTCACTCTGTATCAACAGGGCCTTGATTTCAAAACCAAGCATACAACATAAGAGAGATGATCTAGGATGTGGTAGGAATAAATACATCAGGGAAGGCTCTGCTTTCTGTTACACTGGGGTAACTCCATTCAAGTCTCTGGAACAACTGTGGATTTACAGCCGTGTAGCTGAGATGAGAATTTAGACTGCTGCACTTTCGATTGGATTTGTCTCCCACAGCTTCTGCTGTTACTCACTTTCCTTGTTGCATGCTGTTATGCCTCTTTCTTCTTTTAATGATTCTTGAGCAATAATACTTTGGAGGAACAGCAACTAAAAGAAGAGAATACAGAATACATAATCAGATTTTTTTTTTCCCCCTTTGCTTTGAGGCTTGCATGTTGTTTGTGCTATCGCAGCTGAAGTACAGCTTGATTTTCTTTTTACAGTAGCAATCCAGAGTTTACCAAAGGAGAAAGTCATATTTTTTTGTGTGCAAGTCTTCTCTTTTGAAACAAGATCTTCTATAGCTTTTTTTCCCCCACCTAGTATGTGGCCTCTTTGACTAAGATGTGAATGAAAAGGATATTTTAATTCCTTAGGCACAGGAGACAAGGTGAGTGTTTTCTATTATTAAGGACTTCCCTATACCACCCAGAATGAATTCATAAGTTTTTATTTTAAATGCTTTTGTTTCAAGTGGATACGAGATCAGAGGAAGAAAATAGTCTTTCAGTCGTTGTGCGGTGATGCAGCCACAGGAAACTGTTGGCTTGGGGAAGGGGGCGGAGAATTTAACATTTCCTTGCATATATTACCTCTACCGAAACACTGACAATTATTTTTTTAATCTTTCCAATTAGATGTTTGCCAAACTACTGTGAACATGGAGGGAAATGCTCTCAGTCCTGGACCACCTTTTACTGTGATTGTAGTGAAACGGGTTACATGGGAGCTACCTGCCATAACTGTAAGTAAACCTGCTAAGGATACTCTGATACAGCCAGTCTATAGGAAATCCAAGTGCAAAAGCAAAACGTGCATGCTGCAAGGAGCCATCTGCTTTACTGGATGCAATAGGCTGCTCTCAGACAGGATAGCAATGGGTCAGCACCTAGACTATTACTAGCAAAGGAGTCTATTGCACAAGCACACAAGTCTCTTGACACACTTAAAGAAGAGTTTCTGGAGCTGAATTAAAAGTCAAAGGACTTTCTCTTGTCCAGCTTTATTGCATTTTCGTATCTCCTCCTTTTCTGCAGCATCCATCAAATTGCATCCCTTTATCTTGAAGCTTCTGGATTTTTCATAAACAATGTGCTCAGCCAGAAGTTTTCCTATAGTAAAACAGACCTTAGTGTTTTTTGGAGTTGCAGTGGTCACTATCACAACTATATCAAATACCCATAATTATAAGCGTGGGGGTGAAGCTGGTGTGTTAAAGAATGATTCTGGAGCATGGTCTATAGTAGTAGTATTGTATGTCTGTGGGCATGTCTACATGAGACACTTATCATGAGGAAGGGGGAAGAAAGGGGGGGAGACGCAGACAGCAAGGTCCCATCGCTCACGCAGGTTTCTAACCTGTGTACAGGAGCTCCACCTGACACAGGAGGTGCATGGTCCCACTAGGGGGAATGCCATACTGGATCTGGTATTGGCAACGGGAGATGACATGATAGGGGACCTCCAGATCGGTAGCCATCTGGGGGACAGTGATCACCTTATAATAGAATTCACCATAAGACGGCGAGTGGGTACGGTAACTAGTAGGGTGAAAGTGCTAGACTTTAGGAAAGCTGATCTCAATGCACTCAGGCGATTAGTCAAGGAAGCACTGCAGAGTAGGAGATTTGAAGGGATGGGAGCCCAAGAAGGGTGGCTGTGCCTAAAGAAAACGATCCTTTGGGCACAAAGCAAGACGATCCCTGAGCGAGGCAAAAGAGGGAAAGGGGCCAGGAGGCTTCCTTGGCTGACCACAGAAATCCAGGGCAGCCTAAGGGCCAAAAGGGGAGCACATAAAAAGTGGAAACAGGGTGAGATCACTAAAGATGAATATACCTCCTCTGCTCGTGCCTTTAGGGAGGCAGTTAGGCGGGACAAAGCTACCATGGAGCTGAGGATGGCAACCCAAGTAAAGGACAACAAGAAATAGTTTTTTAGATATATAGGGAGTAAAAGGAAGGCCCAGGGAGGAATAGGACCGCTGCTAAATGGGCAGAAACAATTGGTGACAGATAGGGGGGACAAGGCTGAACTCCTCAACGAGTTCTTTGCCTCGGTGTTCCTAAGCGAGGGGCACGACAAGTCTCTCACTGGGGTTGTAGAGAGGCAGCAGCAAGGCGCCGGACTTCCATACGTAGATCCTGAGGTGGTGCAGAGTCACTTGGAAGAACTGGATGCCTTTAAGTCGGCAGGCCCGGATGGGCTCCATCCGAGGGTGCTGAAGGCACTGGCCGACATCATTGCAGAGCCACTGGCGGGAATATTCGAACGTTCGTGGTGCACGGGCCAAGTCCCAGAGGACTGGAAAAGGGCTAACGTGGTCCCCATTTTCAAAAAGGGGAGGAAGGAGGACCCGGGCAACTATAGGCCGGTCAGTCTCACCTCCATCCTTGGTAAAGTCTTTGAAAAAATTATCAAGGCTCACATTTGTGAGAGCCCGGCAGGGCAAATTATGCTGAGGGGAAACCAGCATGGGTTTGTGGCGGGCAGATCGTGCCTGACCAACCTAGTCTCTTTCTATGACCAGGTTACGAAACACCTGGACACAAGAGGAGGGGTGGATATCGTATACTTAGACTTCAGGAAGGCCTTCGATACGGTATCCCACCCCATACTGGTGAACAAGTTAAGAGGCTGTGATGTGGATGACTGCACAGTCCGGTGGGTGGCGAATTGGCTAGAGGGTCGCACCTAAAGAGTCGTGGTGGATGGGTCGGTCTCGACCTGGAAGGGTGTGGGCAGTGGGGTCCCGCAGGGCTCGGTCCTTGGACCGATACTCTTTAATGTCTTCATCAGCGACTTGGACGAGGGAGTGAAATGTACTCTGTCCAAGTTTGCAGATGACACAAAGCTATGGGGAGAAGTGGACACGCCGGAGGGCAGGGAACAGCTGCAGGCAGACCTGGACAGGTTGGACAAGTGGGCAGAAAACAACAGGATGCAGTTCAACAAGGAGAAATGCAAAGTGCTGCACCTAGGGAGGAGAAATGTCCAGCACACCTACAGCCTAGGGAATGACCTGCTGGGTGGCACAGAGGTGAAAAGGGATCTTGGAGTCCTAGTGGACTCCAAGATGAACGTGAGCCGGCAGTGTGACGAAGCCATCAGAAAAGCCAATGGCACTTTATCGTGCATCAGCAGATGCATGACAAATAGGTCCAGGGAGGTGATATTTCCCCTCTATAGGGCGCTGGTCAGACCGCAGTTGGAGTACTGTGTGCAATTCTGGGCGCAACACTTCAAGAAGGATGCGGATAACCTGGAGAGGGTCCAGAGAAGGGCAACTCGTACGGTTAAGGGCCTGCAGACCAAGCCCTACGAGGAGAGACTAGAGAAACTGGACCTGTTCAGCCTCCGCAAGAGAAGGTTGAGAGGCGACCTTGTGGCTGCCTATAAGTTCATCACGGGGGCACAGAAGGGAATTGGTGAGGATTTATTCACCAAGGCGCCCCCGGGGGTTACAAGAAACAATGGCCACAAGCTAGCAGAGAGCAGATTTAGACTGGACATTAGGAAGAACTTCTTCACAGTTCGAGTGGCCAAGGTCTGGAACGGGCTCCCAAGGGAGGTGGTGCTCTCCCCTACCCTGGGGGTCTTCAAGAGGAGGTTAGACGAGTATCTAGCTGGGGTCATCTAGACCCAGCACTCTTTCCTGCTTATGCAGGGGGTCGGACTTGATGATCTATTGAGGTCCCTTCCGACCCTAACATCTATGAATCTATGAGCTGCTGAAGTCGCTCCACAGTAAATATCTCGGTGTCTACACATGCAGCCCTATTCAGCTGCAGGAAACTAATAAACACAGCAGGGGAGTTCTTGCATTTATATGTGTAGACACTGATGGGGCTGGCTGGGGTACAAGAGTGCTTCCATGTGAGGCTGCCTGCCGGCTGGCCCCACACAAAAGCACCCTCATGTCCCAACCAGCCCCTTTGCAGCATATTGATCTGGGTCAGAGCAGCCCCGGGCTGGCAGGTTGACCCCTGGAGCCCCCTGCCAGCTGGGGCTACTCTGCACAGCTCAACTCAGCATGCTGGGATCGTGGGCACACAGTCAAACAGCACACCTGGGAGCAGTAAACTTTGGTTTAATAAGTGCTGAAGTTTATTGTTCCACATTAATTGCGTGTGTGGATGCGCCCTGTGAGGTATAAAATATATGTGCTATTAATTTTGTCAAATTGGGTCTGATATATATAAAACAGGGAGAGGTCAGCTTCTTCTTTTAAAGTTATCCTACTTTAACTGCAATAATATCCTGGTTTCAGTTTCATAGAGGTTTGACAAACTCAGTATTTTGGCTGAAGTTTTTTGTGCTGGGGGTTGCCCACATCTGTGCATATGCAAGTGTTATTTGCATTTCTCCTACAATTCATAGATTCATAGATGTTAGGGTTGGAAGAGTCCTTCGTAGATCATTGAGTCCAACCCCCCTGCCCTGGGCAGGAAAGAGTGCTGGGGTCGTTGTTTTGGTGTTTCTAAAAACAAGGCTGAGGGAGGAGAGACGGGGTTGAAGGTGTTGGCTTTTGACAAGGTTTAGTACTTTCTAAAAGGGACTTCTTGATGGTGTAAGGTATGTGTGTTTTGTTGCACATATGATAATCTCCCCAGGTTTTTCACAGTTATAGGGCAAATTATTAGGGCTGTGCAAAACTTCAGTCCCTAATTTGATTCGGCCCAATTCGGTGGCCGAATCTCTGAATCCGAAGCAAATCAGAGGACCCAAATCGAAACCCTCCAAATCGATTCAGAAAGATTCGGAGATGTGGACATAGTTACAGCTTAAATGTTTTTTCTATATACCTCTAGGTACCAGGTGGCTCGCGAATAATGCTATACTGGGGTGCATGTAGCATCCCACAGGAGCACAGGGGGCTCCCCAGTGCGCTCAGCAGCAGACCCGGAAGTGGACCAGAAGCACTTCCAGTTCACTTCCAGGTCCACTGGGGAGTGCGCCGGGGGACGCCCCACACCCCCACCCCCCGGCTCAGCAACGGGTGCCTCCTGGGTCTGGGGTGGCATTTGGGGTCCCCCTGAAGCTAATCACTGTGCTGGGAGGGGCTCAGGGGGCCCCCCAGCATGCTGCCTGGTGGACCCAGAAGTGGACCGGAAAAGTTTCCGGTCCATTTCTGGGTTCACTGCTAAGCGTGTGGGGGTGCCCCCCGCTCTCCTGTGGGATGCTCTATCTGCCCCAGCATCGCAGCGTTCACAAGCCACGCCTGGTACCTCGAGGTATGTAGAAAAAACATTTAAAGCTGTGTCTGTGGCTGAATCGCTGATTCTCCGAATCAGCATCAAATCTTCAGATCTGGATTCAGCCGAATTGAATTGGAGACAGTGATCCAAATCAACTAATCAAATCTCTATCCCCAATTCAGGGCAAATCTAAATCAATTAGGGCCCATTCTGCACACCTCTACAAGTTATATGCCTCTACAGTCACACGTGCTCAATAGTGCCAGGGCTTGAAATCTCAGAAGTCCATATTCACTGCTATTGCATACCTGTTTTTACCCAGAATGCAGTTCATAGGATCAGTGGTCAGCCTAGTAAAACTCATGGCAAGGAAAGGGAGTCTTATTAACAGGCAAACAAAGCAGCCCCTAGAAACAGAGCAAATAGGCAGTTTGTAAGGACTCCGGGTACTGGGAATGACAAAAAGCCTTGCACAAGCATGAAAGCAAAGGAAGCAGTTTGAGTCTGTGTACAGAGATGACCATGGGGAAAAAAGATGAGGAAATGATTGTAAAGGATATTTTTTTCATACCCTCATGTAGGGGAAAGAAGGATGATAAGTGAGAGAGAGGCTGATGTCGGGAATAAAGTCAAGAACACTAAAACATCCATTAAAGGTGTCTGATGAGTATTGTGACTCCATATATGAGACTGTATGGATGTCGAAGTAAAAGATGGTGGTGTTTTGTTTATTTTAATCCAAAACCAAGAAGCAGAAGAGGCAATAGCTACTTAGGTTCAGCTGAAGACTTTGCCACCCCCACATCATTTGGGAGACTTTAATGATTCCCTAATTAAAGACAAGGGCATTTGTGGGATGTGAGGTTCCCATTTGCAGGAGAGAGAGAAAGAGAGGGATCCGTCTATGGAGAAATAGCAAGGGCACCAGAAAAGTTCAGGTAAAAACCTGAAACAAATAGCAGCCAGCATTGAGGAACAAATGCACAGTGTCCAGCTAAAGAAACTCAGGACACAGGACAGATTGAGAGAGATATCTGCAAGCTGATGCCGAAGTATCTCAGTATACAAATAATAAAAAAGGCAGCTGCTGGCTGCTCACTTGCTCTATTTGCAAGTAGGGGGGTTTCAACAATGAATTTAATTTTAGCTGGATGAAAGAGCTAGCAGCTTACCTTCAAGCATAGTGATAAACAGTGATATTAGACTGGAGAAATATGGAAATGTACTGGTGTGATGTACAGTAGGGCTATGCAAAGCTTCAGGTGCTGATTCGATTCGGAGCAGATTCGGCTCGATTTGGTGGCCAAACCTCCAAAACCGAATCGAATCAGGAGACCAATTCAAAGGTCTGAATCAATTTGAATCTCTCTGAATCGGGGTGGGGGGCAGTGGGGATTACCCCCTGCCTGGCAGGAGCTGGTGAACAAAGGCTTTTCTTTTTTTTAAGGGCCGGGAGCTGGGGTGGGCAGGGCAGCCAAGGGGTGTGGGGCTAGGAAAGCAGGTGGGGGTCAGGGGACTCATGGCACAGCCCCCCACGTAGCATGGGGCCGTGGGGATTGCCCCCCTGCCTAGCAGCAGTTGGTGAATGTAGGCTTCTTTTAAAGAGCCAGGAGCTGAAAGAGTGGGTGGGGCAGCCATTGAGAGCGGGCAGGGGATGATGCCGATTCAGAGATTCGGCTGTGGCTAAATCTCCAAATCAGATTCAGCCAAATCAATTCGGGACAGTGATTCGAATCACCAAATCAAATCACCATCACCCAAATCAGCCGAATCTGAATCCGAAGTGAATACTAGCTGCTTTGAACAGGCCTAATGTGCACAGTCTTTAGCACAAAGAGTTGTTCTGTAGCCAGTGGGCCCATGTACCTGTTGATAAGAATCCCGTGAAACAAGAGACATTATTGCTTGTAGTTGATAACAGTTGACACAGTTTCCTGTAGCAAGACACTGAAAGCCATTAAGTCAGTTGTAGTATAACTTCTGCGGAAGAGCAGGTCCTCCATTGGCATAATTCAGCATTGCTCCTTTAAAGTGAAAATATATATTTGTAATGTTTAGCGCATGGTTAAAACAGAACCTGATTTTCACAGGACCTGTGAAGCTGACAGGCCTTTAATTATCTTACCCCACTTCAGAAATGTTTTTTTCTTGTATTGAACTGCACTCCTGATGTTGGAAACGTGCAATACATCCGCATCAAGGTTGAACAGATCTAATTTGCAACCTGCCCAGAGTCATAGTTGAGACTAGTTGGCTTCATGCTGGGCCAGACCTCACAAGGATGAATGTCATTTCTTCCTCCTGTGCTGCTTCTGGGCACCTCTACCCCATTTTCACAGGCAATCAAGTCTGTGACAATGTAGGAGAGAGCTGTTTTCTGAAGCTGAGGTTGGAGCCCTTGTCTAGCATTTCAAGGTTTGAGACCTTGCCTGTAAAATTCCCTGTCTTTGCGGTTGTGGTGAAAAGAACCAGAACAAGTCAGGCTAATATTGTGTCTGCAGTGTTTGTCTGTCCACGACTGAGAAAACTGAAGGTGCAACTCTAGATGACCCTAGCTCAGGCGTGGGCAAAGTTCGGGCTATGGGCTGGATTGGGCCCACAATAGACTCCCATTTCCCAGCAGCCCCTGCCCGTGCCACTTGGGCTGGTCTTCATAGAGACCCCATGAGCGACAGGGCCATGACAGCCCCATGTTCCCGGGGTCTTCATGGAGCCCATGGCACCGGAAGGGCACCATTTGGGTCGGTCTCTGTAGAGACCCTGAGAACATGCACGGGGCTGTTGCAGCCCTCCGCTGTCGCGGCTCCCACCACTCCTGGGGTCTGCATGTAGACCAGTCCAAGAGGTATAGGCAGGGGCTGCTGGGAAATGGATTCCAGACACTGGCCAGATCTGTCGTTTTGCCCACCTCTGCCCTAACTTATACTTATTATTTGTATTATGGGCAGTGCATAAGAGACCCATCCTAGGACCCTAATATACCTAGATGTAGCTAATTAAAAAAACCCAACAAAATAAACAAACACCCAAAACACCTTGTATCCTTGGGCCCTCCAGTTCAAGAAGGATGTGGACAGTTTGGAAAGAGTCCAGTGCAGGGAAACAAAAATATTCAGAGGCTTGAGAGATGAGACTTATGAGGAAAGGATAAAAGAACTAGAGCTATTTTGTCTGGAGAAGAAAAGACTAAGTTGGGGGCAGGGGCTGGATTTGATGAGTCTTCAAGTATCTGAAAGGTGATTATAGAGAGCATGGAGATGGACTTTTCTGTGTGGCTATAAGGGACAGGACTAGAAGCAATGACTTCAAGCTGCACCAGAGGAAATTTAGGCTGGAGATTAGTAGGAACTTCTTGACTCGGGGGTGTTCATGCATTGAAACAGGCTCCCTAGAGGAGTAGCAGATTCTCCATGCCTGGACGTTTTCAAGAGCAGATTGGACAGACACTTGGCTAGGAAGGTTTAGTTAGGGATGATCCTGCCTTGAGCAGGGAGCTGGATGACATAACCCTGTGAGCTCCCTTCCAACCCTAGTTTTCTATGTTTCTATTCCCCATGTAAAGGCATGGACAGATGAACATAAACCCCAGTGTCATTTGTATCTGTAAGCATACTAATACAAATGATATTAGGAGGAGAAAAGGACGGGCAGGCAGCTACCCTGGGTTAGCTCACACAATAACCAGCTATTACTGCCCTTCACTGCTAGGCAGCAATGGGAGCCAATGAAACAAGCAAATTGCAAACCAGTTTTCAAAGGGTTAACTCACAACTTTGTCAGGAACTGGCTTAGAGCAATAAATACAGTGAGAATAAAACCTAATGGCACTTTCCAGTTTTCAGATCCTGTCTGTGCTTTCCAGGCAGGCTGCTGCTTCCCTACGCAGCTTGCTGCCCACCCCCCTGGTTCACTTACCCATGTCCTACCTGCTAGCCTCAGGCATATGCTGCTATACACCATCTTACCAAAGCCTCCGACCCCGCTTTGCCATTGGCCATTGAGCCTGCTTCTTTTTGTTCTAGCTCCTGTTATTCAGTGCAGATCATGTCTCCTGCCAGATACTCAATCGCATGCTATTGATCCATGGCTCTGCTGGCACTAGCGTGGGCAGCCGTGCAGTTCCCCAGCAGCACGTGTGCTGAGAAGCCTTGCACTTACGTGTTCGCACTAAGTGCACTTGCATTTCTAAAGCTGGTGCCCCTGTCCCCAAGGCACTGCTTTGTGGAAGGAGCCCCAGCCTTGTTAGTAACCCTTGGACTGAATTGAGAGCTGTTCTTGTGTGCTCTTGAGCTGTCATCTTATGGGTATTTTTCATTTCTTTCCAGTGGTAGTTGCAGGTAATCCGTGCCTCTGTAAATCAGGTCATTTACAGCATTTCTGTCGGTTTGAATTTCCCCAGCTCTTTACTAAGGACAGGACAGATCTTGCAGAGGCACTGGGAGGTGTGATTGCTTCAGGTCTATGCACTTCTTAGACAGGTAGGGCTGTATCAAGTCTACAGCACAGGGATCTAGAGCTAAATTGGCTGGTATAATCATACCTGCCTATCTCAGAACAAGAATTTGGATGTATGTTGTATGTAGCCTGGCCTGAAAGATAGAAACAGAGAGCCCTGTCTGCAAACTACCGGGTAATTTAATCTCAGTTATTCGGCTATTCTTTCACAGCTCTATTTTGTGGCTTATGCTAAAGCTGGAAAATGCCTATTTTTAGTGTTTCTTTTAAAGAAATGAGCTTTGCGGAAGCCTTTTGTGAACTATTTAAACATAGTTTCCAAGCTGTTTCCAGTGTGTGCGGTATAGAGGGTGTGAAATGGATGTTTAGCTTAATGAGTCATTGGGACAGTGTCTTATGAAATTTTGCCTATCGTCATGTCTGCTTTCCTTGTGTAGGTGTTATGGATGTGCTGTCAGTGTTGAAGTCTCAGGAACCATAGTGCCACCAAAAAGATGTAGCCATCAGATTCCCAATGCCATTTTTCCTCTTTGAGAATGCCACAGGTTTGGTTTGGTAGCAAAGTTTGAGCCAGGTTTAGTATCTAAAAGCACAGCCCTAATATTTTGGCCTAACAAGTATATTGGACCAGGTGTTAATGCATTTATGGCCGTGACGAGGTGTTTGGCACCTCCTTTAGGCCACTACAATTCCCATCATTTTCAACCTTCCTCTTCTGCAACGATTAAAACAAATTACATATTGCATTACACCCGTATTTTGAATATCTTAAGCCATCCTGTACCATGGGCTCTTGATTCACATCCTGATCCGGGTGTTCCCATTCCATCCTTATCCTGGTACTGGACCATCCTACACCTTGTACAGTCGTCTCCCCTTCCCATCTTCTGGTAGGAGCGCACATCTGGCCCACATGCCAAGTTGTGTTTCTGCAAGGGGTTCAGGCATTGCTCAGGTTAGCTGGTAAGGTCTCTGCTTTAACACAGCCTTGTATGAGCCGTATATATTGATCAATGTTTCCGCAACATTGCCGACAGATGGGAGGAGGGCACCCATGATGAAGTATCATTTGTGGATCATGGGATGAATAAATCAGCAAAGTAATGCCTCTGCCATTTGCTTCTTGCTTTTCCAAATAGATGCACTGATGTTGCTAAACAGCTTGGGGAAGGCAAGGAGGGAAAATCCCACTGCATTCTGTATATCTGCTTAGATTAACCATTTTTTTTTTTTTATTACAAGTATTCAGTATGAATCCCTTACATTCCTGTATATCATAGCTTTCACAAAGTCTGTAGTGGTCTTTCTGCAGAGCACTGAATCTGGATGTAAAAGATCATGCAAAATGTCAGAAATGGCTCCATTCTCCTTATTCTGGAGATGGCAACATGTCTAAATGTTCTGGGAGGACATACATTACATTTTGTTAATTATTTCTTGATATTTTCTTCAGTACATGAGCAATCTTGCACATAGAGACTGTCTCATAATGGCCTTTGCAGTTGCAAGAGGGATGATCCCTTCAATGGTGGAAATGTCATATAGCTCTCAGTATAATGTAAATGTAATGTAAGTGAATGGGTGGAAAGAAGATTTTTTTTTTTTGTATTAATAGCCCAGTTACTACTTGTCACACTTTTGATCGGCTATTCTCGACATGCTTAATATGCTTGTAGCCAGTTACACTGCAGCTATATCAATTTAGACCGCTGTGGTCTGGCCCAGTCCCATTAGGGAGTTTAAATAACCTGCCTAATGTTTTACAATATGTCTGATGGAAAAGCTGGAAGCACAGCATACCAACTCCCTGCTTTACCTGCTACATCATGTTGCCCTAGAAGACCCCAGCAGTCTTTCCCACCCAAGCACGGTGGGTTGGACTTGATGATCTCCAGAGGTCCCTTCCTGCCCCTAACATCTATGAAAAAAGAGCATTCTGAAATGCATTGTTAAATATTTGGCCATTTATACTGGAAGTTCAAGATTTAACAGATATTCAAAATCAAGCTTACAATTCTGAAATTACTGTTTTTTGTGTACTTCTCCCCCCATGCCATCTTTCCTATACATGGATTTCCTTTGTCTTTCTGCATCTTAAGTCTGAATCTCATGTTCAGGTAGCATAAAAAATCTAATCGAAACAAAAAAATCCCAAAACCCCTTCTCCCCCACCTAAAAAAAACCCAGCAAACTGCAAGAATTGTTGACACTGGATTTGGACCCAGCACCTGTACCTTTGTTCCGGGTGGGCACAACCCTCCGACTGACCACAACACCTCCCAGTCGATAATAGGCTAATTTACTGATACAAAGTAACAACAAAAAAGCAACAATACAAACAATCAAACAATTTTATATCTACCAATCCTAGAGCTGTCATCAGAGTCGAAGTACATCTGGTCAGGATGCAGGCTCCACTCTGAGGCTCTCTCTTTTAGGTGTCAGCAGTCTGGAGGTGGGGTGCCGAGGCCCACAGCCCCACTCCAGTGGGGTGTATGACACAGACTACTGGTATGCCCTCGGTCCATGGTGACCTCGGGGACCCTTCCCAGGGGACAGGGATGGAGATGGGGACCCCTCTCAGGGAGCAAAACGAGAAGGGACTGGACAAAGAGAGGAACAGCAAAGAAGGATGAAAAGGAACAGGGAGGGACGGGAGGGAAGGACAAGACAAAGGGAGGGACGGGACAAAAGGAGGGACCCTTTGTTACTCTTACGTCTCTTCTTTTATATTCTCCTTCCTCCTTGATGACTCCTGATGACTCTTCATCCATGGCTATCTCTGGTTGGTTGTCTCTCTGTGGTCACATGTCCACGTAGCCTTTCAGGCCTTCTCCTAATTTGGTCTGTTCCCCCAAAACCAGGACTCGGGACCCCTGCTCTCTGAAGTCTTGTTGCTGGTGTCGCTTATCTCATGTTATCGGACAGTATGGTACATACTTCCTTTGGTTCCTAAGCTGTTTCCTAGACTGTGTCCTTGTTGTTCTTGTTGTGTTAGACAGCCCGTCTGCCTTGAAGGCTATACATGTGTCCCAAGCTCTTTAGAAATCCCTTTAACCCCTGCTGCCCATCTTGACCCCTTATAATACATATATCTATACCTATAAGCCAATTCCCAAAAAACAGACCTTTAAATACCATTTTTAAGCCAATAGAACAACTCCTATTCTAATAACACTAATGTGATTCTTTGCATCCTCTTATTCTTTTATCCCTCCTAAATAAAGCAACAGCTTTTTGTATGCAGGTTACTGCTTCTGGTGTTCTAGACCAGAACAAGTAGAGGACTGACTCACTATGCCATTAAAAATATATATTTAATTTAATCTTCCTCTAGATGTTCTACATACCTGCCTCTACCTCTAGCCAGCTAATATGCAGTGCTCCAAAGAACAGCACCCATGTGCTTTGACAAAATGCAAAGGTCCCATATCTCCCCAAATGGCCTTCTCCTTCCTCTTCCTTTACTTCCTCCTTTTCTTGCTCTTCAGCATTGCTCCTGACAGAAACAGGTTAGACCTCCCCTGGTCCCCATTTGCTCTATCTGTGGGGGCCTGCTTATGATCCCAGCCCTAACACAGAGTGCAAGACCGTCTTCAGGCAAGTGATGGACTGTCCTGTTCCCACCATCAATGTGGAATCAACAAAGCAGGATTGGTTGACATGGACATGTCTGTTGACATGGACATGGCAGAGGTCAAGCTTCAATTGTAGGGAATTTGTGTAATCCTAGAGTGTAATAAAAGGATGGCTTGTGAACATCCGTTTATATGACATTGTGGTGAGAACCATTTTAAAGTTCTCCGTGGAAATAACACATTCCTTATCAGATCGGTAAATACATATTTTAAGAACGGAAAATAAGCCATCTGTCAGCGGGCACATCATAGCCAAGGCTACATTAGTCTGTCAACAGCAGAACTGTCAAGCCCAGTTTTCAGGAGTGCAGATTTCATTTTCTGGCATTTAACATGACAATTGTATTATAAGGGTGAGAATGACAGTCGTTCCCAGAGTTCATTGCCTACACTAATTCTGGTGCCGTGAAAGCAAGGACAGGAGAGGAATCTTCCCATTGCATATTGCTTTTATTTGTTGTTTTTTTAAAGGTACTTGATAATTCTGAGTCTGCAAGAGAAAATCTGTCAGACCTGCTATATAGAAGTGCTGGGTTTAAAAAAAAAAAGTCATTTTGAATAGTCATCCTGGGAGCTCAAAGCATTTTAATGAGAATACTTAATTTGTTCTGAGGTAGGTGTAGATATTAAGGTGAATTGGCTTGTACAAGGTCAGTGGCAGAGCTGGAAAGAGGACCCCTGGGAGCTGAAGCCCAATCTACCATTATGGCCACTAGCCATTTTATAATGCTATTTGTTTATTTGCTTTTTTCCTTCTGGAGAGAACATGCAAAAGATCAGAAAGTTATTAAATGAGCCAGAAAGGTTGTAGCTATGTCTCTCAAGCAGCATTTGGCATGCATACACAATTGATTTGTATCAACAACAATCTGTTCAGTTAGGTCGTCTTCACTTTATAGCAGTGCTTTTCAACTTTTCATTTGTAGACTCCTATAAAGTTTCAAATGGAGGTGAGGATCCCTTTGGAAATTTTGAATGGAGGTGCAGACTTTGAATTGTAGGTTTGTGCATTCACATACTTTTGATTCATCATAGTTATCTTTTGCGGACCCCTTAGGCATAGTCTGTAGCCCCCCAGAGATCCACGGGCCACAGGTTGAAAACCACTGCTCTATACCCATCCACTAAGTTTTATAGATTCATAGATGTTAGGGTCGGAAGGGACCTCAATAGATCATCGAGTCTGACCCCCTGCATAAGCAGGAAAGAGTGCTGGGTCTAGATGACCCCAGCTAGATACTCATCTAACCTCCTCTTGAAGACCCCCAGGGTAGGGGAGAGCACCACCTCCCTTGGGAGCCCGTTCCAGACCTTGGCCACTCGAACTGTGAAGAAGTTCTTCCTAATGTCCAATCTAAATCTGCTCTCTGCTAGCTTGTGGCCATTGTTTCTTGTAACCCCCGGGGGCGCCTTGGTGAATAAATACTCACCAATTCCCTTCTGTGCCCCCATGATGAACTTATAGGCAGCCACAAGGTCGTCTCTCAACCTTCTCTTGCGGAGGCTGAAAAGGTCCAGGTTCTCTAGTCTCTCCTCGTAGGGCTTGGCCTGCAAGCCCTTAACCATATGAGTGGCCCTTCTCTGGACCCTCTCCAGGTTATCCGCATCCCTCTTGAAGTGCAGTGCCCAGAATTGCACGCAGTACTCCAACTGCGGTCTGACCAGTGCCCGATAGAGGGGAAGTATCACCTCCTTGGATCTGTTCGTCATGCATCTGCTGATGCACGATAAAGTGCCATTGGCTTTTCTGATGGCTTCGTCACACTGCCGACTCATGTTCATCTTGGAGTCCGCTAGGACTCCAAGATCCCTTTCCGCTTCCATGCCTAGGTAATTTTCTAGGCAGTAGGTGTGCTGGACATTTTTCCTCCCTAGGTGCAGCACTTTGCATTTCTCCTTGTTGAATTGCATTCTGTTGCTTTCTGCCCACTTGTCCAACCTGTCCAGGTCTGCTTGCAGTTGTTCCCTGCCCTCTGGCATGTCCACTTCTCCCCATAGCTTTGTGACATACGCAAACTTGGACAGAGTACACTTCACTCCCTTGTCCGTGTAGCTGATGAAGACATTAAAGAGCACGGGTCCAAGGACTGAGCCCTGTGGGACCCCACTGCCCACACCCTTCCAGGTCGAAACCGACCCATCCACCACAACTCTCTGGGTGCAACCCTTTAGCCAATTTGCCACCCACCGGACTGTGTAGTCATCCAAGTCACAATCTCTTAACTTGTTCACCAGTATGGGGTGGGATACCGTATCAAAGGCCTTCCTAAAGTCTTAGTAAAAGAATTATATCTTGGCAATGCCATTGCACTCCATTAAAAGAATGAGTTAATGGATGTTAGATTCCTTTAGTCTCTGTCACATGACCATAAAGTCTTCCCTTTCTTTGAAAAAAACTAAAATTCTCAGAAGCGGGGATTTTTGTCGGTAATATCTTTAATTGAACTAACTGCATGGTTAGGAGAGACCTAGATAAGCTCAGCCAATTTTGTCTGATTATAGGAAGTTCATGCATCCAGCGAGGGAGAAGGAACAATCTTGATAACTGATCTCACCCCTCGCAAGCAAACAACACAGCTTACATTTTGAATTCACAGGGAGTGAATATTTACAATGAACAGGTTTTGTGTTTTTGTTTGGTTTTTTTTTTTTTTTTGTATTGGTTCACAAAGTAACTGTAAATGTGCAGGGAAACATGCCTTAGAAGTCTGAATGACATTTTAAAAAGTGGATGAATTTGAATAAATGATATGACCACAGTTGCCTATAAAAAGGTGATGGATCATATAAGTCACATCAAACTCTCATGAGGGGCAATGAGGAGCCCATTGTTGTGGTGTATATTGATACCAAGGACAGGTGCCAAGACCAGGAGGATCACTTTAGATTACTAGAAGAATAATTAAAGTCTAGGATTCTCTTGCAGCCTTCTCTGCACTGAGAACAGTTCACCATGGAGCACTGGCTGACCAGTGTTGGCACTGGATTTCTGACCCAGATACCTTGTCCTGTATGAACCCAAACCCTCAGACTGTCCACAACCTCTCCATTCAATGATAGGTGAATTTTATTGATACACAGTGATAAGAGATAAGAATAATGCAAACAATTCTATATCTACCAGTCCCAGGGCTGTCATCAGAGAGAAGGTACATCTGGCCAGTACACAAGCTTCACTCTGAGATTATATCTTGAAAGTCAGATGTCATCAGCCTGGAGACTGAAAGCCAAGACCTACATCCCTTCACCATCTCCAGTGTGGTTCGTCAGATGGGCTGGTCGTATGCCCTCTGTCCATGGTGTCCTTAGGTTCCCCTCTCAGGGATCTTTGCTGCTCTGAAATCCCTCCTTTTGTATTCTTTCCTCTCTTATGATGACTCTTCATCTTTGGGCACCATTGATTGGTTTCCCTATGGTCATCATACTGTCCATGTTCTGTCCTGTCAGCATATTACTTTGTTTCACAAACCCATCACACGCACACATCCTAATTTGGGCTTTCCTGGTTTTCTCCTAATTTGGTCTGTTTCCCAAAACCAGAAATCCCAAAGGCCCTACAGTTGGGCACTGTGACAAGGCCAATGTGCCAGAGTCCTTTATCTCATGTCATGGAACAATGTGGTACATGTCTTCACTTTCCCAGCCTCTGTGTGCGCTTGATGCTTGCTTGTGTCAGACACAGTAGACCTTGAAGGAAACTGTCACAAACAGGCTTTTAGAAATCCGTTAACCCTAGCTGTTGGCCTGGACCATTGTTCTAATACCTATCTACTTTACCTACAAGCCAAATCTCAAAAGCAAACCTCTAAATATCATTTTTAGCCATCAACCAGAGGAAGTAATTTCCATGCTGTAAACTACAGATAAGATGATGGTGCAAAGAGAAGAGGCATTAGTTGCTGAAAAAATGGCTGTAGCTGTTAATGCCTCTGCAGAAGACATAACTTCCCCTTTAAGAATAGTGGAATTACAGTGTGAGCAGAGAAATTAAAATGATTTGGGGCAGATTATTTGAACACAAAGTTTGGAAAAAGGTTGGCAGGCATGAAGATGATGCTGGTAAAAGTCAGATAAAAAAAAAAAAAGATTAGTAAAACCATGAACAATCACAAAGATGAAAACATTTGAACTCAGTTTTATAAACGGTTTTTGATATGCTTAATTATTTCTTCTTAGCTATAAAGAGCACAGCCAGAGCAGATCCAGATGGAGCATGGTGGCATGGTAGCACCCCACTTTGGCTATGATGCACAGGAGCTCTTAGTTTGGGCTTTGGCTGGCACCCTTACTGTTACACCTCTGGAGCCTGGGGTGAGGGGTAAGTGTTGCCACCTCTGTTCATTCCTTCCTTTCTTCATCTGCTGAATTCAGTGGGGATGAAGAGGGAGAGGAATAACAGCAGTATTTACACCATGGCCTCCAGAACCATGCAAATGCTCGGGGTCCAGCCAGACTTTGCTCTGATCTATTAGCGAGCTCAGACCTCACTGTTCATGTGGACTCCAGGTAGAAACCTATACTAATTAGACAGTTTGATCAAAGCTCTATGACCTATGTGTGATTGGCATTATTGGCAGGTGGCTGCCGTATTACCTCTCTTTCTGTGTGCCAGCAGCTGTGAGAACTGCTGGCTCCCACCGGGGAGCTAGCATTTTATTTTCAATATTTTTTTTTTTCTGGTGATTTTGCTGAAAATTGCAGGGAATGCTCCTTTTTTTGCAGAAATCGCATCAAATTGTGTTTTTTGTAAAAAATGGAAAATCACAATTTGAGTAGGTCCCTACATAAAAGATCATAATCTAACCTTGAAATCTAGATTGATAACCTAGGCTGTGATTCATTAGAGGATGTCTTAAATTTCTGTGCAATTAGCTATAGACTCATCTTTGTCGAGTCAAGTGCCTGTCTAACCCGATCCTTAAAACTTCCATCATTTTCATGATTCCCCGTCCTTGGAAGTTTTTAAGAGCAAATACAACAGGCATATCAGGCATCCTTAAGTCAGTAGGATCCTGACTTAAGCGGGGTTTCACCAGTTGGCCTCCCAAGGTCCCTTCGAACCCTACATTTCTATGATTCTATGTTCTTAAAGGGAAAAGCAAAAAACCTAAGGAAACATGTACATGGACCAAAGCCTCACGTGCTGTGACTGCACCTGTATTCATTTCACTGTGGATTGAGAGACATAAGGGAAAATTTAGAATTGGTTCAAGCTACAATGATTGAAGGGCACAGAATATAGAAGTGTGGGGAAGGGCTTGAAAAACAACCATTTCTGAAGCTCACAGAAAGATGAGAATAAGGAACAAAAGGGAGGAGATGGACACTGTGATCAAAAAATGCTGTTCAAAATGAGAACTCTAGTAGAAAATCAAGTTGTTGAACTGAAAAGCGAGTTTATTTTGAGATACGTTAGGCTGAGAGGGGTACCTGAAGGAGAAACGTGGATATATGCGTTTCACAGAGGATTATGAAGGGGCTGGAGGAGGCATCATTTTGAACTCCGTCAATATTGTGCACATTTAAACTCTGTCAGCACCGCTCATCCTATCCTTGAGAACTGCAGTCGGGGAAGCGCCTCTGCAGTGCTTGGGGAAACAAACGGCTCTCAGAATGAAGGATGCAGCTCTTCGGCTATGTCAGTTTAAGTAGCAGAGGGCTAGAAAGATTTTAAATGTCTCAATGAAACACAGCAGCATCCTTTAAAAACTTCCTTGCAGCGCACTCTCTTATTCCGACTGCAAAAAAGTACCCTTCTCCGGCTCTGTGTTTGTTTAAAAATGGATCTCAATAAAATTTTCTCAGTGCAGAGGTGAAATACATGCTTCTGATATCTGTCTTGACCAACTCAACCTGGAATTTCCAAGTCTCAATATATTCCTACCTCGAAAGTGGATTGTTCTCAGTATCAAAGATTCTTCAAGAGAAATTAGTCTGAAAGCTCGAACGATGCTGTGCTAGTCTACTTTCAGATTCTGCCCTCAGTGATGTGCAGTCATGTTCCGTTAAAGGGAATACACAAATATAACGGGTAGCCAAATTTGCCCTACAAGTGGAATGTAATGAGCATGTCTGATGCCTAAGCCCAGCTCACTCTCCAGTGATCTCACAGAGCTCATGGGAAAATAAAATAGTAAACACTGATTTACCACAGAAGTGAGCAAGTATGATGTGAGCATCGAGACACTCAGTGGATATAAATCGATATTGCCATTGAAACCAATGGAGGGATGTTGATTTATGCCAGGGGATGTCCTAGCTTTAGAATAAGAGACAGTCCAAAGAACAAAACAAAACCAGACAAAAAAAGTTGAGCTACTCTAAAAATGAAGGGCTGGTTTTCCAAAACAAATTAAATGAATCTTTAACCTCAACATTTAGAGTTTGCTTTCAGTTTTTAAAGAATTGAAAGAGTCACATTTGTGTGTGCGCAAAAGGTTTAACAACTTTTTTTTCTTTCAATTAAAAAAAAAAACAACTTGTTTTGGGGAAAAAAAATTGTTTTTTTTTTTTCCCTTGCTAAGAAGCAAGCTTTCAACCATTGAAACATTTAGAAATTGTTCCTGATAATAATTTATCATAGCTGGCTTCACTTTTCAAGAATAAGGTCACTTTTCTGTTCCTCAAAGAGTGAAAATGCAAGCAATGCCAATGATGATTCACCGAAATCTTACCACAAAATAGCCTGTTTTAATGAGAAAAAAAAAATGATTGAAAAAATGTTGGCAACCTCTGAAAAGTTGCATTCTGTTCAGTAAAAAAGGCTCAGTTTTTCAAACAGTGGCTAATGTGAAGATGTCAGCATTGATTGACAGTTACATAGCTGCAGTCGTCATTTTGTTTTCGGTACGGTGCTACTGCATAATTAACATTTGGGAAACGGTAACTATTAATGCCCGCTACAGTAATAATTTCCTACTGGATTCAAATTGGTTGAATTGCACTCCTTGTCAGTGAAGTTTGGAACTGTGGTTTTTGAGGGCCCAGTGCCTTATCCTGTACGGTTGGCTGTTGGCCTGTTTTCTGCTTTCACGGGGCTTTTTTGTAACTGTGTAGGTAGAAGAATGAGTATGGAGAGATTTACCATTTAGTCAGTTGTAGAAGAATAGAGAGGGATGTAAACAGCTGGTCTGGACACAAGCATGGGCAAACCGGGCAGCTATCCAGGGCCAGGACAAAAAGAGGGCCTAAAAATGGTAATTTAAAAATTATTATTATCATTATCTCTGGCAAAGCGGGGGCTGATGCTAACAGTTCACCCGGGGCCACCAGGAGTCTGGGTACGGTGCTGGTAAACAGCTTCAGCTCGTAACATCTTCATATATAGATGGCTTCAGTTTGTGAGAGACAATGTTAAGTGGCCTGATCATGACCGCCTAGGAGAAATGTTGAGCAAACATGGCAGACCAATGGAGGAGTCAAAAGACAACCTCTAAAGGTGATCTGCAAACAACAATAAGCTTCGGTGTTTTCTGCCCTTTTCGGGTTTCTAATAATCTATAATCCATCAAATCCTCTCTCTAAACAATGGGAAGGAACTGGTTCTCTTTTGAGCACCTCTCCCCACTCATGTTAAGCCATAATTTCCACCAATGTAGACCTAGGAACTCCTCTTATTTCCCCTATATCACAATGCTAGGAAGATGACCTCTTTGACTTTGTCCTTTCCTATTATGCTCTTCTTTATGATTAAAGTCCATATTACAGATTTGTATTATAACCAAAAGCAAATCACCCTAAAACAGGTTCTCATTCAAAACAAATTAGCATAGCTTGAGCAAAACCAGCGCAGCTATGCTGAGTACTTGGTTTAACGACTGGCTCTTCAGAAGGCGATTTAAAAACTGTGACAGCAGTGTCATCTAGAAGTGAGCAAGCTCTTTCTGTTCGTGGATGCCCACATTACTAGTGGGTCTTCACATCTTCCCTTGTTTTAATTTGGAGAAGAGTCGTCCAGTCTTAAGCCAATGTAGTAGTTGGGATTAAACTAACCACCAAGAGACCTTGTGTGGACAAGGACTTCTTAGCAGCACCAGAGTTGTACCAAGACACAAGAGTTTATCTCTGCTCCTTGCAGCATCTTCTGTACATAAAAAAGTGCAATGGATACAATCAATGCGGTCCCTAATGAGCCAAGATGAATTGTCCTGTAATGATGATGACAGCAAATTCACTAAATGAGCTGCAGTTTTGAGAACCTTGTGTATTCATCAAGGCACGGCTATTTGACCGGTTACTTAATGGCCTGTTATGGTCTCTCCTCCTGCTCCCCCGTGCCCTGGTTGCCTTTGTCAGCAGCAACAGTAATTGAAAGACTCCCAGAAGCCTTTAAAACTGTAAATACATGAGGAATATGGTGTAGCTGATTCGGATATTTTTTTTTTAAATTTGTGCATGTGGTTTGTTATCAGAGAGTGGGTTCTCAGCACTTCTCGGTTCCTACAGTTCATTATACATCAGGATAAAAAGGCACAGGAAGAGATAAGATTAGTCATGTTTTATGGTAGGGTGAACATTAAATATAGGTTTAATCCTGCCGCATGCTGAGCACCTTGAACCACCTCTGAACTCTGGGAATCCTACTCTGAGCATTTGGCTCCTACCAGCCAGCTACCCTAGAGTACGATTTCATCAGACACAAGTGAAGTCCAGTTAGTGAAGGCCAGATCAGAGATCTCAAAGTGGAGGGGGGAAATATCTATCTATCTATCTATCTATCTATCTATCTATCTATCTATCTATCTATCTATCTATCTATCTATCTATCTATCTATCTATCTATCTATCTATCTATCTATCTATCTATCTATCTATCTATCTATCTAACTAGATGTCCCATATTGCTGTAGATATATCTATTTATCTGTCTATCTAGATATAGATGTATCTATATATATTCCCCCCACTTTTGATAGATAGATAGATAGATAAATAGATATAGTCATAGAAAACTAAAAAAAACCACAGTCTGGATGCTAGACCATTTGTGACTGCTGATCTTTTCCATAGCATTTTGGGGAATGCTAGTAGTGGTTGTCTGGTTTTTTATCCAGCCTGTGCTGGCTATTTAATTTTTTCCCCAAGCTTCATTAACTGGAGAAAACATTTTTTTCCCCTTCCCCTGGCAGAGGGGAACCCATATGATCTTGATGATACAGAATTGTTGCAGTGGTCCATGTGACAGGAGAGGGGAGCATGTGGAGGTGACAAGGAGGAGAACTCTTTTGATTTGGGCTGCAGTGCACCTTGAGAGGATGCTGGATGAAAGGCACTATGAACATTGAAGCTTTATTTACAACCTCCACACAGCAAACATTATAGTATATCAAACTTAATGGTATGACTCTGATGGCTGAAAAGTAGTAGGGATTCATGAAGAAATTTATAAAGACTAACAAATGGGATACTTGCATGTTCCCCTGAGTCTTTCTCAATCTATATATGTCCCATATTGCTGTATAATGATCTGTTTGTGTGTGAATAGCTGTTAAATGTGCACATAAAATCAAGGGGCAAGAAAAAGACAGATTTGACCTTGCAGCAGCCAAAGGAGATGCCCAAATATATTGCTGTGTGTTCTGCTATTGTTATCACTAATGAGCTCACTCATTGCAAGGACATTGGTTTTGCAAGGGTATTGCTCTGTTCATTCCCATTTCCAGATCTACCATACCTTCCAAATATTTGCGACTCTTAGAAAAAAATAATAATAATAAAAAACCTCACGAGTCCTGGCCCTTGTGCCAAATGTGGTTAAGAGAAACAGAATATATAAAATCAGTTAATAATAAACAGACCGTTATGGTTAATAAACTCAAATCAATATAACCTGGGAACGGCTTACGTGGAAACAAGATCAATTCCTCTTACAGTGGGAAAAGAAAGCACAGCTAGTCAGAATCCCAGTCGGAAGACGTTCGTCTACGTGACCTTGTGTTACCGCTTAGCTGTCTGTTTCCCGAGAGGTTTCCCCTTTGTCTCCGTCTCATATCGATTTGGGGTATCTCTCTTTTTCTTGTACAATAAGAGCACTAACAATTGTCAACCATAAACCTGAATCTATGACAAGTCCATGTGTGTTTAAACAATTGAACAGATCCCATCATTGCTTCCATCAGATATTTTGGGGTGTAGTTTCCATTCTGAGTCCCCTCCATTACTTCAGGTTTTGCTTTGGGTTGTCTGCCACCATGCTTGCTTCATAAAATCTACTAGTGGCTGCATCTACAGGAAGGGAAGACTACATAGTTGTTACTGCACAGTCATTTAGTACTTGCATAACCAAGTGCTAAATGACTGCTCAGTAACCAGTGTTACTGTGCAGTAGCATCCCTGCACGTTTTTTTTTTCCTGACGGTACTGAGCTGTTTCGACAACCTGCCGTGCAGTAGCTCGTTACTACTGCGCAGTACCGTTGCATCATGGTTACCTCCCCCCAAGGCTACTGAGCAGTAGCAATAGGTCATTGCTACTGCACAGTAGCGTCTAGTATAGACACGGCCACAGTATGGGTTAATGCCATCTCCTGGATGTCGAGGGAGCCTTTTGCAGCTTGTTTAGTGAATTGTAGGGATACTTTTGCATCGGCTGTTTTAAGGAAACTGTCTGGTAAGCACAATAACACACAAAAGCTTTAGCACTTTGGAAGTACACGCGCGTGTGTGTACATAGATAAACATATGTGCATATATGACAAATTTAATGGTGACAAGGTCAATACTAGTGGTAATATAGCACCTAAGGGAAGCATTAGCTATTGAAATTGTGGTGTCTTGCCTGAGGATGTCTATAATCAAAAGAACTGCTTTTACCCTTGGGCAGGTTTTTTCCTGCTTTCTTGTTATTCAGGGTGTCAGTCACAGCTTGTTTTATTAACCCCTTGAATATTTACATTTCAAAGCTTTTTCATGGGCATGAGTTCTTCAGCAAAGGAAAATGTGCAGAAAAAATAAGAGCTCTGTGCATGAAAACAGGATAACCAGCTGGCATAAATCCATGTCTCCCATATAAAGGGAGCTCACTAGTTAGCTCACACCTGCATCTGGGTTGGTACGAGACATTGGAAGAGGCACCAGTCACCTCTTTTCCTTAGGAGAACTCATTAGTTGCTGTAATAATAATAATGGCATCCATTCATCAGCAAGTGACAGTGGATATTACAGCTATTCTACTACTGGTGGTGCATTTTCTCCTATGGTTATAGAGACTGATGTTAGGCTTGCCATAGTGGCCACAGGTATACATAGCATTAGAGGCTACTGTACTGAGAGACTGTTTCCTTTGGCCACATTTCTGTTGTAATTCAAGTAACCATTTCTCATCTTGATGTTGGACTCCATGATTGAGGAGGGAGCACCACATTGCCCTGCCTCCTGCTAAGGCCTCCCAAAGGTTTGGGTCAATTCCAAAAGTTTTCATGTCCTGCTTGCAGATGTCTTTCAAGTGCAATTTTAGGTAACCTACTCTTCTCTCCTCACCTGCAATTTGCCCATATAGGATGTCCTTTGGGATCTGCCCATCTTCCATCCTGCAGAGATGGGCAAGCCAGTGTAGGTGCCACTGTTTGAGTAGTGCAGTGATGGTTGGCTTTGGTGATGACCTCTGTGTTGGTAATTCTGTCTTGCCACTTGATGTCGAGGATGCGGTGTGAGTAGTGTAGGTGGTCACCGGACTGAGTAGGTATCTCCATAACCCTGCCTTCGCCAGGAGGTAACCACGTTAAGCCATGCACCAAATGAATCCTGCTCTTATGACAACCATACTCCTTCTTCAGACCTTAGTCTTACCCTTCAGTTCTTGCCCCTAGTTCCTGCCTCCCCCAGTGCCCTGCCCAGGGTCTTATTTAGCTTTATTTCCAGTTTCCTGAATCCAGTGTGGACTTAGCTCCTGACCTTCAGCTCAACTTTTGGACTTGGATTCTGGTGGCAAACCCACTTGAACTAGTAATCCAGACTAACTCTACCTTGGGTATAGCTGTTGGGCCGGGGAAGGCATACAATAACCATGCTCTGTGATGACCAGCCTTTTGCAGATGTTCATGGAATAAACTGTGTTAAACGGTGCTCTCTAACAAGTGCTGCAATTTCACACATCTAAGGTCGTATCAGCCTTTAAAAGTGTTTACTTAGCTTAGTCAGGAAAATGCCAGCAAATGCTTAAGTATCATTTCCTGAATTGGAGCCTAAAATAAAACCCAGAAATAATCAATGGCAATACATTTGTTTATACAAAAAGGTCTGTCTTTGCCCTCTCTCATACACATGTAATAAGGTGAATCTTTCCTTATTCCAGCCATCTATGAGCAATCCTGTGAAGGCTATCGGCACAAAGGAAAGACATCTGGTTTCTTCCACATTGATTCTGATGGAAGTGGACCACTTGGACCTCTCTGGGTTTACTGCAATATAACAGGTGAGAG